>NC_088247.1:113172815-113481982 GCF_036013445.1 Caloenas nicobarica | reverse complement strand
CATTATGCATTGTTATCAGCATGGCGTAATTTGACTGTTGACAAAGTATCTGTGGCAGTGAGAATGAAAGCAGTTAGAAGTGTGGCGGGTTGTAATCAAGAAGATGCTTAGCTGTGCAACGCTGCATCTTGAGCAGATTTGAATCAACATTGCCTTGAGGGGACACACGCGCACACACACATACAAAAAGAAGGAAAAAAAAAAAAAAGTCCATTAATTTTTAGTGGGAAAATTAGAGTGGCACTTGATGAAGTGAAATTTGACGTACGTTAATTGCTCCGCAGCTCTCCTAATTAGAGATTTTCAAATTCTTTTACTGCTGTCAGCCTGATGTCACATTGTCTTGCTGGACAAATAGTAAAATTGCAAATTGGGTTGATCAAGAAGTTGGACTTGGAGATATTGGAATTCTGGCTAGTTTGCTGCAGATCATCATCTTCACAGGGTGATGGGGGCGTTGTGGCCTGTGAAGGGCATTTGAGGAGAGAAAAAGTACAATAAAATCCTTCTTCTTGATAAATAAGAATCAATGATTTAACAGACCTTGTTTAAAAAAGATTAAATAAATGCAAGAAGTAGACAATAAAGCAATGGAGTTGCAAATAAACCTTTAACCTTTGTTAAATCTCTGTCTTGCATAACATTTCAAATACAATCCTCTTTATAATAAACCGTTAAATCCAGTTTATTTTTTTTTCGTGCACATTGTTTGCAGTGTTGTACTTGGAGGCAAGGGGTGGGATTCAGGTTCCTTCGTGTGTTTTGACCTGACCTGAAAGGCAGCATAGCAAGACCACGTTTTATATTGAAAACTAGTTATAAGTTTATAGAAGTTAATGTAGTTATATATTGTGACAACTCTGAAAGCGTGATTTTTGTGTATTTTGCTTTTGGTTTTGTCCTCCCCTCCCTTAGCCTTTGAACCCCTCTTAATTCATTAACATATTGAATTTTTTCAATTTTCCATTTTCTTGCCATAACAATATTAATGCCAGGGCCAAGGCCTGATTGGAGCTAAATTACTTGTTACCTGCTGGCATTTATTTATATGGCATTGAATTATAAAGCTTTGCTATTGTCATGCCTTGGGCGAATTGTTTATGACACCAGTAATAGGAGTAATTGCTATTGTTGAAATTACCTGTCAGCTACCCATAGCAGTGGCCCTTGTCCCACTGACAAATAGTGACAGGGGAGAGGGATCCTCCACACGTCCTCCTGATGACTTCTCCTCTGATAATAAGGAGTGCAGGGCCTCTGATAATTTGCCTGTCACTGTTGAGTGCAGCTCAGAGAGAGTTGGCCAAATTGTTGTCATTCACTTTGACAAAGACAGCAAAATGCTCTGGAGCAGGAGGAGGATTATCAAAATAAATGAAAGTGCTCGCGTGTCCTTTGTTTGGGGTTTTTTTTGTTTTGGTTTGGTTTTTCCCTCCCCGTTCCCACTTGCCTGCCTTTATGCTAGACTTGTAAAAATGGGAATACATTTCTCAGCAGTGTGACTGGAGAGGTGGCGCGGGGGGGGGACAACACAAGGGCTTGTGCAATTTGCTTTCTGTTTGCCTGAAATGTTTTGCTTTCTAAATATAAATTAAAAAAAAAAAAAAAGCTGCTTTTTTTTTTTTTCCCCCCGTCTGTATTTTGGCAATTAACAACTGTCATTGCAAAAGCGAGGGTGGTGTTTCTGCTGGTTGGATTTTTATTTTATTATTTATTTGTTTCTTTTTCACAGTCGACAGCATTTCTTTCAACTCTTCGTCTTTTGCTCAGCACCTTGAAATCTCCCAGTGCAGCAGCCAGTGATACCCCTCACAGGGCTGCTGTAGGCACGTCTCTGCCTCTGTACAAGGTCTGCAGCTTTTTGCCCCCTTCAGTTGTTGCGATATCGGCTGAATTATCTCCACCAAAAATATTGCTTCCTCTAGGAAAGGAGGTTCTGCCACTGATAACCAAGTGGAGGTTTGTTTGCTGCTGCAAACGACTCTTGCTAACATGGCTTTGCAAAGAGGCAGCATTATTTGTCAGTCTATCTATTAAAAAAAAAAAAATTACAAAAACTCCCCCTTTGCATCCTGCGACTGGTGCGCATGGGAGGACGCCCACGCTTGGCGGAGTCTTGCTGCCAATCACACCCTGACACCGTGGAAAAAGGAGGATTTTTTTACACCCTCACAGCAGCCAGGCTTTGCTCGCTCCGGCGTTGCAGGGATGCTCGAAGCGCAGGTTTGGGGCAAACGCGTTCAGCCCTGCCCGACGCGGCGTCATGCACGCCGCATCCTTCACAGCTCATCTTGTAATGGCAATAATTTCCCTTTTATTGGTCTTTACGCTCAGGTAATGACTGCCTGGGGCACCAAGCACCTCAGGGGCTGCTTTAGGCCTTTCGTCCCCCGTAGCTGGTCCCTATCTGATGGGCAAAACCTCCCACCCTGTCACCGATGCATCATTTTATTAGCTGTAACCGTGCGGTTTGGTCCATGTAAATACCTGCGGGCGCTGCCTCACCCCTTGATTTGCTCCTTGAAGGAGTCGGCCCCGAATTGTCGCTGCCGAGAAATTTCAGCGGCGGCAAATAAATCTGCCGAATTCAAGTCTTTAATTTGTAACCATTGGGCTCAAACGCATAATTTAGCCAAATTATCAGCCGCCTCCATCTTCCCAGGGAACGAGTGCAAACAACGTTTTAGGAACAGACATCTAAATTTAGTAGGGTTTTGAATAATTGATAGGCTGGTGTGACAGAAGATAGAAACTTATGTTTCTAATCATCCCAGCGCATTTCTCCTTCCCCCCACCCCCTGGAATGAAGTCACTTTGTTTGCAGTTAAATATACAGAAGATGTCCACTTAACAAGTATAAAATTGTGATAGCATTAAGAGGTTATCCAGAGTAATAAAAAGCAGGGAACATGCCTGGGAATGTGATCTGTAAAGCAGATAATTTTTAAGGATGGGGCTTGTCCTTGTTTTGTCTGCGGAGAGGCACGTTAATGATTCCAGGAAGGGGCAAAAAAAAAAATAACGTCTGTTTCCAAATGAAGATATTTAAAATGTATAATGTATTTTGGTGTGTTACTGTAAGCTGCCATTTGATGTTTTTCCTATAAAGCCTAAATTAAGCCTTCTAGGAACGGCTGTGTATCTCCTGCTCATAGCTGCATTGAAAAACAAAATACATTTCAAATGGCTATATTACCAATACTCTGGTAGGCTGTAACACACGAGAGTAATCGTCCTTCCTCTATTTTGTCCCTCCGTTCCTTCAGCCTTCAGATAACCCACCTTTAAATTTCAAGATCTTTTGAAATGTAAACTTTTAGCAAATAAGTGATGGCTTATGGAGCTGGATCACCACAGTGACTGGCAGCAAATTCCTTTTTCTCCCTCCCTCCCCTCGGCGTAAGGGGTTCGAAATACCCATCAGTGTCAAAAGAAACTGCGCAGATCGCTGCTGCTCTAAATAAGGCAGAGCAATGTTCAGAAAAGAACCTCCAAAAAAAAAAAAAAATCTCGATGGATTAAAATGACATTTCTGTACCATGTCAACGTGGATGACAAAGTGTCATGTTTTGCATCATTTTGAAAAGATATTCTTCAGACAAATTTGGTGTATAAACAGGCAGCGGGCTTTTGTTTGAAACATTTAACATCAAAAGTTAGGAGAATAACAATTAATATTGCCTATTAAAATCCTCTGTTATTGTTAGAGATACATTTTGTGGTTACTGACTGTAAATAAAAGCAAAGGAACAGAGCCACAGTTTCTCACCACTGCAAATATAAAAAGGCAATTTCCAGCTTTTTCTTTTTTTTTTTTTTTTCTCCAAGTTGCTCTTAGATGTGTTTGCTGAATAAACGGGATTAACTGTATTTAAAACAAGAGATAAAGAACAGCTTTGTATTACACTGAAGTCTGCAGGGCTTCCAAGCTCCTCCGAATGCACTTCATGCCTGGAACAAAATATTCATATTTTATCTTTTTTTTTCCTTTTTTTTTTTTTTTTTTTTTACACTGTATAGAATAAGCAAAATCTTCCTGCAGTAATACAAATATGGAATCAATAAGGAATGGTAAAAACCAGCATTTATACCATTTCTGTTTCTGGCCAAATACTGGAGTGATTTTCTTTTTTTTTTTTTGCTTGTTTGTTTTCAGCAGGATGAGAAATGAGGGAGGGAAGTATTCATTTTGCTGAAGGAGCTTTCCCCTTTCCTTTGGCTGCAAAAACTCACCAAGCACTGTTAATACAAAACTAATGGCGAGAGTGCGATCCGAAGAGCCAGCCTGCTATCAGCTGAATTTCAATGGAGGCTTTCTCAAAAAATAGGTACAAAGAAAAGAATTTAGACAAATTTGCCTCTTAACCTTTAAAGATTTCCTGCCTATTCCAGTATGTCCTTTATTACATTAATTTTTTATTTAAATTACACCATTAACTGGATATGAATTTATCAAGAATACATATATTGATTTATAAAACAGTATCATTAATTATTATAATAGCTAGATGTAGCTGATATTACAAAGCCATTTAAAGGTTTTTAATATAACTTGGACATACATAGATAGATAGACATTATGGACAAGACTACAATTTAAACTGGCTACCAGCAGTTAATGAAATCCTTGATTTATCTTCTCGTTTAGAGATTGATTATATTGTTGCTTTGTAAAACTATTTATTTTATGCCATTTTTCAAAAGATGTCTCAATAAAGAAAAAGATAAATAAAATATCCAGCCAAGTCTCAAAGCATATTTTGGTTTATACTTTCTTTTTAATGTTGCTGCTGATAATTTATTACAAGTTGGGAGACTTGTCACCTTCATGAAAAATTGGCTTTCTTGATAGCAGCTCTGTTTGCAAATGCACAATTTCATATATATGGATTAAAAAAAATAAAAGAACAGAAAATAAAAAAACCAGAAGCTGTCTTCCCAACAACATCATGTTTATTTCCTAAACAAAACCCAACAAAATGCCTTTCTGGCATAGATTTCTTAGGCATATTTCTGTTTAAGCTGTGGAAAAACAGGACTTACCCTAGTGCTGCAAAGCAGTCAGTCATGGAGAACATTTTGATTTAAAATGCAATCTGAAGAGAAGAAAAAAAATAAAAAAGAGAAGGAATGATATAAACAAACAGTACACCGCTTTCAAGTTATCTTAAAATGTTCCTAGCTTAACTAATACATTGAAAGTTTAAATCTTTACACATTGTTCTTGAGGGGCTATGTCTCTTGACTCTTTATTTATATCACTTATTCTTGTCTGGCAACATATGTTACCGATTTATTGTAGTATTTTTTTACTGTTAGCCAGACAAATGTAAGGGCTAGCTGAGGGGTAGTTGCATCTGATGAGTTTAACAATTGCAGGGCATCCTTTAGGGGTAGCCAATGGGTTCTTTTGAAGCTATAATACTCACCATTAACCATTTTCATGCTGACATATTTTTATTGTCAAAGTTGGGGCTTCCCCTTTCATCAGCCTCTTTGTTTTCAATGGCTTCATAAGCAAATTGAACGAGGTGGTTCGGAGCAGTTCATCCAGCAAAGGTTTTTGTAGGCATCTCAAACCACGCTCTTCTAGCTTGGCGTGTAAATCTGCATAGCGTCCCCTCCACAACTGGATAAAGGAAAAGGTGTGCAAAAAATAAAATACTTAAAAAAAAAAAAATCTATTTCTATAATGCGTGACACATGCAAACAAATACTAACCATAGGCTGTGAGATTTCTCGGTGCCACTACTACCACCAAAAGGTAACAGGGAGGAAGACTTTCCCCCTCCCCAAAATCCTTATTTTAAATGGATGCATCAACAGTGGAGGGAGAAGTTGCAAGTACAGGTGGTTAGTTGGATGTCACGTTTTACATGTGGCATTTCTAAGTGACCCATTCTGGAGTAAGACTATGAACTCTCTTCACCTTTTGCTTCCTACTCATATTCTGTCCTATCTCCTCCTTCGGTGCCAACAAGCTCCTGCAGCTCCACTGGGAATCGCACCCCTGTTCGTTCTATCACTGCTGGAGCCCCAGTTTGAGCTTCTGGGAACCAACTGGTTCCTCGTAGGGACATAATTCCTAACATAATGCCACAATCACAATTTCTAGCCTTTCTGTGCTAGATCAGACCATTATGCCTACCAGCATGTCCTTCCCTCTGTGAAGTGCCCAACGTGGAATGCTCAAGAGCCCCGCTCCCCAAGGGTCACGAATCAAACAGTGGGGCACCCTCCAAATTTTCCTGCTCTTGGGAATTCAGTCAGACCTTTAGGATAGGAAAAAGCTCCAAGGTTTGGGTTAAATTTCCCTTGCATCTTCAGGAAAAAGGGAGAAGAGGCTGTGTCAAGCTAACAAATCACAGGTGCAGAGCAGTGAGCTTCTGCTGGGGAAAAAGATACAGCGAGCAGCATTTTGGGTGGAATACGAGGTGTTTCAGGTAAAATAAATACAGGAATTACAGTTATCACTGGAGACCCTTGAAGGGAGGTTAAGTTGGTGGATCAAGGTATGTCTCACAACAACACTAGTGGGTCCTGGACAAATACCACGCAATACAGTTTTTACTGGGAGAAGAGCAAAAGATAAGTGCTCATGTGGGTTTTTTTTATTTTAGCTTAATAACAGTTCAGTTGTCCAGGAATAATCTATTTGCTTTTTAAATTTGAAAAAATGGCCCATGTTCCCTCTACTTACTATAGGTTGTTCTGAGAAGAAACTGAACTTACTAAAGTAGGTCTGGACTCAGCAGTGTGCAAATAACTTGCATGGAAATGAAGATTTTTTCTATTTTTCTTTCTGTCACAAGGAGCTAACCTAACCTTTTTTTTTTTTTTTTTCTTTCCAATTTACAATTTAATTATACTTCGGCTGACCTCCTGCGACAATTTGCAACCCCAAAGCGATCCTCTGGAGGCAAATCCCACCCTCCTGAACACCAAAGGCATGCAATGGCAAAGGCTGCAGACTCCATGGGCCCACCAGGCCTCCGACCATCAAGGGTTTGAAGTTTCGACTTTTCCCATTTCTCCTGAAAGGTTTTATTTAGGCAGGTGTCACTAGTGTCCTGGGCAAATACCAAATATTCAGCGGCATTATTGAAGCTTAGAATGTGCGGATTATTACCTATTTAATTTTCTATTGTAAGGACATAGCTGGCAACTTCATAATTAAGCTAGTAACCTCGCTTAAATTTGTTTATTCCCCCCAAACCTTATTTTTTTTTTTTGGAACAAGGAGTGCAGCTCGGTCTCTCAATCTCTCTCTTTCTGTTTTGTCCATCACCTTGGTTTCTTTCCCCTGTTTTTGACCTGCACTTTTTCTGGATCAGACACTGGCAGGTTGAGAGGTAATAAGAACCAGATGGACATAGTGCAGAAATTGCCCAAATGGGTACGAGAATGTGGGGAGCTGTCAGGCATGGAGAGAAGCTGGAATTTTTCAGCAATAAAATGGGATTTATCGCCACTCTACCACAGTCATTGCCGACAACCGTTTACCTTGACAGAAACCCCATTCCAATAGGCCATGCCGATGCAGATTTTTTTTTTTTTTCCCAAAGAGTGATGATTGGTATTTGTTCTAAGGCTCAAATGGCCTGCACTAAAGGTGAAGCATTAGGCCAAAGTCCTGTATTCCCTACTGAGGCAAATGAACCTGCTAAAATAAGTTCCTTCCACAATAGCTGTGTAATTGAAACCAGAAAGTGAGAGAATTTGATAAATTGCTTGACCCTGAAGGAATGTTAAGGTCATAAATTTTCATTGCCTTCTTTTTTTTCTTCTTTTTTAGGAATTTTTTTTTTTAATATATATATATTGATTATGTTTAGTATTTGTCTCCAAAGTCCAGCTAGCTTCCAGATCATTAGCCATTACTTTGCCATCCTCTCTCCACAGGCAACTGTTACAAGGTTCAGAGCATTCCTACCTACACCTTTCTAGGAGAGCTGAAGGACAAAATATTCACAAATGGCAGCACTTACCTACTACTGCTAAGGAATCTGCCACATAAAGCACTAACAACCTGAAATGGGGGAGGTTTAGCAAGTGCAATCCCTTTAGAAAGAATAAATAAATAATAAAACCCCAAACATCAAGAATGATCGAGTAAAAATAGGGTCTGCAAATCATTTATAGGGAATCAAACGTATATTGCTATCCTTCCAATTTTTTTTTCTTGCTCTCCTAACTTGTAAGTGGTGTTGCCTTTTACCTGAAAAAGAACTATCAGTATTTTGTTGAATAATATATAGAGATATCCCTTTAAGCTCAAAAAGACACAATCAAACCCCAAACCTCACAGTATCTTATCACGGAAATGCACACCTCAAGAAAAAAAAAATCTAAAACTTAGAATAAAAATAAAATAAAATAAAATGACATAACATAAACAAGAAAAAGAATGAGAATAATTAGGAGAATAACCAACAAGGTAAAACAACCAGCCGTGCTCCCCTCTCTGTTCTTGCAACCATCAATAAATACAGCCGTGCTAAAATAGCTCCCAAGAAAGAGCAGAGGGGAAATGTGGAAGTATGTTGGGTTTGTGTATGGTTGGTTTTTTTTTCCCGCAGTAGCAAAATTTACTTCTTTAACTGTAGCAGCTTCTGCTGCACAACTGCTTGAAACGTGCTATCATATAGTAACTGGTTTTTATCATCTCCCTGCTTTCCTCCCCCCCCACTTTCAATATACCATTTCGGAGGCAAAACTCTCATTGTCGCACTTCAATAGGGCGTTACACTTTACATAGCCATACATACTTAACCCAACATGAAGCGAGTTAAATAATCATTAGCACAGTAACCCATTGCTATCAAAAACTTATTGGTCCTCTAAATTTTAAATTAATGGCCTGTCTCCCTCGTTCTGTGTGTGTGTGTCTGGTTTTCAGCCACTTCGGTGCAAAGTCGTAGATGTTTTATCAGCACATATTAGACGATTTGCATTATTGACATTTCAATTTAAAAATTAAAAAAAAAAAAGGCACAGGGAAAAATAGTTCCTGCTGAGTTGGTTCATCCCTAGACCCCTGATTCTTAAGTAACTGTTCTGAGTGTTAATTAGCAGCCAATATTTGACAAACCAACTAAGAAATGCACTCTGCCCCTCTCTAGCCAGGTTGTTCTAACTCAAATTAGTTTCCATAAAAAAGCATGAAAAAGAGAAACTAAATTTAAAAAAAAAAAAAAAGGCAAAAAACCTCAATAATTTATACCCACTTTTTCTTTGTTGAGAAGCTAAATAAAGCTACAGTGGGTGTTCTTTTTTGCTTTTTGAGGGACTTTTTTTTCCCATAAACTTTCTGGCCCAAATTCCTTCTTTCCTTTTTATTTCTTTGAGTCCTGAAGTAATTGCTAGTTGTTTTAAGATAGTTACTTATCCAGAGAATGAAGGAGTATCGGCTGCATTTCAATTAGAGAAGGAAAAAAGATAAAGACTTGGAACGTAACTGAAAAATGCAAAGTGACATATTAGGATGAGAATTTTCATCTGTTGCTGTATAAATATTTTAATAAAAGTTCTGAAATAATGTGTCTGCCTCCTGCTCTGTAAAAGAGAGAAGATTATGAAGTGCAAATGATGCAGCTTAAATGTATAGATCAGACTGGGATTTTTCACCATTAAAGAGTCTTTTCGTGTGTCTCTTACAGAAGTTGGTTTTAGAGCCATTTCAGACCCCAAAAAGTATAAATCTCGTAAGTATAAATAAAATATGACCAGCAAGTGGCTTCAATCGCTAATATTTTTTGCAAACTAATGTTCAGCTGATGCAACTCAATTTTGTTTTGCATCGCATTAGTGTCACAGCAGCAATGACTGGCCTTTATTCACCAAACCTTTGAGTCAGCACTTCGAGGCATCTTTCAAATTAGGTCATACTGCAAATTTGCCGCTGATACAAAGGTTGATTAAGAGAGCTTCACAATTTTAAAGGGATGTCGTGTGAGGAGAATTAAGGTCTGGATGAGAGTTCCAGGAAATGCGAGGCCCCATAACTACGTGGAAATAATGTATGAGCTCTATGGAGAAAGAACATATTTCCTCAAAGCACTTGAAGTAATACTCATTTACAATTTAACCAAGTCCTCCCCCCCCATTACAGAAGAAATCGTATGATGGGTCTTGAAAACAAGCCATGAATTACAGTGCAGAGGCAGGAAGATGAGCCCTGTTCTCTTCTCACCAAAAGTCAATCCCCCCACCTCTGCTCCTTTAATCTTCTTGGGAAAGACCTATTTCTCCCTCCACTGCCAAAACATCTCAGTTCCTTCTTTCCCACCATAAAAACGACCCCGTGTCTCAATAAGACCCTTTACTCATCATGTAGCAGCTCTAAGGTGAAGCTGAGTTTCTGTGTAAACCTCCATAGAAGACCTGGAGGAGGTGACCAGAAGCGACCACCAACCACGGTGGCTGGGGCCAGGCTTGCAGACAAGTCCAAACCCAATGTAGACATCTTAATGAAGTGGCCAAATTTCCACACCCCTCACCCAAAGCACAGAACGGGCAGCAGCTCCTCTTGCTC
The DNA here is from genome assembly GCF_036013445.1 of Caloenas nicobarica. Taxonomy (NCBI): domain Eukaryota; kingdom Metazoa; phylum Chordata; class Aves; order Columbiformes; family Columbidae; genus Caloenas; species Caloenas nicobarica. The sequence continues at coordinate 113,471,448 of NC_088247.1, read as the reverse complement.
TGGTGGTCTGAACATGCAGGAGAAAGGATCTCAAAGGGAGCCGCCAGCTGCCGAGGGCTTCTGGAAATTTGGCAGCTTCATTTCTGATGGCTAAGTGTGAAGCGAGATGAATAATCTCTTTGAAGGGAAGCTGCCATTCGCTGGGAGGTCGGACCCAAACCTAACATATTTGTGGCACTTGAGGATTTTTTATTTTCCAAACTTTCCCTCTTTGCAGGGAATAACAACTCCGAGAGTTCCTCTTAATTGGATGTAAGTGGATAAAAGTCAAATGCCAGTTTCGTTTTGTTTTAACTCTTTGGCCCACTTGATGAGGCAAGAAGCTGCTATTATTGTTGAGTTTGCCTAATGCATTGATGCTCATGATGGGGGAAAAAAAGAGAAGGATTTTGGCTGCAGCTACACTGAAAGCAGTGTTTAACTCTCCTGCCACAGAAACTGGAGTTATCTTTTCTATGCTCAGGAATATTACCATGATTTAAGGGTATAGCAGCAGTAAAATAAAACATAAACAATTTAAAACCAGAGCCTGAAGAGAGATTTCCCGTGGCATGAATAGCCAGGAAAGCCAGAAAAATGTTTCGCATTCCCTTTTGTATTTCCCTTCATTTCTTTGCAGCAGAGTTCCTGAACTTGCATTTCTACCTTGGGCAGCTGACTTTATTTCATGGTTTTGATGTTATGATCACCCGCAGACCTTTCCATTCTCCATGTGTTTCTGGATTCAGTCACTTCACCCACAGCCCTCCCTGACAGTACAACACCTCAAATCCCCCCGCGTGGCAAAGTCTATTTTATTCCCAGTCACTTTCAATTTGCCTCCTGTGTTTCTCTGAAGGGTTTAGCTGAATGTGATTTCTAGGACCAAAAGCAAAGGAGGGAGAAGGTGGCAGGCCACAAATGAGAAGGTGGCCTCTGCCACTGCTAGGAGTCACTGGAAGAGGGAGTTTTGAATAAAACTGAAATAGGATCATAAGCTTGATTTTAATATTTCAAGGTGTGTTCACACTTCAGTTCCCTTAACCCTGTCCTACCAGGTTAGAGAAAAGTTTCTATTAAATCCTAAACCCACAAATAGTAAATGAGATTTGAAGATGGGAGCAACAGCAACAAAAGGTGTATGTCTACCATGTCAGCCCAAATCCCTCTGCAGACCTAATTCGGTAGCGTCTCCTCACCTCCTGTCCTGCAGAGCTCAGCAGGAGCTGCACAGAGGTAGCTGCTGCTGCTTCTGGTACTACTGCCCATCGCCAGCATCCATGAATCAGGCAAGAAAAGAAATGGACTCATGCCAGAGTGCCTCAAACCAATTGTGGGAAAACAAACTCAGGATGCCTTTAAAAAAAAAAACAAAAAAATTGAAAAAAATCCTACTGCCTTTTGAGTCTTTGTGAGGACACTGAGAACATGCTTCCAAGCTCTTTTGTTCTGCCCTAAGGGATGGAAAGCTGCTCTTAATACAAGAAAACAAAGCCCTCCACTGCCACTACCAACAACAACAACAAAAAAAGCTGAAATGCTTATGAACACTTTGCTCCAGGCGCTGTGGCAGTAAGGAAAAATCATTGCAACCATCACAAGACTTGGCAACACCAGGGCCATGCCAGCAGAGGACTCTTGCCCATTACTGTAAATCACAGCCTGAGCCCGGTTTGTTGCGAAACATCCAATTGTGGCTCCTTGAATACGATAAATAAAGCCACCATCCCTTGGTGCACTTGACTAGTGTTTGTGGAAGTGAGGGGAAAATTCACACTTCTGCCCAGGGTCAGGACAGAGGACAGCTGATGCTTCAGTGTAGCTCGGTGGGGGACAATTCACAATGAGGACCTGCAAACAAATACAGGCCTTTCCATGCCTCCAACCCCATTTGCACAATTGCTATGGCTGAGGCAACCACTTTATTCATTTTAAGCGTTGCAGTATCAAGCATTTAGAGAGACTGGTCTTGGGCTCATTTTGGGTTGGGTTTTGGAATTTTTTTTCTTTTTTTTTTTTAATAGCAATGTCCATGCTTGAACCAAAGCTGAAGACACGCAGTCAAAGCAAAGCTGAAATGGTCCCTAGACTGGGGTAACATTCACCTCCAGCCAAGGAGCCAAGAGCCCCATATTACAGCTCCCAGCCCTTGAACGTGTGGCCTCAGTGCTTCAGCCCAGCGAGGATGGTATTGCTCCAGCCTTTCCTCTGGGAATACTTCAACAGGCACATTTAAAACTCCACTTTTGCAAGCTATCAGCCACCGGCCTTCGTGCCAGGAAACCTCACATGGATGCGAATGGGAACAGGACACAACCAGGGAGCAGAGATGCATGGGTTTAGATCAAACTGTGCATGTATTTTATAAGATTGCTCCTGCCCCATCGTTGCTTTGCCTCTATTTTGTTCCAAGCAGAGACCTGGTGGAGGGGCAGCGTGATGGAGCCAGAGCCAAAACAACTCTATCAATAAGACCAGCTCCGAAACCTGCCAAGCTATCCTCGAATATGACAGGCAGTATACCAGAGGGCTCATTTCCTATAGGGCTTGGCCAAAAATTTTCCAAAATAATTGACTCAAAGCTGCCTTCTTGCTCAGAGATGCTCTTCTCCTTTTGTGCCTACCAGGCCAGCTGAATATTTATAGAAAAGGTTGGAGGTCAGACCATTTCATTTGCCATTCTGGCCCTGTTGGCCACCTTTCACACAGCTGGTGGGTAGCACCTCTCCCTGCTGCACCACCAGCGCAGCATCCTCCGAGTGCCCGCTGGCTTTTGGGGGCAGCAACAGTGACAGACCCACGGTAAACCAAGTTGTCCTGACCCCCTGTGTCACTGAGTTGAAACTAGAATGAGTCTTCACATGGTGATATTTAGGCAGAGCTTTACTTTGCAGGGGATAAAATCCATAATTTAAGTCCTTTTCTTCTTCCCTATCTCTTTTATCCTCCCCATCATCTTCACATTTCAAACTCTCCTTTGATATGATTGCTCTCACCAAGCCATACAGGCCAGAACTCCATATACAAATCTATACGATAAGTCCTTCATCTTCACCAATAGGTCCCACCTGAAAATAATCTTAAATTTCACCTAAGATCAGGAAGAGCCAAGTGGTTAGGGGCAGCCGGTTTGCTCTACCAGCTCCTTTGAGCAGATGAGAAAAAGCATCTAATTAGCTAAATTTATTAATACGCTACTTTTTTTTTTTTTTCAGAGAGGATACAGCTACATTATAGAGGTGAAACATGACTTTTGATGATCAAGCAAGCAGTGATTAAATAAGGTTAATCCTCATTTTATATGCTAATAGGATATTTATAATCTCAACTGCATATCCAATTTAGCTATTTTATTTTCTGTTGTTAAGAAAGTATTTCTTATTAGCGAAAGAGAATACCCCTACGTTCACTGCAGATGCTATTTTAATTGGGCTCAAGTGCATTGTGTGTAATTAGTCCACTTCTCTAATATTTCATCTATAATTACACCATGAACAATGTGCTTAAATTTCAGAAGGGCTGCCAGTTTAATTTTTTTAAAAATAAAACTGCTAATTAATTGGTGACCCTTTCCATGGACAAACGATTCGTATTGTAGCCCAGCCCCAGGGCTCTCAAAGGACTGTCTTTTCAGAAGTTTGAACACCTTGTTTTGACATGCTGTCTCTCATCTGATAAGCATGACAGCGCCCACACCTCCTACCTGGCTCCATCAGGACCATAATTACAAACCTCCTCCCGAGGTACCGTGGGGCAGGCATGACTTCAGTAGTGATTTTAGACGATGCCAGCTATTGAGAACAACCAAAGAGCAAACAGCTGCATGTCGTTTCGTCTTATCCATCTAACAAATTGTCTCCATAGTGGAAAAGAGGGCAGTGATGTGGTTGCCATTTTCCATCACAGTGGCCCAGCTCCGTAATAGGGAAGAAACAGCACCAAACATGGTGCAGGTGAACGTGTTGTGATCCTACCAGCAGGACTGAAAGGTCAGCTCTCAAATACATCCTCCTGCAAATGTCAGGACAAGGTGCTACTCGGAGGCTGGAGATCAAGCTGATCTCTCTTGCAGGAAGGTAACCTAATGTGGAAGACACTGCATGGGGGAAATGTTTCCCTCAGTAAAACACCTGCATTAATTTCACTGGCTGCACACTGTGCTGCCAAGCTTAGTGCCTTTGGTGGAAGACCAAATGGAAAACTGAGGATGCAACGCTAGGACCCGGTGGTGGTCCTAAAAGTAGAACATTCCCCCTGCCGCACTTTCAGAAGCAAACCACCGGATAACAAACACACGTGTATGTATTTTTATATGTATGCACAAAATCATACCTGGTGATGCCGAGCATGAAGGATCTTCACCTCATACTTCTCAGACAACCATTTTGTAAACACCACTTTGTGGCTCTGCTCAGGCTTTCCATCTGGCAGGACAGCTCTGCCTGAGGTAGCCCAAATCCAGCCCAGTATTAGCAGGGAAACTGCAACAACCTTGAAGTTAGCTGTCCCGTTGCTGTCCCAGCAAGCTGCCACCACTGTCCATGTCCACCCTTGGCTAACCCAACGTGGGACTTGCAGTCAAAGGGGCCTCATCACTGCCAGTGTCTAATGATTTACGATAACCACATAGAAAGCCCTGGAAAAAAACCAGACACAATTAGCCTTCCTACCTTCACTTCTCTAAAAATACCCTCAATTTAGGGAGAAAAAAAACCATTGACTCACACAAGAGGCCTGTCCCACTCTGAAAGCCTTTCAACAGGTGGATGAAGGTGGTGGGCCAACACATCCCCAGCAGAAGACAGGGGTGAGAAAGAGACAAAGCCGTGTTCTCTGAAGCTGGAGATCATAGTAAGTTTGGGATGCCCTTTGAGGTGTCCCAGGACCACACTGCAGGGATGCTACCATGCCGTCCTTCCCAAAGCAACCCCATGAAAAGCCAGCACTTTGGCTTCAGACTTTTCTTCTCCCTGGGGGGGTGTGAAATCCTAGGTATTATTCGGGGAAGCGTGACTTCTTCCTCCCACCAAAAAAAAGCCTGACCTCTTCCCATCTGCTGGGTAAAGCCAAATTGCTACCAATCTGGCTCTGATGTGAACTAGCTCCTTCTGCCCAGAAGTTTATTTTTCAAAACAAGTGTGTCTGCAAAACACTGTTTATTTAAAATGCAGTATAAATGCCAGTAACGCAACATGCACAGGGAACTGCACTCGGAGGTCTCCTGCTTAGTGCTTGAGAGCTATTAAGTAAATCAGGGGAAAATTCCTCAGGAAATGATGGGGTTAGGCCTGATGGGCATCCCTGTGTGATTAAATGCAACTTAATGAGGTCACGGGTGACAGATTTGGGCGCAGAACTGTTTAAATAGCGTGCAAAAAAAAAAAAAAAAAATTAGATGTTCATAGCACACAGGGGATCAGAATCAAAGATGGTTGTGTTATCACATGGTGCAAAAACACCCCAGAAAGAGGATGGCAAACTGCAACAAAACAGACAGGCATGGGGGAGGAACAAGCTCACCTTGGCCAAGACAGAAAAAGTAGTTGCTAAAAAAGTAAACTATTTCAGTGCTCTGGGATTTATTTCTTTTTAATTCAGAAAACAATAGAAAAAACATGATAATGTCATTTCATAGACCAGGAGGGACTGAGAAAACATTGAATTCCAGCACACATGAGCTTTTTGCACCCTTCCTGAACAACTTATGCCATTGAGCAAACATTGCAGGGGCTCTCAGCTAGGAATGATCTGGATAGTGTCACAAGTCAAGGATGGCCCAGCATTACTTTGATTTCTTAGAGGTTAGAGAGGAGGATTTAGGTCACAATGCTTTATTTCCACCCCACCTCCCCAACATCTCTAATAGAAAATGGTTGCCTTGATCGAAGGAGCTAAATTTTGCTGTCATTCTGCAGGACTGCAGGATAATTACATTGACTTCATCTGAGCACTTCAGTTTTGCTGATACATCTGTCAAGGACAGGAGGAGATTCTTGGTGTCTCACAGCCCCTGGAGCACTTGTTCAAGTAACCCTTCAACATTCAGACGAGAGGCTCTTCTTCCACCCACCATTGCCAGGGAAAGAGCATCCTGGCTGGCATCCCACCGGCAACGGGGCATCTTTGTGGAGTGATGAAAGGGAATTTCTGCTTTCATCAGGCTAAAAGGCTTCCCATTGTGCTCTTTTGGCCAAGAGCGACCCACTGTCTCTTCCCAAATAGTAAATGGACGCCTACAGGTTTTCATGTGTGGTCAACAATGATGCAATATATCCTTCCAGCTGGCAGCAGCCCCCCTTCTCTATTTATTGTGCTATATTAGTAGTCATACAATTCACCTGGTATAGTGACTTGCATTCACTTGTGAAGAATGAAGATTTTACCAGTTGACTATTTTTCAAAAAATCTAGAGCCCATATTAGAAAGAAAGGGAAAGGCCAAAGGGAAATTATTGCTATTTTAGACAGCAGCATAAATTTTCTTCCTATTTTTAACCTAGCTTTTAATTTAATAAGTTTTATGACCCTTATATTAAGTACATATGTTTTACAAGACATTGTGTCCCTTGAGTCACCCTGAATTTGCTCTAGTATAGCAGAGTTAAATGAATGAATACTGTGTTTCTGATTTCAGCTTACCCCTTATTTGATCCTTATATAGTCAATAAACCTTCATAAAAGCATGGAGCAACTGAATTAAGCAGTGTGCCAAAGCTGTGTTTGGGAACTCTCTGTTAGTCTTTAAAGGGAAATTAGTGAATTGCTGTTCTCTTATTCGGAACCTACTACACCAGGCTTCCTGTACTGTTTACAAGGAATAAATGGTGATACCAGTAAGACTCTTGAAGGTATATGCTACAAATTTAATTTTTCACGTGACAATTTAAAAGTGGGGGTCAGGCTTTTCTTTGTAACTCCCAGCCCCCAAAACTTCACTAATTTTCTCTATTGCTCTCCAAAAACTTGGAAGACCAGAAAGCATTTAATCGTGCACAGGTTATGGACTGTTCCCAAACAAATGCAGTTTTGGAAGGAAAATGGGAGATCTTTTCAGAATATAAACATTTAACAAAGGCCAACCGTGCTTTCCCAATATACGTAATCCTTTCAGTGAAACTGGGGCACATGGGTTAGTAGGTGACCGCAGAATCATGCTAAAATTTTAATGCCCGCTACAATTGGAATATTAGCAAATTGGAGGATCAATTGAATTACTTGGAGTAGTTCCCTTTACAAAACTAAGACCCCCCTCATACTCAGCTTCCTGCAGAGAAAATAAGCATGCAGCAAGATTATTCTTGTTTGGGTGCATTTACACTGTTTAACCAATACACCAGGGCAGCTTTTCACAACACGTTTGCAATGGTGACAGAACACAAAGATTAGAAAGGGATAGTTGATATTTTCTCCACAGTGGGAAGCATGAGTTATTGATTGGCTTTGTATCAGCCTAGAGTTCCCTTTTAATATAATAAGATTAGTTTAGAAGGGTGTTTTGTAAATCGGGTGGTTCTAATTTGATTTGAGTACTGGCTCTTAGTGACTTGCCAAAGTTCAGTAAATATGCAGAGTATAGTATATGCACTTTATCTTTGTGTATTAGCTATGACATAAACACAGAGGGGAAAAGTCAAATTTTATACATCAGAAAATGGGTTTGTTGCCAGACATTATAACATTGCGTATTTAATTTAACTGATGTATGTTAAAATGGGAAACCAAATTCAATGAGCTGTTTGTTTCTTTCTACAAATACACTTACATCAATGACCTCTAAGGACATGACCTTAAAATGTAACTAGATGTTTAAAAGAACCTCAAAGATCTATATAAGACATTAATGTTTGTGTCAGAGGGCAGTATACAAGCGTGTATATACTCAGCTGTCTATATGTCGACTGCTATATTTTTATTGTTACAGGAAACCAGCCAAAGTCCCAAACAGGAAAATTATCAGCTCCTTTTTTTTTGGCGTGGTCCTGTTTAAGACTAAAGGCATGACCTTAAGTTAGAACATATTTTAGCCCTATTCAGTAACCCTTTTGGCACCTTGTGTGTGCTTTTAAATGCTAACACTTCTTGGGGAGTCCCTGCAGAGACTTGCAGTGGCTGGGCATGCTGCATGAAGGTGCACAGCCCTGTGTTTGAGGGTTGGTATGGGGCTCCTAAAAAAAAAAAAAAGACCGACCATTTTAGCCAGGCATGGGGAACTCCTGGTCATCTCTTGAGGGCCAAACTGATGTCAAGTTCTGCTGTCTGTTAGGATTAAGCACCTGTTTGCTTTTTCACTAACATGCAGTTTGAGAACAAAGCAGCTCAACTCTCGTCCGTTCTTAAAAAAGCATCTCAAATTGCTGCGTAAAATTCCCTAATTCTCCCTACCTTAATCTGAAAACACCAACAACACATGGTAACACTGAGGTCTCTTTATATCCCCCATAGAGAGCCATTGACATCAATGTTTGATTTGGAGGTAACTTCTTCTGCAGCAGCCTTTTATCAGAAGGAAACCCCGGGCAGGTGCTCTATTCTCAGAGCAGGTCAGTCCAAATAATTTCTCTTCCTTATCTTTTCATTCCAAATGAAAAACTAAATACAAAGCAAGAGAACAAACTGGCATAGCTTTTCACCTCCATAAACATGGAGGGTAAAACATAAGGTGAGCTTTTCCATCACAAGAACCATGAGGGATGTAGTAGCTATTTGCCTGAGTTGTTGACTGCTTGCTCTGGAGTTCAGGCTAGAAGTGACAGCAGGTTCAAGTTAATTGCAACATGGGCTCCCACTAGTACGAGCAAGAAAACTAGGTCCAGAAAGTAAGAAAGCAAAACACCTGATCTGAACAGGATTGTGCTGTTGTAACCTGGTGCAATAAAGAGGTCCAAACACCAGATGGCTTGACCAGAATGTGTATCTGTAGACATTATTCTTACATAAAACTCAGCTCTCACAATGGCCAATATTTTCCTGCTACCATTTAATCAACAACAACAAAAAGCAAGTCACAATTTCTGCTAGAAAATGTATAGAAATTACTACTTGCTTGCTCTTTAACCATTACTACTGCTCTCCTACCACTTTACCTTCCTACTGAGTGTCAGTTTTCATTGCCCTGTCCCAGCTTCATTCAGTGGTAAATACACAGCCCTGGTGGAGTGAGATTAAAGGTCTGCCTGGTCAGCAGTAATCAAAAATGGTCGGCCAGGGAAGAGAAGAAGTATAGGACAACACCACCACTTTCCCCATGCACTATCCCAGTACATCCTCTCTGTGGGAGATGAGATATGAGCAAAGCTCTCCATATTGCACTGGCCAATCAAAGACGCAGAAGTTTGCCATATAAAACTCAGGAAGACAGGGAAAACAAGAGGTAGTTTTCACTTCAGTAGACTTTATTCCTTTTATTCTTGCTAATTTCAATCAATTCCTTTGAGGTTTTGCTGTAGAGGTCCCTGAATGTATGCACTACTGCCTAGTCCTCCTTTGATCTATATTTGCCAAAAATCAGTTAGTGGTCTGTGTTCTCCTCCATTTCTGACCTTTGCAACATGCTTACCTTCATTCAAGCTTTTCTTCCTGGAAGAGCTCTTGAGGATCATAGAATCATAGAACAGTTTGGGTTGTAAGGGACCTTCAAAGCCCATCCAGTGCCACCCCTGCCATGAGCAGGGACATCTTCACCAGCTCAGGTTGCTCAGAGCCCCGTCCAGCCTGGCCTGGGATGTCTCCAGGGATGGGGCATCCATCACCTCTCTGGGCAACCTGGGCCAGGGTTCCACCACCCTCATTGTAAAAAATTTCTTCCCCATGTCCAGCATGAATCTCCCCTCTTCTGGTTCACAACTATTACCCCTTGTCCTTTCATAACAGGCACTGCTAAAACATCTGTCTCCATCTTTCTTATAGGCTACTTTTAAGTACTGAAAGGCCACAATAAGGTCCCCCTGGAGCCTTCTCTTCTCCAGGCTGAACAACCGCAACTCTCTCAGCCTGTCCTCATAGGAGAGGTGTTCCTGTCCTCCATAGGAGAGGATCCAGAGTAGCCCCTCTAATCAGGACCAGGTCAGCAGCAGAATCAGAACTTTTATCCTAAAAGCCATAAAGGCTCCATAAGGAGTAGCAAGTGACTCCATGTGAGGAAACTTCTAACATGTTTTCTTCCATCATCAAGACACCAAGAGGAGTTTCAGAAGGTCTAGCCATGAAAAATAACTCCAGGTTTATAACGGCAGTAGTCAGCTGGAAAGCATAACTCATTGCTAAGCTGCTTACGGGCAGCTGGAACAGACTGGTGTGGAACAGTGTGTGCAGTGGAGGTGGGCGCAAGGATATACAATATTCATTACTATATACCCTTCTGGTTGACTGCTTGAGGGTTGAGAGCAGAAGGGATCATCAGGGTCATACCCTTCTGGATGCCAAGGCCAGAGGCTGCAAATATATCAAGAAAACCACTACCTTCCCTATTTGGGAAAAGAACACGAAGCCCTTCACAGCCCCATGCTGCAAAATTTGGCAATGTAAGAGATGTTCTAGGCATAAGAGATGGCTCTCGAGACGGAGATACAAAAGCTGCAGAATATTTTCCTCATCTATCACATGTCCAAAAAACATTGCTTAAGCTAAAAAAATACTTAAAGGCTCTGAGGAAAAAAATGTGGATACCAATGTCCACCAAGGATGCTGGAAAAGGTCCCTGCAATTCTCTCCTGGTAAGGATAAAGCTTGAGAATCTAATTTATTGAATTAAATTAAAACAGTGACTTTCCAGGCAGACAGAAAGAGTCCAGGCCAGCCTTTTCCACAGAAAAATCGTAAATGAGGAGTTACAGAGTAACATCCTCTCTGAGCCTACCCTCAGGGGGCAGCTGCGAATAAAGCTGTAAGGTTAAAAAGCAGGGAGCAGGGTGCATCTGCGCAGGCGGAGCTCAGGGACTGGAACGGGTGGGACCCAACAGAGCTTGGGGAGGACCGCAGACCTTTTAGTATGGATGGGGATGACTGATCTCACACAGAGTGAGCATAGGTCAAAGTCTTGAAAAACAGCCAGATTATTAGGGAACAGAATTCTCCAGAAATATTTCCATGTTGCTCCCGCAGGCAGTGAGACGGCACACTTGAACTACGAGCTAGCGGCAGGGTTTTCTTCAAACCGCTCCCGCAGAAATGCTAAGACACTTGAAACACAACTCATTAGCCAAAATTCCTCCACACCAAGGTGGAAAATGAGCCTTGAAAGACATACCCACAAAGCAGACGTTTCTCAGCGGATGATGAACAGGCAGCCCTTGCTGCTGTATGCTGCTCTTAACCCAAGTGATAACAGCTACTGGCCTGAAAACTAGTTAGCTCTCATTTATATCAGTGGAAAACAGTGCCTCCACCAAAGTCAATATAGCTTCATGGGGGTAAGTGGGATCAAATTAGGCTCAATGTCCACAGACCTGAGTGTATTACTTGCCCTAAGGCAGGGGAATGAGAACAAAAGGCTCATATATTGGTATCTGTGTTTGGTCGGTAAAGTATTGCTCTGCCTTGCCCACCCCATCTTTCAGCAACAGGCTATGTGGATTCATACAATTAAAAAATCATTTGTGTCCAAGATTCCCACATCTCTGACATATGCCTTGTCACAGCAGAAGAGTTTAGCTCTACAGCAGAGAGATTCAAGCGTCATGAAAAGATGGCTATCAGCAAAAATTGTTCTAAGGTGAAAAAGGACAGGAAAAGAAAGAGACATACACAGAGAAACCTGGAGATGTTACAAGGTCTTCATCAGAGCTGGCTCTCTGTACAAGCAAAGCAGGCAGCTGCCTGAAAGAGCACGGAGACAAAGGCACGAAACTGCTTCCCCAGGTGTCCTTGCCTCCACATGGCAGAAAAACCTGGCTGATGGCCCTGTTAGTGGCAACTGGAGTCAGGACATGAAGTGCTGACCTTCCAAGCCACCTCCAGGACTCATATTAGTAGCCACAAAAATCAAAGGCTTTCTGTTTGCAGTGCTCAAACCTGGAGTGTAAAACCTCCCAGGTGGTGCCGCTGCTGGAGGCAGAGTCCCACAAAGAGCCCGGTAAGCCTGGAAGAGGACAACCACTACCTCATGGACCTTGGTACCTGGCCCAGGGAAAAAACGACCTTCTGTTGGAGCCAGCTGGTTGCCCGTTTCTGTTTCCCACCCCCAATTCTGACTTTTACATTATTATCATCACACCATCCCCACCTGCTTTGGGGGAAAGTGTGTAAGTGAACTTGTAACTAGGAATGTACGCACGTTACAAACATGCACCCTGTTTGTTAGCCGTAGCGTTTATAGCCCATGGGTGACTGATAAGCCAGGGCTCAGTATCTGCCTCATGGTATGATATAACTTTCAATCATGTTAATTAAATTAATATGGCCTGTGCTAATGAAAACCACAAAATACTATTTTGGTGTCCATGAGCACATACATTTTGATAATATCAGCTTGTCATTCTGATACTCCTTTCTACACCAAATGCTAGCAATGTAAACATACCTAACAACGCTTTCATCATAACAAAGGAAATTCTGCATCAGCACCAGACTGAATGCAGACAGACTTGTATAAGCAGCAATCTCCAGAAATATTCAGCCATCCTAGGGCTCACTGAATCTTCTACAAATGCTCCTCCTATCTAATCTTTTTAATCTACTTTTAAGGTATGTTTTTGGATCATGTTTTGTTTTAGGTTGGGTTGGTTTTTTTATTATTATGATTATTATTCTTTCCCTGCGTGATTAGCCATCCAGGAAATGTTTAAATTACAAAATCATAAGGTTTAAAAGATTTATAGATCAAATTATATTAACCTAATGCAATAGGCCAGCCATACGGAAATTAGAAGTCTTTATATTATATTTTGGTTATTAAATTGCTCCCTTTATACTGTTTAGTTTGTTTGCAACAGCAAGGTTTTGCTGTCTGATGTCAGAACCCGCAGAGTAACCAAGCAAAAACAAATGACTTAGTCCTTGGTTCAAAGAAATAATAGGTTACTAGCATAATTAATTTTATGTTTAATTACTGCAGAATGAAACAATTCAACAATATCCAATCAATCCTCAGAATGACAGAACAGAAGGTCAGCAGTTGCTAAGTCAATTGTTTTGAAAGAGAAATTTATGTCAGGTTCTCTTTTATGTGCTGGAGAAAGAAATTGGATAAAAGTGGTCAAGCAAACGTTAATTAATTGTATAAATGTAATCCTGGTGTCATGCAAAAATCACAGAGACTACAGGCATGGCATTCAAAACACTGGATATACATCAGTCAAGAACATCTGAAAAAGGCATCTTGAACTTAAAACAATAATAATAAAAGAAAGGAGAGCAAACAGGGAAGTTCGAAAACCAGACTGGCCTTCAGAAGCACATTTGTGTGAGGTGACAGGCTCAGTCTGGTGCCTACAGAGATGGGTCCACATCACCACAAAGTCTGATCCTGCTCAGCTCCTTGGTGGTAAATCTCATCAGAAATGGCTGCTTCTGCCCTCCCTGTCTCTCCTCAGATTAGACAGCCAAACTATCTAGAAAGAGGTTTCATACAAACCAAAGGTGGCATCCTCTCTCCCTGTGCAAGTTAATCATGTTCAGAATTGCCAGCTCCCATGATTTTTTTTTCTCTGAGCCTCCAGGTATTTGACAAGGTTTTGCTTTCCTGCAGCACTCACTTTTAGAGTGCCATGACTACACGTTCCCATTTCACCTTGAAATATCTGTTCCTGCTCCCTCCCTCCCAGGAAAGTTTTGCATTTCAGCGGCCTCACCTGCAGTTTCCATCATTTTTACAAGTATTGCTGTTTAGATGTATTCAAGACCAGGATTTTCTGGTGAGCTTAGCCATCCTCTGAACTGAAGCATCATTTTTTGCTGTATCACTCTCCTCTTCAAGCTTTGCTGATGGCACCAGAGGCCACTATCACCAACTCCTTCTTCCTTTAAAACCTATTCTCTTATTTTATGCTTTCACCACCCCCTGGAAGCTGGGGGCTGCAGGAGGAAGTCCTGGTGACCCAGTCATTAGTGCCATAACTGACCTGGATGTGAGATCCATGATACTTTGCTGTGCTGCCTCTGATGTCTTTTCAAGGTAGGTCTGTACCAGTATCTGGTGTTCCTTACCCTAGCTCTTGTTGTGCTAATGGTATGACCCCAGTTTGTTGGTAATTAGGACAACAGAAGCATTAGAAATCATTGACATGTTTGTCACCATGCCATATTTACTTCCACCCGCCCAGCCTCTTTTAATCCATTTTTGTGGAAAATCCAACTAAGTAGTTGAGCACATGCAGAGCGCAGGAGCACCAGGCTCTCTGTCTGTAGAAGACCCCCTTCAGTCCATACACCAAGGGCAAGCTACTGCTGGCAGGCAGAGAAGGACAGTGCTTTCCTGCTGAGTGTGGAAGTTAAGGTGCAATCTTGCATATAAACCAAAGTTGTGTTAACACCTATAACGGGAGGGAAACCCAGGGCACACTGAATGGCCAACCCTTGAGCTCTCCAGCTTGCACAAAACATTTGAATGTGCAACCAAGTGCATTGCGAAGATAATCCTTGCAGCAGCTCAGCAGTGCTTTGAGAGCTTCTTGCTCAGGCACTTAGCTATTACAACTATGCCAGTCTCCATCTTATAGAATCACAGAATCATTTTGGTTGGAAAAGACCTTCAAGATTCAAGACCTTCATTGAGTCCAACCGTTAACCTAGCACTGCCAAGCCCACCTCTAAACTATGTCCCTAAGCACCACATCTACACGTCTTTTAAACACCTCCAGTGATGGTGACTCAACCACTTCCCTCGGCAGCCTGGTCCAATGCCTGATAGACCCTTCCATGAACCAAGTTTTCCTAATATCCAGCCTAAACCTCCCCTGGCACAACTTGAGGACATTTCCTCTCTTCTTATCACTTGCTACTTGGGAAAAGAGACTGACTCCCTCCACGCTACAACCTCCTTTCAGGTAGGTTAGACAGCGATCAGGTCTCCCCTCAGCCTCCTTTTCTCCAGGCTGAACAGCCCCAGTTCCCTCAGCTGCTTCTCATCAGGCTTGTGCTCCAGGCCCTTCACCAGCTTCATTGGCCTTCTCTGAACTCACCCCAGCACCTTGATGTCTTTCTTGCAATGAGGGGCCCAAACTAAATACAGAATTTGAGGAGCAGCCTCACTATCTTGTTCCAGCTCAGCCCGATTCAATGATAGGGAACCAGAGAGATAGGGAAGGAGGAGTGAACAATGAACTCTGCAGGACCTCATTGGCATTCCTAAGCCTTATCCAGGGTTTGGCCCTTATTTTTCCATGGGGGATGCCAAAACATTTCCAGATTAAGCAAATACACAGCTGTATACTTGTTTTAAATGTATATATTATAGGAGGACCCAAAAGATGGCAACAAGTGAGAAGAGTACGCCATCCAAGAGCTCTGGCATGGACCCTTGTGATGTTACTATGGTTATGGATGGTAAATAACGCTATGGAAAAATTTACTGAGCTTGAGCAGGGGCTAATTTTTAAACCTTAGCAGGGCAGCCAGTTTAAACTTCTGAGATGCAAATGGTTTAATGGTGTAATGACAATACAAAGGCCTACACAATTTCCTCCTTTTAAGTATAACTTTGCAACAGAGGCTGAACGCAACTTACTTTCTGTACAGGATGCTTAACACAAAAGGCAAAGGTCCTGAAAACAATAGTTTCAAAATGTGCTCCTAGAGAGCTTATTTTATGTTTTTGCTATGCTCAAGTCTGGACCGATGATGCCAGCATCACTAATCTTTGAAATGAGGGGGTTTACATTGGGAGTGTTGACATAACCTTAGCTACAGCAGGAAAAGAAGGGTACGACAAGATGGAAATGTATATTTTTGGAAATAGAATTCATTCTGACAACCCTATAACAAACAAGTGAAATTTTAATACCGTGCTTCGATGAAAAATGAGCTGCTGAATAAACACCAGACTAATACATAAAGAGCAAACTCGGCCTGTTTAATATTACTTAACTGTCCCAAAAATTCCATTGATCACTAGTGATGCTGTAAATAGAAAATTCCTGCAATTTTCAAAGGAGCCAGGAAAATCTCATTGGGGTTTGCCTATCAAACTCTTAGACACTTTTGAAGCTCCCAGGCTAAAACATAATAAATCAAATATGAAATTGTATAGTGCTGGGCTAAGCTGGAACCTATGATTATGTGGTCTGTTCCTGGGATTGTTTTATTTTTTGTGAAGTATTTTGTTTCTACTTAATTACCATGTCCTCCACCAAAAAGTCAAACATCCCTCCCTTGATCAATTAGCTATTTGGTTAGAAGTGCACAAATACTTCAAATATCAGTGATTAGACCATTCTCCAGTTTAGTACCAATGTACAATACTGTGTTTTCCTTCTTGGAAAAGGAAACTAAATCCATGTCATGCCCAGTGTTAAAATAAGATGTCATACTCTTGGGGCTGGGTCTCCCCTGCCTGCCCCCTGCTATTCTTTGCAATTTCTTAGGCAGAGTTACGAAAACAACAAGATATCAGATATACTACACTGTGTACATCCTAAGGCAAAAGATCAAGTGGGTATTCGCTAGCATTTATATAACCCTGAAAGTTGAGGAGCCTTCGCTGTATTTTTAAAATATTTTTTTTGTTAAAGAGTTCCTTTTTCCTTGAATATTTTCAAGCTGATAATTTTTGACCATTTTCCCTAGTGTCAATCCTATTCCACTCCCAGCCAAGAAGCACTGAGGCTGCTCAGTACACCCCTAAAAAATATAAAAATCAAGAGTTACTTGGGCTAAGTACAAAAATGAGCAGCATGCTTCCTATTTTAAACAAACCCACCTTTATTTCTTCTGAACAGCAACCCTGTCCCTAAGTCTGAACCCGTTGTCCCATGGCACCAGGGGAGCTCAGACCTGCAGTTCACCGCTTGGGCTACCAGCAGTGACTCCTGTGCTGGTGGAAAACTAGTTTTATTCCTCTGCTCTCCCTCTGTTTAAAACAAGCTACTTCCCACTGCTGTGCCCATGCTGTCTTTCTCTAGCAAAAAATATTCTATGCTGCGAACTATTTAGTTTGCAAGGCAGGGAGGCTACCCTGGGTACCTCACCTGGGAGTAAAATATCAATAAAATCAAGGTAGCTTTGGCAAGGGGAGTGGTTTATTTAGCATCTAGATTAGCATCTAGAGTTTAAGCTGGTGGGGTAGTTTGGGATAATTTCATGTTAGGCAGAGTTAAAACCCCGGCTGTCCGGTCACAGGGCTATTTTAACTCAAGCCAACATGTTTCCCACACTCCTCCCTTGTAGAACAGACATGCTTTTAAGTGACAAGGTCTCCCTTACTATGACTTTTTATTCCTGTCCTTTCATTTGTCCTCTTCTTCGCAGAAAACACTCTGGGACATAACATCTGTCCTTTCCCCCCTTTTATTTTTTTTTTTTTTTTAAGGTGAAAATATATCATTTTCAACTGGTCCAGAAGCCAAGGCCCATCTCTTGCCTCTGTTCTTTCCTCCAAATCCCACATTCAAATAGTAAAAGCATCCTTTTACAGCTTTGTAAAATGAAGAAGAAACAGATGATGTAGGTATCTGAACGAGCCTCGCACACACACACACAAAAACCCCTCGCCATGTTACTTTAAGTCAACTTTTTGCCCTGAGAAACAACACACCTGTGACTTAACCTGGGCTGCAGCAGACCTTCTCATTTTTAAACGTTGCCTCCTGGAGTCACTCAAAACTTTTGCTTCCCTCTCCGTATGCGAACAAGGACGAATCTCTTAACACAAATGTTAGAAAGATTTGCATATTTACAGTTCAGAGCTGTTCTGTTCATTCCTTTGAAATGCAGGCACGTAAAGCTCCCCATCCACCCCCCCAAACCGCTCCCAAAGCCAGCTGGGCTGTGCTTCCCACCGCTTACCCTACAACCTTATTCTGAACCCCCGTAAGAGCTGAAGTAAGCATAATTTATACTACTTCAGAGCTATATCCATTTGTTCAGGAAAATGTATATCGAATTCTTTCACTCTCATACTATACAATCCAAAGGTTTGAATAGGTCAGGGAGCAAATCTTTGTTAACAATCCTTTTTTTTCCTATATACTCACATAGCAGAAAACTAAATAAATATGTGTGTATACACACACGTGCACATTTCAATGTTTTTATCTGTATAACACAGCTCATGTGTAGGTTTTTCCCCTCCTTTTCCATTGAAAGGATGAGAAAAGTTTATTTTAATGCAGGTCTCTCAATCTTCAGCACCATACTTCAGAGAGAGTGATAGGTCAGCATGCCTCAGTTTAAGTTTATGAACTGTCAGACCGCTTCTAGTGACAAAAGAAAATGTAACCTGGGCTGGTTTTCAACCACTGATTGTCAGATCCCATGTTCAATATGTCATATGGAGTACACTTCATTAAGGACTGAATTACTTTACTTGTAACATGAACTAAATTAAAGTCAATGTCAGGCTGCATAAATCATCAATTTAAATGTATCACTAAGTGCATTGAAACAGTCATCATCACCCTATGCCCTAAAATAACCCAAAAATCTGGGCTTCATTTTTATACGTTGTAAAGGATGACAGATAGGAGATTTTTTGTTCTTTGCTAGGGCTCACAATTTTACTGTCAGAAGCTATTGAACTTTTAAGGAATAGCGATGGCCCGGTAACACCTCTCATCAGACGATGTATTTCATGGTGTTGTGAATTCAGAGCTCACAAGGAACAGACCCAGAGCATCCATCAGGCTGTTATAAGAGTCCTTCGTTATACAGATGGAGTGGAAATTGGGTATCCTGCCCATTTAAGGAAGGGTATGGGAAGGGACGATCCTGGGAACACTTGTATGGTCACAAGAGCAGTCCCCCTTGGGTCAGCCCTGGGATGACACAACTCAAGTCAATGGGGTATCACAGGATTTAGGCAGACAGCTTTCCCACCGATATATTTTTCTGCTACCAGAGGTAGAAAAAGCTATATGAAAAGGAAATATTTGATAGGAAAAAAATGCACTGGTGTTTCAGCTGTGAAAATCCAGGACATAACACCCTCATCTTGCAGCCCCATTGGTTAAGGTATCACTTTTTCTCTACACTGAACTGACAACAGATTTAAGACACCTAGACCCACTCTGAAATTTCAGGGAAGGCACTGGCTGGCCAGAGCCATGGAATATGTTTCCAGATGACAGTGGGTGGCAGAAATAATTAGCATGAAGGTCCAATTCTTCGTGCCCATTGCCCAAGTCAGGAAAACATCCCTGAAGTCCAAGAAATTACATCCATGTAAGACTGGTGAATGCAAGTAAAGAATTAGACTCCAAATTGCTTCTTCGTATTTATTCCAGCTGTTTGAGCAGTGGATTAACTTCTGTTAAATAAGTAAACTAAATTTACTTATTAAAAAGTAAATATGACTTGTCTGTTCTTTCAATAGATCTTTCATGTGTTTAACTTGAGAGGAAGATGAGAAGTGGAATAGTGAAGAGACATTTTCTGCTGGTCTGCTTGCCATCTGGATCTCTCTAGGCCCTGGCATCTGCAGGATAGGAAGGAAAAAAAATCAAAGTATTCCTGGAAGGAAGAAGAGGTTACCTAGTAGACAAATGGGAGAGAGAAACCCAGAATTGAAGAGAAGGGAGAAAGGGGAAATGTGAAACTCATTTATTTAGCTTCCTAGTGCAGATTTCTTAGCATGCAGAACTTTCTGATCTCTTCGTTTTCTTGAGTATGATGATTTTCATGCCTTCTATTCTTTTTTTCCTCACATTTTAGTTCGATGTTCATTCTCCACAAGCTTCCTGCATATGTCAGCATGAAACAATAGGCTCTCATTACACTTGGCTTCTTTCATCTCCTTCAGACACTGTCGTACATTTGTTCTGTTTTTGTCAGCGTGGAAACATTTTCCCCAATCAGTTTGTTAAAAAAATAAAATAAATCACATGTTCCATATTACCAACCGTGTTCTGTTGTCTAGGGTATTTCCTCTGGATGGTCTTGCAAAGTGATTTCAACTAAATTGAGAACTCCTGTGGTACTAAGATACCTGGTTGAAGCTGAAGCTTTACGCTCATTGGAAGTGAAGTGTTAGCAGAGCATGGAAAACCATACCTCAGTGACCATGAACTCACGCACTGTCATTGCAAGATTAACCAAAAAACACATCCATCGACAGTGCGTTGGGAGTGAGACCTCACCGTCTGCATGTAATGACCAAGCCCATGGCAAATTACAAGAAAAACCTCTTTTCACCCCAGTCACGTGTCCTCATTTCACACTGATGGGTTGCTCGTGTGTTGATCTAATAACACGCACCATTCTGGTCACTCTTGTTTTTCCATTTCCAGCAAGTGGCTGGCTCTAGTCTGCCCAGTCCCATGTCGGAAGAAGATGAGAAGTGTGGACCCTGTGGTAAGATGGTGTGCGACATTCTCTGCCTGGTGACTTGAGAAAGTCCAAGAAACTTTGGTGCATGTTCTAGAGCCAGCTCAGCACCTCCATGTGTGCAGTCCTGTTAGGGACCTACCACCGCTTCCACAACACATTGCAGAATCTGCTGAGTAAGTAGGAGGTATTTCTGTCTGGTTTTTAAGTGCAGAACAATTTCCTCAACACAACTATGCTCCCAACATTATATATGTGTTCTAGCCTGGGCATCTTAAGGATTTACAGCATCTATGACCTAACTGTTGACTTTTGGAGCAGTAAGTCCACTCATGCACCATCAAATACAGAACCAGGATCAAGCTGCCTTTCCTGTCAGCCACTCGTGGGCACCTACACAAATATCCCAAGCCTCTTTCTCTGAGAAAGGATAAAAAACTCAAGAAAATTAATAGAAAACATGAACAGTTGCACAAAACCCAGTATCCCCTCATACCAACCACATGCTTCATTACACTCACCATGGAAAAAGACAAATGTAGCAGGTTTCATCCTGGCACTTGCAAACAGGAACCCAAATAACTACAGTGCAGATACACAAAGAACTAGAATTTTAGTAACGTGGTTTGGCAAAGCAACCCTGACAATCTGTCATCTGGAAACATGTCACGTTTGACCTCGGTCTCACAAACCGGGTCCTAGGCATACTTCAACCCATCCTAGTTTGTGGGTATGCCGGTGGCATAAGCATTGCACCATCCTCCTGAAGATGATAATTTTTAAAACACCGTTTTTTGTTTTTCTGCTCATTGGTCCAAGGAAAAAAAGCACAATGATTGAATATTTATAGAAGGGCAAAGCCAAAGCAGCTACAACTTGAATGTTTAGGCAGCCACCGCTGCTGGGTAGGCATGTGTACAGCTTAAAAGTGCCAAACCAACAGAATTTGCCTGCCCAAATGCTTAGTTTCAGGACCACACAGCTTGGTATGTGGGTCAATCTCCCGTGTCTCTCTAAGAGGCAGCAGAGCTGTGCTGTTGGCCAAAGCCAGCTGGTAGCAGATGGGTGCAACCATTCTTGCCACGTGGCGTGTTCAACCAAACTATCCTTAACTCAACTGGCTTGTCCCTGAAGCATCACCAAAACAGGATTCCTGACATACATCTGATGGCACCTTTGCAAGCAGGGCACTGGGAAGAAGAGTGAAGACAGCCAGAAAAATTCTACCAACTCATGAGCTCCCAAGCACAGTTTGAGGATCTCTAGGGGGAAAAAAAAAAAAAGGCAGTGGCACCTTCTTCTGGGTCTGAACCACAACACGGGATCCCATGTTCAAAAGGTAACGGCTGCTGCTAACCCTGAGGAGCATTGCTTTGGAGGCACTGAAGCACAAGCCACTGTCTTCTGCCTGGTTCTCTGCAATGGTGAACTAGCAGTCCCACCACATCACATAGACTTCTGTGCTCCCTTGGGTCAGAAGAAAACATAGCCATGCAGTACAGATTTGACCCGTATAACCATCTATCACTCTAAGATGGAACAACCACAGGAAAGAGATTTCTTAATTAATTAATCGCCATAGCAAGCTCAGTAATTGGGCATTTAGAAAAAAAATGTGTGTTCTTCTTTGATTATAGAATGCACTTCAGGAGCTATATTCTCATATTTCCTGATTTCAGCTCCTATTAAAAGCAGCCTGAAAAGTCACCGTTTAAGTTTTCCACCTCCAGTCAAAAATATATTCTTTGGAGAGACTTCAACTCTTTTTCCATTAAAGTGCACAGAAATATGACATACTTACTCATGAATGATGGCAGGCCAAAGGGGTCTTTAAAATCCTAAATCACCGGACATATCAAATAAAGTTTTAATACTGAGGTGGAACATGGAAGATAGAGTGGCTTGTTCCTCTCTGCAAAACCTTTGCACTACCAGCCAGGAGCCATAAAGCAACTTCAACAGGCGAGGTCAGGATTTTCCTCACATGGGAAGACCTCATGCACGGTATGAAGACCGCCTTTGAAAAACACGTACCGCCCTGAGATATCCCTCATGCAGCCTCATGCGTGCCAAGTCACACATGCCATTGAACACACATAAGGAGTGACGTACGGGAAGGCTTCTGGCATACTAGATGAGACAGGTTTCTGGAAAACACAGATGTGTCCCCAGCAAACAGTAGACCTGTGACATACACTCTTCCCTTTATAATAGTGACAAACCCCAAATAACAATTATCTGAAAGCTTACTGTTCTTCATTCAAATCCCCCCTCCCTTACCCCAAAGATGGGAAAGACTGGGTCCCAGTGAGGACCTTCTTACTCTGGCTTGTCTCCATGTGCAACAGATTTAGTGCCTCAGCCAGAAACCACAACTCTCAATGCTATTGCCCCACACTGAGGTCCTGACAAGCACTGTAGGCTTTTTATAACTGATTAGGAGATTATTTTGGCTGGCCTTATACTTGCATAGGTGATTCCTAATGAATGTGTAGTGCTTTGGTATATGATGCTAACTACAAGCCTTTTATTCACATTTGTTGGTATTAGGTAACGTTTTGAATTGATGGGACAAATCATTCCTAACCCCAAAGGACTCTTGTGAGTTTTATATAATATTTATGTAGATACATGTAGAACTTCACTACACTAAAGTTCACAATGACATCTTTCCTTGTCCTAAGCAGGTGAAAAGCAGCAGGCAGACACTTCAGCACACATACATCCTGTGTAAAAATGGTTTGCAAAAATAAACCCAAGTGAGTAATGACAACTCGATGGGCTTCAACTAGAAGAAATGACACAGTTGCTGAGAAATGTGCAGTGAGGTCAGAGGACTGTCTTAGCCACATCAGGGTGGTGTTCACAAGGAGAACGTTGCCTGTATATGAGTGAGAACCAGATGCAAATACAAATGACAGTGACAAGAATCACAGAGGAGAATCTTACCTTCGTCGTCAGACAAGCACATGGTCTCCCAGCCAAAACTGGCACAAAGATAACCACAAACGAGCCCATATTTAGGATAAAGAGATAGTTACTTTTGGTGACTAGCTCTGGGGAACAAAGTGTCCATGCTTTTGGGACACTGGTTTGCTAGGAAGCCCTTTACAACTCAAAGGCTTCAACAGACAGCAGGTAATTCTGCAGAGCACCCTGGCTATCTTTGCCTGCTGGTACTCAGCCATTCCTTGTTATATTGCCTGCAGGTATTAGAAGATGACCTGATCCAGGCACCTGAGGGGAGGGAAACAAGAAGCATGCGTGTCAAGGCAGCTCTGCTCCAGATAAGGATATAGGGATTATCAGTTTCAGCTGAATCCCTCAGCAACACCTGAGATGTAAACCTCAATTCCTATTAAGAGTAACCCTAGGTCCGTCTCTTCCATCTTCCATTTTGTTTTCTCTTAACCTCCTATCAAATAAAAGTCAGGCTTGCTCAGCCATGGAAAAATCCGCTCTTGCAAGTCCTGGGGGCAAGTTAAGACAACAGGCAGGTACAGAGTGGTACGATGGAGCAAGGTTTACATATGCTGAGCTTCTGGTCTGATTCCTTTAAAGCCCACAGCAAGCAAAAATATTGCAACCTGATTTTCCAGCAAGCAAGCAGTAAGCATCAGAAGATGCATTTTCTTATCTTCTGCCCTTTTTATTTTCTCCCTTCTCTTTCTTTCCTATTTGAGTGCATTTGTAATTTTCATTCCTTTAGCCTTAAGAACAAACAGGATGGGACTTCAACAATAAAGCTTCAGAGCGGCTACCTAGAACTAGCTCTTTCTTTCACAGCAAGGTCATTTAATACCATCTGAGAATGTGACAAGTAGGGGATTTTTCCCCCCCCTTCTTTAAAGGACTCTATAGCTACAACAGAATGAAGAAAAAAGGACCCAAGTAAAGATGCAGTTTAGTATTAACACCTGAACTGCAGTATTCTCTCTTTTCGCTGCCTTAAAAAAGGATGTGTTGTACACTCAGCTACACCAAAAAAAAAAAAAAAAAAGGCACAAGCAAGGATTTCTATGTTTTGTTCAGCTGAATCAAAGAGAGCTTAAGGCTACTCTACACAGGCTCAGAAGCCCAGTACTCCTCTACACCCTGGACCAGAAAAGCCCATTTCTGATGGGTTTCAATGGGAATCAGACACACAGGCTGTACCCATACAATGCTGGGACAACAGGGAGGCAAGGGCACTTCCCAACCTCAGCACCCCCATCTTGGTTTTTTATGCCACCAAGCAGAGCCTGTATAATCAAATCAGTGCAGAGCACCCCAACAGCCCAGCTCACAACCTGACATCTTAAAACCACCACAAAAGTGGAGGAGGGAGAGCTCTGTTTTGCCTCCTTCTCATTCTGTTGCTACGAAGGCCCAAAACATACTATCTCAGCAAGGACCACCAGGCATGTGCTTCCAGAGCCTCAACCCACCACTTCATCATCCCTTTCCTGGATGGAGGTGGAAGAAGGCAAATGATGTCTCTTTCTGTAAGTGGAAAACATCTTTTTGAATACAGGCACCATGGAAATACACTCTTCCCAGAAGGTGCTGCTGCATCTCAAACTGAATGCGAAGTACCAAAGGACTTCCATTTCTGCAGTGTTATCCAAAAAGTTGGATATTTTTTCAAAAATGAGACAGAAAGAACAGGCCAGCCCAGACCTCAGGGGCCAGTCCCTCAGCTGGTGTGAATTAGTCAAGCTCCTTCAATACAATTAGAGTCATTTTCCCCCTCTGAAAAGCTACTTCAGAAAAATGGAAGACTAAAAAGCCAGTATCAGGGTCCAGATTTCAAATCCTCTCCCCAGCCAGACTTCCAGATGGTATCAATCTGCCTGGACAACCCAGGAAGCCTAACCAGGTCTCTTAAGACCCCTATTTTGATGCTTTGGATGGTGGTTCAGCACAAGGAAGAACCTGACCTCTCCTTTTAATCAGATGGAGAGGAAAAAAAAGACCAAGGCATTTTGTTATTGCTACAGTTTAAAGACAGTGACCAAAATTAAAACAGTATCTAATTTTAATTAATGGGCTCCTGTCATCAGCCCCTTCCTCTCTCCTCCTCTACGATAGTGGTGTCAGAAGAAAATTGCCAAATCTAGTGCAAAGGCTGACAACCTTCACAAAAAGGTCTTTGTATTCAAAGCTTAAGAGGAAGCACAACTCAGGACCCACCAGAAAAAAAAAAAAAAAAAAAAAAAAAATCCACTACCAAAAAAAGGACATCTGCGTGTTTTTCCAAGTGCTTTACTTGGTCCGAATGGGTTTATTTTCCTGCAGTGCTGTGAGTGCAGTGCTGATTGTCTCGCAGCAAGAGCCCAGCAAAGGCGACTGCCAGCATGTCATAAAGCAATCAGGTAACAGGGGGAACGGGTCCACGAAGCGGGGAAGCTCATCCATCTTCAGCTGAAAACTCCCTTCAAGACCAACCCTTTCTGCAACTTGCAGCTACTCAACTTATCCGAATGCCCTTTCTTCCCAACAGACAAGACCACACAGGATCTAACCTGTAGATCGTTCTATCTCGACAAAGGCCAGCACTAGATGTTCTGGGAGATGATGCAGACAAACAAACAGGAAAAGCCCTATGATGGCCAGATAGGAGATAATCTAATCTCTGCAGAGCAACTCTTTATCTTAACCCCAAAACTCGCCTCCCACTTCAAGCGGGTTTATTCCAGTTTAGTGGTTACTTTCTCAGGAAAAATTACTGTGCAGGCATCATGCAAACCATAGCAGAAGTAGCACCTTGAACCACCTGGGCTGGACAGAAACAACTGAAGAGGTTTGATACTTCATTTCCACTGGCGTTCGGACATTGTTACAAAGCCACTAGTTTAAGAAAACATGTTTGATTTTTACTAGCAAGGGAAGTAATACAATCAGCTGAGAGCTTTCTTTGGTCCCCTCCTTTAGTAACCCTGTAATTCCTCCTGAGCACTTGCTGTGTTTCCAGCCCTACGTACTCACCAGAAAACTCAAGACAGTTGCTATTACGTCCACTACCAGAGTCCCCGAAGTCAGGAGGACCAAAGCTACAGCACACGGACACCAGCCTCACTATTAATTTATGAAAAGTGTTAGTCACTATCTCCCTTCCACAGAGGAGTCTTTCTCTAGATAAACCACATAGCAATGCTTCATCATAGAGCGCAAACCTATTTACATATTTTAAAGCACATTGGGAGGTCGTTTCCTGACAAAACAAAGACATTTTGAGGCATATTTGCTGTCTGTGTTTCCGCATGTTAAGAAAAATTTTGATTACAAGCGGTAATTAATTGATCACATACAGCGCGCGTGCTTTGGAATTGCTGTGAATGAAATTGCATTGAAAACATCCTAACAAGGACATCCCCAAATATTTGAAAACAGACAGAGCTGCAAAATGAATGCTGAATGTCATTCAGAACTGCTAATAACCGTCATTCAATGCCAGTAAACAAATAAACAAAACCTTTTGGGCTAACAATTATTGAAAGAGTTTTAAATTGCTGATTACTATCGTAATATCTGTAATGGAGAACAGCTGAATTTTTGCATGCTATGAAGAGCTTGCTCAAGTAGCAAAGACCATTCTCTACATGGGTAATTTACATTCCTTTGTGGTGCATTGGTACATATATCTCAGGAAGAAATCAAAACTATACGCCTGCACCTAATGGGAAACATAAAAGCAAACGTCTATCAATGTTGTGAACTTCTTCCAGTAGCCAAGGGATAAGCCCATATTTCTCTATGACATCTTTCTGAAACTCTGACATTCCAGCTCACATTAACTTAACAGAAAATTCCCAAAGGTAAATGGAAACTAACTTTCTCCAAAACAAACAAAAAACCAAATTACACTAAAACAAAGAAACCCACAGAGATAACATGGGAACAATGAGGGATGCTGCCGGGCAGCTGGCAACCAAAGCAACCACTTTAAACATCAACAACTTTCTCCCAAGAACTGGAAGAAGGTTCATACTCACAACATAGGGGAGAACTTGGTTCTTGGGTCTCCTCTGCCTTGGACACACCTTCCTACCCCTGGGAAAGGGAGAGCGATTGGGAGAGCAATCATGGGACATGCAAAGCATAGACCATGTAGGGGTTTGTTTGAGGCAGCTGAGATGGCAGCAAAACCCCAGAGGTGGTGTGAATAGCTCTTGGATATTGGCCTCCCTGAGCAGCTTATGGCACCAAGACCCCAAATCCCTACCCCTGATGAAAGGGAAGAGAAAGGCCATAGAAATGGTCTACTAGATGTGAAAAGAGGCAACAAGCCACAGGGAACAGAAGCTCCACAGTCCCTTACTCCTCGGTGGCAGCATCGCACTGCTTTAGGGTTGCATTTGTGAGCTTAGTCCTGGCAGGGCTGCAAGATCGGATACACATGGTACAGATCAGGGTCAGGGCCGCAGGCAAAGGGATCATTTATGGCCAGCAACTGGGAGCAGTTATCTCCCTCGGTCCCAGTGCCCAGCTATTCAGGGAGGCGGGCTTAGACCTGCCCTACCACAGGCACCAAGTTTCATTTCACATACACAGGGTTGTTTCTGGGTCTTTTTTTAATTATTATTTTGTTTTGTTTTTAAAGAGCCAGGGTACTCTAGAACAGTAATATAAAACCTGCTAGGAAAAAAAAAAATCTGGAACAAGTAAATAATCTGAAAACAACCTAGACGATAACAAGAAAATGTGGACTGGCCAGCACAGACTTTTTCCAAGAACAAATATTATCAGACTAATAGAATTTCCTCCTACGATAGCATAACAGCCTGTACAGAAAGAGCGATAAGTATCACACACTACAACTTTAGTAAACTGTTTCTTATGACATTCTCATAAACAAATCGGGAATAACATGGTCTAGATAGAACTATCTGGGGCTAAGTGTAAAACAATTTCTTAAACCCATCCCCAGAAAGGTGTTCCCTACGATTCCCAGTCACAATGGCAAAACCATTCTCCAGGGTCACTCCCAGTCCTGGCCAGTATTTATTTGAGTGCTCCAACTAATAGGATAGAATATCCTCACTAAAATTGCAGAAGGGACCAGTCTGGGAGGGACTGTAAGAACAAGATTAGAACTCAAAACTGGAGAAGCAGCTTGCAGAAGATACCATGAAATTCAGTGAGGAGACATGTAAGGATCTGCACTTATAGGATGATCAACTGCAGTAAGGACAGGACAAGAAGACCCCAGGATAGCCCTCTTCTTCTTAAAATCTCTGATTTTAACCCTGCTATCTCACAAGAAATCCCTTAAGCACCTGGGGGTTAGGGCATCTTGAACAAGGGGATCACTCTCCCACAGCAATAATGGTAAGAAAAAATATAAACCAAAAAAGCCCCTACTCTTTAATGCAAATAATGCAGAAGAAGGGAAATGCTAATGTACTTAAAAAAAAAAAAAAAAAGCTCCTAGTCCCTTCCCAGTGTTTTTGGCCATCTGGTGTATGCTAATTCCCACTCAGCTGGCTGGCCTCATGGACCCGCCACGGTCTCTCTGTGTCACCGGGGCTCCGAAACCCGCCTGGCAGCAGTGTTTGGTGGAGTCGTCCTCCCTCCTTCTCCAATGAGGGCTGGAGGAGCGTTACTGTTCACCAGCGATGACAGCTTATCGCTGCTCCCTGGGATTTAAGTGTGTGTTTATTAAGCATGTACAAAAGCTCCACTCTGCTCGGTCGGGGCCCAGGGGTTCAGTGCTTCCTGGTAGATGGAGACATACCCCAGTCCCTCCGGGTAGGTTTCCTTTGTAGAGCAGGCAAGAGGTAGACTTGTGGCAAACAACATTACCCGTAAGTAATTTTCCCTTACTTTATATAAGCAAATGCCTTTGATATACAACAATCCCCGACGTGTTCAGGTTACATGCTTATTTTAAGATCTTTTGTTTACTTTATGATCTTCATAGGTCATTGACATCCCATTTAGCTCTGGTGACCCTGTTTATACAATTGCAATATACATTAAAAAGCGTTCCTTTGGATAACATTAACATTCTTGATCTTAATCCATCACATGGGCTAACAATAGCTCCAGCTCAGATGTGTACGTAACTGTTAAAAGCTTTAATGTAGAATCCAATACACATATCGAGTGGGAGAGGCCTGATCAAACAGATTGGCTTTCTTTTTTCCATTCTAAGTGGTAGAGGATCCAGAACTATGTAAACTCTCATGAAATGCACTGCAGGACCCCTCCAGTCACCACTCTGAGCAATTAGATTCCCTGAAAAACGAGGGTTTTTTTCTTCCCTCCACTCTCCAGCGTGTGATGCCTTTGCTGGAGCAGTCAACCACAACCACCACCAGGAGCTTCAGTTCCTGCTGTTCTCCCACTTGCTGAAAACCCAAGTTGGTGCCAACCTGGCATTTACCAATCTCTCCTGGCAGAGGAGCAAAACTTGCCTGATATCACCCTTAGGGCTGCAATTTCCCACACCTGATGGGCCAAGAGCACCTGCTGGCAACCTCATCGGGAAGCTATGTTGCCTGCTATGTATTTGTTTACTCATCTGACGTTTCTCTACTCCTGATTGCCATATCCTGCACCTCCGGTGGGAACGCCTGGAAGGCCACTATGGGATCTGAGGTACAAGCAAGCTCTGGGCTTCACCTAATGTTGACACATCCAAAAGACCAAAAAAAATATATCTCCACACCCACTGCAAAGGTCTGGCCGCCTCCAGCTAATGGGTGCTCAGTGATGGGAGGTCATGAGCACATGCTGAATGGCTCCTGCAGAACCTGACACATCCATAGGAAAATCAGCCAGGATGGCTTAAAACCACCCAGAAAACAAACATGGTCTTCTCGAATGCTGAAGCAGTGGTGGACCCTGGATGGTATCATGGCAGCAGTGTAAAGCTGTCAAGCTGTGAAACTGAGAAAGACTATGACAAAGGAGAGTTACATGCTTCTTATTTCACTGGGCCTGGTGCAGATAACACAATGGATTGCTGGGTTGGAACAGCACACCATTCATTTAAAAGTCTGCTTCTTTTTTAGTGTTTGGGTATGACTGAATTCAGAGAGATGGAGTCCAAACAGGACTGTGCATACTAGCCTCTGGTTTTTGGTCTAGTTGAGGAATGGCTACTTCTGTGTAGGTAAAGGTTTGGACATGGTGACCTCTTAAGGTCTCCTCCAGCACCACTTGCCATGACTTCTGCAACACTACTTCTGCAGTAGCTCCTATCATTTCAGAAATATCCACCTTATAAATGTGATGAAAGTTACAAAACGTGGCTGTACCTGTGGTGAGATGATCCTTCTTTTTGCCTTTCTTTTTTTCCTTCCCTCCATAGGTTCAAAAAATGACATTTTGGCAGGCGTGTTAATGTATTTTGGGCTCAGCCCATATTTCCCAGGAGACTGGGTTCACTTGCAGGGTAAAAGAAAAAAAGTACTAATAAAACATCTGACACAGTTGACTCTTTGACACACCAAAGGCAGGATGAAAACACTGAAGACGACATGCCACATGAAGAGAAAGGAGAGCAAGAGGCCACGAGAGCAGCAGAGAGAGCCAGGCAACATGTCCTTGAGTCAGATGGTTGCCACAACAGCTCCAACACCTTTGAGCCGCGCCAGCTGTCCCACCGCCAAACCCTCTGTCATGTCAGTGATTCCTGGGGAATAGGAGCAAGATTTGGGAAATTCAGGGTGAGGGCTGACTCTGCAAGCTGGGCTGCAGAGGGACACGGCCAGCACGCCAGTGCCTTTGCAGCTCCCACCTAGCAACAAGCAGCACCTCCAAAAATTAAATCCCTGGTCAGGAAAGCAGAAAGGTAGATGATGTCACTACCAACCAGTAATTATATAAACTGGTTTGTTTAAATTTTGCTTCCTGCTTTTGAGTGGCTGGCATGTTGGCGCTGTGCTCAGACAGAGTCACGCAAACTCCAGTGCTGTGATGCACTTTCAGCATGAAGGTCTTCCTTCTCACAAATGTCCAGTTGTTTTCTTTCTACCTTATTTGTTGGTCTGTGGTTTTTAGGTCTGTGTTTCTTCTGGATACAAACCAAGGCTTTGTTCAAGCTGAACAGTATTAAAATGTTAATTAAAATTAGACCTCTAATTCAAAGGAGAAAAAAATTCCAAGTGAGCAAAAAGCAGGTAAAGCAAATTCTTCCACTCTGACTTGAAAAAGTAAACTTGCATCTAGTCAAAACCATAGGCATCAAACCATAAGTGAGCAAATAACTGCAAAACGGTAAGCCTATAAAATTAGGCAGGAGGCAGCTTTGCTCAGTGACACAGGGACACAGGTGTGGGTCCAAGCTTCCAAGAGTCAGCTCTGTAGGGACGTACCTCATGTTTGCTGCTACAAGTGTGGAGACAGCGCTGCTGGTCCCTGGGATCTGCTTCAGCCATGCTGGCCTATTCCCAGCTGCCAATACCCCTCCAATGTCCCCATTTGGGACCAGAAGTGCTTTATTTACTTGCTCATTCCTTCAAATGAACAAGTTACAGGATGCGTGACATCTGTCCCAGAGCAAACTGAGTCCCAAATTTCGGAGAGGGAAAACTCTCCTGAATTCAGGCATGGGAGTTTTTGCAGCTGATGGTACCTCAAAAAAGTAACAGAGCTAAAACCCCCACTTACTCAGTGGAAGGACCAGATTGCCAGTAGGGTTAAGCATGGCACAAACATCCCTTTCTAGCACAAGAGCAAAGGCAGGCTTCAGCATATATTTCAGAAGCTACACTGCTGTGCCCATGAGAGTCAGGAATGGGGGTGAAGTGTGGGGAGAACTATCGAATCCCACAGCTTCACTCCAGCAATGACAAGATTTGTCTGATGTTCATGGACAGGTTCAAGTCTTGGACAAACTTCGAGCTCAAAAGCAACCTCTATGGGATGGGGAGTGAACCTGCCAGTTTGGCTTTGCCAAAACCACATTTTAAAATACTATAAACTGATTTCACACAGCTCTTTTCAACACCTTTGAGCTGCCTGAACCACGATATTATTTAAGATTCCCCCTTCCTCCTTTGTGGGCAAGTGCCACCAAACAAAATAAACAACCCAATGTTGTAAGGTTTCCCCTGCTTCACACAAGAAAGGAAGAGCAGCAAATCACTGCTGCATCTGGCTCCTACTCTCTGGTAAGCTCTAGGGCAGTTTTACTGGCAGCGTTTCTCCCAAGGAAGGTGTGAACAGCACTGGAAAGCTCTTTATAAATCTGGAGAGCCACTCTCCCCGAGTCCAACCCCTCAGCGAGCCAAGTTCTCCAAAATAACAGTTTCTATTTCCAGACGCCTGGTTCAGCAGCTATGGATAAACTCAGCTGCACCTTGAGAAAGAAGGAGAGTTTTGAAGCGAACCAATGTTCTCCAAAGATGTTTTCAGCTGGTGTAACAAAGCTACAGGAAAAGCCGGAGAGTAGCACAGCAGTTTTTTGGCTATCATTTTAGTTATTATTCTGGAATACAATTGTTATCGCTTCCATCCTAGCTTCTCCTTCTGCTCGCTCCTGCAGGGAATAGCGTCAGGATGGCACTGCACTCTACTGCCATAATAATGAAGATGTCACTAATTTACCATTTAGACTTCACTGCCTATAAAACAGGAGGAGGAAATGGGCTGCAAGCATGATAAGGAGCAAACCCTGATTTGAACACAAATATACTTGAGAGCTGGGAGGGGAGAAGGGAAATTAAAGATGAGCAGCTGAAAGCATCTTTCCAGCCACTGGGCATTGTGCTGAATATATAAGATGGTGCCAGGACCACCAGCTGCAGAAGTAGCCTCTACTCCCCCAGAAGATGGCCAAGATGAACATGTTTGTGATACGTTGGTGCTTAGCAAGCAGTTCTTAGAAGTACTCAGCCATTGTGTTTCTTCACAAATCTGTCAGGTTTTCCTAGTGAGGCCCTCTAATGCTTGTGGAGTCCCAATTAAGTAAATTATTGTAGCAAGTATTTAAATCTTAGCCTGCACTTAAAGCCCTGGTTGAGCAGAGACGCCTTGCTAAAATTAGACTTTATCGGAGGATGTGGGTACTCCTGTTAGAGGAAGGGATAGATGCATAAGAACTAAGATTCACACCAAAGCCAGTTCAGCCCTATCTCCTGATGAGAGAGAGAGGGAGGGAAGCAGAGAGAAGGAAGGAGAGAAAACTCAACCCTCAAGTCTTGCTCAGGTCAAACCTCAAGCTCAAATCTAGGAGATGTCAAAGACTTGGTTTCAACTGATAATAAACTGTCTATAAAGGGGAAAACAATTGCATCAGGAAAGACCAAGAGTCTCATGTGTAAATATTCAGCAGCCTCCAAGTTAGGATGTTCACCTGGAAGGCAGTAGACGTATTAAAACCATTGTTCTCAATCAAACAGGGGGCTGAGAAGAGCTCTGACTGTAGGGCTGCTGAAGCCAAGCCCAAGACTCCAACATCTGCCCATCTCAAATTCCACAATAGAACCAGACATGGCTTTTGAGAGCTGGCCAGTGCCCTAGGGTGCTTGGAGTGGGGGGCACCATGCTCTACCCCACTTTGGAGGTATGCTTCAAGAATAAAACAACCTTGCAAAAAACTCCAAAGTATTTCCTGAAGCTCCTCACAATTTGCCATATTTCCTCAAGATTTTCCAGAGATCCCAAATTCACCCAGGCTATTCAAGCTTAGGAGTGTGAAATCTTATTTTCCAGTTCTTCGCTCAAATTTAATGAACCATCCCCTGTATAACCTCCCTTGGAGAACATTTTGAAGCCCCATGTACTTCCCTCGCCCTCCACGGCCAACACGGCCAGCATCTGGCAAGAACCCCAGCATTTATCTTTCCAAACTGGGTTGCAAGTACTTGGTAATGCTACTCAGATACAAGTTATGCTGGACTCTTCTAGAGGAAAAGCCATCAAGAGAGGTCAGAAGTACAGCAAGGGCATCTATCGTGCTGCTTCTTGGGGAGGCAATGGCTAGAGAGCAATTTGAGCCAAATCTAGCTGCCACTTGGGCTGCAGAGCCTTCAGGAACCTCAACAGATCTGCCCCTAAAATAATGTTCCATTTTCCCTCTAACTACTACTGACTGATTAAATGAACCTCAGCCTACAGTAGGTCTTTGCTGCTGTTGTTATTTTCTGCATTACTGTTTTTTTGGATAAGATATACTTAGGGAAAACACTAGAGATCTCAATTAAGCAGCTGGGTGACTTATAAATATATATTTATGTTTGAAGCCTAAGTGGCCATTGGCTTCCCTACTGTTTTACTTAGCTAACAAAACAACTCTATCAAAGTAAGTATTATTCCAAAACCCAACTTCCTGCGCAGAATGCTCCCATGTGCTCCATCAGTCTGCTTCTCTGATGAACTACATCGTTTCTTATAAACTGTCCATGGCCCATAAATTTCCAAGCATAAAGGCTATTACTGTGCTGTGCAAATCTGCTGAGAATTTTATCCTTATAACTTCATTTTCTTCAGGCGCAAATGAGTTTGGTAAGAAAGTTAATCTGCAAACTTCTCTCTTTTTTTTTTTTTTTTCCTCCCCCGTCTTCTGCTTTTAGGCTTATTTTGAAAAGTAATACTTAATTGATTTAGTCTCAGGGTGGGCTTTGTTTGGACCATTTTTGGTTGGACTGCCTCTGCCTCAAATTTGCTTTCTTAAACTCAGGAAAAAACTTTTCAAGCATTCCTTTCCCCAAAAGCTTAAACACAAAATTCATAATAAATGGGCCACCTACTAGATAAATATTGCAAATCTACTATGTTTCGTGAAGAAAATAGAAGACACTTGCTATTTAGCTATTGGAAGCCATAGCTACTTTATAGAAATCTTTTTTTCCCTTCCTGGCCCAAGACACAGGGTGGTGGGAAACTGAGGAATTTTTTGTGTGTTCATGCAGATGAAAACCTCTTATGAATGTTTTGCTCATTTTTAGCTCTCACAATTGCCTGTTTACGTTCGGACTCCTGTTGTCACATGGAGCAGACAGATCTTCAAACAAATTGTAGTCTCCCTGTCCACCAAGTAGAAAAATGACTGAATTTTGCCATTGGGTGCAGCACGAGGCTTGTGCTTCCCCTGGCTTAATTCCAATTTCCATAACAATACAAATTAGACTTGCTCAAGGCCATCAGAGAGGTAGGGGGCAGAGGGGGGAAAGATGAAATAAGCCATAACTCTCATGGCTTTCTTCCTCCAAGCCCCAAAAGCAGTCAATCACAAGCAATATGGAAAAAAATAATGGGAATAGGGACGTTTTGATATCTTGATTCTGGAGACTTCTCGACTACCTCGTAGTAATTTCATTATGCTCAATTTAAGGGGCTTTTTATTGATAGATACCCCAGGAAATATGGCTTGGAAACAGTGTGCTACCTTGGGATATCACCAACCATTTGACGTTGGGGAACTAAAACAAAAACAGATGTTTTAGGAAATAAGCAGCTTGAATATATCACTCATAAACCAATTAAAACTTTCTGTAGCAAGTTGACATTTCCCATGAAGCAAGCAATGGGAGTAAACGCAAATCAGTTGGCTGCGAGCTATGGAGCAATTCCCAGCCACAGATTTGGTGTGGTTTTTTTTTTTTTTACTGCCTTGAAAATGATGCTTTAGTTTAAAAAAAGAAAGGTGTGATAAAGAAGCAGTCTCACCTTGTCACTCTCAAACCCAGAATCTGTCTTTTCACCTTCACACTTCCATTCATTGCTCATTAAGCAAACAGCGAGATATTCCCACTATTGTTCACCTCTTTGGCAGAGAGTGTCTGTGATTTCAGGTCCAAGTTTGCTTCAAAATAAGGCATGAAAATCGTTTCTGTTTGTTTCAGGTATTTAGTTAAAAATAGTTTGCAGGTTTTTCAGAGTATGAGGGGAAATGAACAGTTTGGGGGGTTGTTTTCTTATTTTAAGCTTTAAAAAAATTCATCCTTTATTGTTTTCTTTTTCCCAGGACACTCTTTTTTTTTTTTTTTTAATTTTGCAGAGCCAAGCAAAAACATCTAAGAACATGCTTAACTTTAAGCATTAAAAAGTCAATGGGATTTAAGCATGTGTTTAAAGGCAAACATATGCTTTAGAGCTCTGCTGAATAGGAATGGTTTCTTGAATCAAGGTTATAGACAGGTTAATAAAATGGGTTAATATATGCGATCTGGAAAAAAAAATTAAACATGTTTCTGGAATATTAGTGTTATAAGCATTGCCTCATTCTAGCTCAGTTCCCTGAATTACTATTGGATTTGTAATGTACTTGACACTGTCTCTCTCCCA
This sequence comes from Caloenas nicobarica, assembly GCF_036013445.1. Lineage (NCBI taxonomy): Eukaryota > Metazoa > Chordata > Aves > Columbiformes > Columbidae > Caloenas > Caloenas nicobarica. Next base: position 113,434,840 of record NC_088247.1, on the reverse strand, counting down.
TTTCTTGAAGAAATGCAGATTATTGTACTAGATTATAATCAGCTGGCTAACGTACAGCTCAAAGTTTATGATTTTATCCAGAGCAATTCAGAACAATACGATCTTACTTCAAAAGGAGTTTATTCACCAAAATTCACTTTCAAAGAAAATCTGCCAAATCTCTTCCACTGTCACATATCTGTAATTCCCTCTGTATAAATATTCATGTGCTGTGAACAAAATGTAGAAAACATTGTGTTATTTTTCAATATTTACTCTAGAATTAGTTCCACAAAGGTGCTTATTGTATGACAAAAGATAAGAGTTTACATTCCCATCAAAGGTTTCTTTTAAATAGATCATAAAATCCATCGTGAATATTTAAGCCAAGAGTAATAACATGGTGTCATATACTCACACAGTAACACTCTGCATTTTGACATCTGCCCAGACAGATGTTTAGAACAAAGTTCCTCAGATTCTTTTTTTTTTTTAAGTTGCATGGAATAAAATGTGGGAATCATCTTTTATATCGAAGCTACTTAGTACAATTTAACTGTCAATAGTTTAATTAATTAAAATGTAGTCTTACTGTGGAAGCCAACAACTCACATAAGCCTTTCACAAAAGCAGTATAAAATGAGAAAACCTCCCAAAATATAGCCAGCAAGATCCTGACCTCAGGAAGGCTGTACATTTACAGGATGCACATAGACCAAGTACCTAAAATCCACAATTTACATGTATTACTTTCTGCTGTTACCACATCACCTTTAGCACAGACAATCCCAGCACCGACAGTCAATATTAGACATTCTCCCTCTATATTCCTTCAGAAGGACTATGCTAATTGGTAGTCACTAATTATTTTGCACCTCAGAACACTGCTGATAAATACAAACACGTATATGCACTTAAAGTAGTTGCAGAGGGATCTTTTTTTAATAACTCCATGTCTTGCAGTTTCTGGGGTTTAGATCCGTGTTCAAACATGCACATGACCACATGCTGACTGACAAATTCATTGTAATGTACAGCATGTTTCAGTGATAGTCCTTTAAACAAAGTTAGCTGCATTTTTTTAAGGGCTTGCTGGTTAGCTTATTTATTACGAAGATTTGTCAGGCAGCACAGTTAAGTTAATCAGTAACCAATAAAAAATTTAAGTTCAGAGATATAAACTGGTTGATTTAGTGCTCACAAAGGTTTTTGGCTTCTCAACAGGCACTCATGAAAACATGTTGTTATGGTTACATCAGAAACTGATACTTTTTTATACCCTACTAATATACAGGAATTTGAGAGAGGAACCTATGGTTCCCAGGAACGTATGCAGTATTTTGGGGGGGGGGGGGTGTTGGTGGTTTTTTTTTAATTTTTATTTTTCCTTTTTTTTTTTTTTTTTTGGCTATACAAGTATGTAGTCGACCCAAAACTTGCTTTGTATGAAATCCCTGCACAAACTGTAGTTTTGACTTTACTGCTGCCATCAGAAGACTCAGATCAGTTCGCACGCATCTCCGCCTTGTTTAGAACTTCTGCAATCTTCAACAAAAATCAATCTGACCACATCGTTTTAAAAGCAAAGGTGCCAGCCAAAGAGTACTCACAGCAGCAGTGTTGTTGCATTACAATCTTCTCCAGCATGTAAATAGGAAAGAAGAATATCACAATGCCAAATACAGTTAAAGTCGAATATAAACTGTCCTGCTGTCTTTTTTTTTTTTTTTTTAATCCTACTGAACATGTTACCCAACCTCACTTTGTGGCTGTTCTGGTAAATATTATGCAAGCTTTTTCCCTCCAACCGTGGTCGTGATCATCTATATGCTGAGCATGCAGTTTAACATCAGTGCAGGCTGCCTGGAATATGCATTGCATATGATTTTCCAAACGGCTGATGTGATTGGGGTCCCAGGGTCCAACGGAGCCACGGACAAGTTTTCAAAAGGCACTATGGTTGTATTTTTGGGAATATTTTTAGGCACTTGAAATTGCACTTAGGTTTTAAGACCTCACTGGGTTTTAGGGCCAGGACCAAAACTGGACCACAGGCAGCTCTGTCCATCCTGTATGCACCACTCAGGCCATCAATACCTCAGTATCATCAAAAATCACTCTACTTTCCCTCTGGAAAACATCTCCCAAACCATTTAGACACTTAGCAGGTTACACGTAAGCTCAAATCTTTAATCAAACTTGATCTCAGGTTTGTACCAAAAATACAGGCTCTGCCCCCCAGCCCCTGCCGAGGCTTCATGGAGAGGAAGGCGGCGCTGGACCACACACACCGCGCTGGATTCAGCCTACGAACCAGTTAGCTGTGTCACTCGGCATATAGATTATCAAATAAATGATGGCCAAGTGTGAATTGCGAGGTTAAAGATACTCTCTATCAAGGCGTTCTGATGACATCATCATAAACCCGGAGGGCAAAGCTCAGCTAGTTTATGATGTCACCAGAAGGCTTCTCCGGGTTGCTGCCATAGTTCATGGTCATTATTTTCTGTAACAGGAGGTGCATACGCACCTATGTCCCGGCAGGGCTTTGATCCACGTTAGCCTTCCCTTCATGTGTATATAGATATTTTTGTTTGCATATGTGTATACTGAATATAGGTAGTGTATGCATTTTGCACATATATAAGAATAAAATTTTCCTTCTGTATTTCATATATACATATGATACCTATAGACAGATAAAACCTATTCTCACTGCCAAGGCATGAGCCAGGGAAGTGCAGCTGGTACCCCTGGGCTGGAAGAAGCACAGCGGGAGGGCAGAGGATCTGGCCACCTTCCTGGGGAGCTGGAGCCCATACAAGATGGATGCTTGCTCTCTTTTTTATTATTTTTTATTATTATTATTACTATTTTGCAGAGGAGGCACAGCTACAAAGGGTTTCCTAACCACTACAATCACTGAAGCTGGCAGCAGCCGCAAGTCATTGATGTCTGGAGGATGCTGGATTTCCTGTACAAAGTGGCCATGCAGAGGCTGGTGCCTACCTGACACCAGGCAAATAACCCTGTGCTAGAAAATACAGCCAGGGCACAAAACAAGCCATAATAGGCTAAAAAATGAAACCCCTGCCCTCGTCCTCTCTGGGCATTTCAAGACCGGGATCCCTGCGCATCCAGCCCCTTCCTGGGGAATGCAGCTCACATTTATTTTACAGGCAGGCAGGCAGGAAAGCTGTATCATCTGGTGGCTTTGGCACAGCCAAAGCAGCACACCACAGCTGGATAGCTGATCTGTGTCTTTCGCCTTGCTGAGAGGCCTACCACATGCTATGAAATGCTTTAATGTCCCCTTAACATGCTGTATAAATAATTTCCGTATCCATTCAGTGGTGCTCACATGTGGTCCTTTGAAAGAGTTAAGTAAAAATTACAGTACCAATATATCTTTGAGATGAAACAATGACATTTATAGGTCATTGTAATCTATGCATTAATTAAATTTATTCCCAGTCTTCCATATGATCCATATGATGCCCCTTCAAGTGCTAAATTTGGCCTATGTAGCTGTGTTTTAACACAAAGATAAGTTTTAAAACTGGACTTGGAGGAAGCTTCTGAGTTGATAAATATTTGAACTAGCTCAGGAGGGGCAGGTAAATAAACTTGCATTCCCATAACAGCCTACAGAGTCCCTTTTTAGGGCAAACGAAGATTGAAAAAGTACAGCCCATCCATGTCCAGCCACTAGCACAAAATCTGGTCATGCACCATCAGGGGCAACAGATTCTGTCCCCCATTTCTGCGGTTGGGCCTGGGACGCGCCTGTACCTCCTCACCTGTGGGGAGGCTGCAATGCGCCGTGCAGGAAGACACAGGATGAGGAGGGGGAGAGCAGAACCACGTGCAACGCTTCCCTCTGCTCCTCGGGAGGTGGAAAGAACCAGAGCAAAGGCAGCCACCGGCCCAGCGGTGGTGGGATGCAGATCCAGCATGTGTTTTCTCATGGGGGACATTAAGTGAAAAAAAGGTGAAGGATGAATCCCATCAGGACTTTCTTTCTTCCACCTCCCTCCATCCAACGTGTTGATAATGTCCATCTCCAGCCACATCCCCCATCCCACCTCAGTGTCAGTGCCTGAGCCTGTTCTCAGGGATAGCCCCAGGTTTTTATATTTTACAGAGCTCTATAATGTAAGCATGAAGAGAAGGAGGCCTTTCAGTCGGCAATGGTTATAAGTTTCATGATTCAGGAATTCGTTCTTTTAGTGATAGGAGAGCCCTGATGTGATAATCTCCAATTAACAGTAAGGCATGCATAAACCCCACTATGCAGCAATGGCAGTAAATTAATACGTTGTTTTTTTTCCCTTCATAAAAGTAGGTTACAAGCCCTACTGCAGAGGGTGTAGGTACTAAGGAGACATCTGATCGACTCAGCTCTATCACTTCAAAAAACGTTTACAACTTCTTTACGTGCCTAAAGCACAGCCTCCTAAGACAAAGGTCATTACTCTTATAAAACTGGTGGGAGAGCTGCAAGCCCATTGCATGGCAAGACACCAGCAGGCCAAGGAACACCAGAAAGAAGAGGTTTCAAGGTAGCACTTCCCTTTCAAACTGTGCAGTTCCTTGTTTCTGCATCCTGTAGCAAACCCATTTGTTTAACAGCACGAGGTGCGTAGCCCGGATTACAGGCTGGAGCATAGCCTGTGTGTAAACCAGCGTAAGGGTATTTCTCTGCCCTCATGTGAAGGTGACTCTTGGGTAATCTGTTAATAATAACCCTCATGAAATTCCTTAAATGCTTGTGTAGAGATACAGAAAGAAATGCAGGTAGGGCTTCCTGAAGCAGCACATCAGGAAACATGATAAATACAGCTGGATCACTCAAGTGTAGGATGACAGAGAATTGCTGTTAAGCAGTTTAAATCCATCAAAACCCAATCATGGTATAAATTTCATGGGTATCTATTCAGCCATGTGAAAAGCATTGGTGGTTTTAGTGAGCACCTTAGTGGGACTTTCTACTTTCAATTGATGGGAAACAGGTACGTGTTGTACGCTGCCGCCCAAGTAAATGCTCCATTAATAGTAGAACAGCTCAGTTGGAAAGCCAGTCCAAATATTTTCCATATGTTTAAGGATTTTTCTTGCCATTGTTACAGCATCCATTCAACCCAAAACATTTCATGTTCAGTTTAGCCTGTGTGCCTGTGCGCATGTGCATGCAGGTATATAGGGAAAAAAACATGAACTCTCCCTCACCTATAGACATACACACACACAACTTAATGCTACAAGCAGGAGAATGAAAAGTTGGGTGATTTGGAGGCTATTTGCCTTGCCAAGCTAGAAATACAAAGGGCTGTATCCTCAGTTAATATAAACTCTCTCTGAAGCCAATAAAACTGCCCCAATTGGACCAGTTGAAACATCTGACCCAGAGATTTGGAAGAGTGCAGTATATTATAAGATTTCTAGGAAAAATTGTTGCTCACCGACAGGAGATCTGTATACCTCAATTTCATGGAAAAAATGGTTGGAAATTGAGTATCCCGTCACTCACCACCAGGAGGAAGAAATCTCTCTTCTGTTCTCCAACCTGAATGACCATCCATGCCATGGACGTCTTGCCTCTTTGGGAGAGAAGGAAAGCAGTGATGTCACTTAAATATCTGGAAGAACAAAACAATAATTGAATCATAATTTCAAAAGCAGAATTTTGGCAAAACCGTGCTCTGAAGTGGCTACCTCTGGGAGAGACATCATCATATTAAGTAAGAAGATAACAAGTATTGGCAAAATACAGGGTTAGTCTGTGCTCCTTCTCGGTTTCAGAATTATTGCTTTATATTTCTACATTCTTAACAAATTATTCCATTGACACTACAAAGCAAAGGACTCAGAGTGAAGGATAATACACAAGAGAGTCCCTAGGCTGTTACTTTGGATTATAAGTATCTAATTTCAGTCATTTAAAGTAAATTCACTTTTGTCAAAGGCTCCAGTCCAACCTATAAAACTCAGGTCCGGTGAGCATGACAGCATGCCTTGGAGGAACAGGGCTCCAAAAAGGAAAACAAACAGCTCCATTCAACTCCTTCAAAAGCCTTTCTTCATCTAACTATAAAGTTAATACTGACCCTCTTTGATTATGTGTACTGTAAGAGTGCTACTTACCACAGTAAGTAGTTTCAGTTACAAGTTGTTTCTTACACATCTCAATTTATGTGGGTTTTTACACCACCAGTAGAGAAACTTCCATAACTGAGCCCAACAGAGCAGACGAGGCTGAGAAAGAGAGGGAAGTATTAAGAAAGCAATTTCTGTGAAGGATGCTTAATGTCTTACTGCAACTATGTGCCATTCATACTGACACGCATCTATCACGCAGCCACCGTGCCTATGTGAAAACAGAAAGAACAAACCAAGTCCCGCTCTCCTCTGCACTGGGAGTAATTTGGGGTTGCCCCCTTTATTTCAGGGGACCACTTTAAATTTCCTGCTGAATTTGTCTCTGGACAACAATAAACAGCCATCCATAGGCCCTGGATAGCAATCAACATACAAATTCCCCAACTTTTAGCTGTAGCAAGTGCAGCCTTGATTGAGTCCTCTTTTATTAAGGATCATGGGCCTTGGAGGTCTTTAATAAATCAGAGGTTTCTGTACTCTGAATTGCACAGTTCACCCTCCCATATGGTTGTAAGGTCAACCTGTTCTAGAGAGCAAATCTTTCACCAAGTTTCTCTTTGCTCTGGTCTAAGAGGAATTCCCCAAGCCAAAATTCGAAGCGTGGTATTTCAACCTGGATGCACACATAGAAAAACCTTAGGCTACATATTCATTTCTTCTCAAACTGGGACTTGAGCTAACTCAAGGGCTTCTCCACCTGGAGAATACGAAGAGCAACGTCAGAGCCCTTCTCTGGAAAGCTCAGCTCAGCTGTTTTGTATTTCAACATTCCCAGTTTTGCTGGGGAGAAAAATACTGCTTGTTGACACTGAATAATATTTGCTTACTGCTTGCGTAAAACTTAGTTCATAAAGGTAGTTTCAAGAAGTAAAAACCAAGGAATTGTTGTATTATCATTACTGACAATAGTAATTCTAATTCTACATGATATTTAATCCTAAAGGCTAGCGAAGAATGGCAAACGGCTCAAGCAACAATTCCTCAGCATTTGTGCGCTAAAAGCTTGCACTTCCCTTGTTCAGATGATAACATGGTTTAGTGACATGAACTTGAAGAGCTTTGGAGGCCTCCAAACTGGAGCAGACATTTAGATGCAAAATGAGAATTCCCATGATTAGATGGCTAAAATATATATATACATATATGTGTATATATATATATATAAATTTTTTTTTTACACTGTGCATCAGCCAAGCAGTTGGGACTTTATAAAGCAGAAGCCATGGTGGTTTTAATCAAGAAATGCACTAAAAATCATTGATTATGGGCCTCACAATTTGCCTACCAAGGGGCTAGCATGGCTGGGAGAAGGGAGGCAGGTGTGGCAGGCTGCCATGATGCAAGGCCATAAAAAGTCCATTTGAAGCAGATTGGGGTCATGTCCATCGCAAGGCTGCAGCCTGCGCCGCCAAGGAGGTGGTTTTATGGTGCGTTCCTCCGTCTCGCCTGCCTGGCCAGGGCTTTTCTGAGGGAGATGTTCGTTAGCGTTGATGGGGTTGTGCCTAGTCCTCTTTGGTCCAAGGTGAGGAGATGCATCGCTTGGCCAGTGATGAGGGTCAAGAACATTGCTCTGCACTAATACAGAACGACTTTTGGCTGACTGTATGTCTCCTTGCTTGGATGCCGAGAAAGGCCTGCAAAAAATTTAAAAAAAAGTCGTTTCTCACTCTCTCTGTACTCAATTTCTTCATTGCAAGAGTTTTCCAGCCCTCATGCTGGGAAAAAACAGGGTGCCTCTCCCAAGAAAGGGCAAGAGCCCCCAGCACAGTCACGCTTCCCAGTTATAGCCAAGTGTCCAAGAGTTATAACTCTCTGTTTTATTCTGTGCCAATTTTGTCTTTCCCCAAAACACCAAAAAAGAGACCAGCCTGAGCTGCACCTGTGCTGCCTCTCACAGAAGAGGTGTGCCCTCCCGGCGTGAGAATGTTTTGCCAAGGAAAAGAGCCGGCCCTCCAACACTCGCATTATATAAACAAGATAAGATGTCCTTCCAGCACAGCCCCCAGGGCTTGTGGTCAGGGCAGAGGGAAGGAAGCTGGGAGGGGAGCCACAGCACGGCCATCCTGGCCAGGCTTGGGAACAGGGAGGTTTAAAGGGCTCCTTCCTCCCCAGGACAAAGATCTCCACCTTGGCTGTTCCCACCATGACCAACTCCTCGTTCGGACAACGGCTCTGTGAAAAGCAGGTTGCAGAGTCTCAGGCTGCTGCTTCCATGGGTCTGGATGGACCTTCCTCTACTCCAAAATGAGGCATCTCTATCTGCTGTTTCCTGGTGTAAACAACATGATTCTTGCTGAACACCCTCCATCTCAGCGCCTGGTGATGCCTGTAATGATGGATGCCTATGTCAGCTGCATGGCTCTGCTTGGCAGAGGGGTTTGGTAAAGCACCATAGCTTTGTTCCTGGCAGATATTGAGTAGGAGATAGGTGTCAATGACAGAAAAAGGGCGTTTTCTTATTGTGAGCCTGAACTGCACACTTTGGTCACTCCCTTTCCACGATCCCAAAGCTGAGCTGAAGAACACCACCACCAGCTGCCTAGGGTGCTGGCTTGGCAATGGCCAGCTGAGCAGAGGAGATTCCTTTTGTCCTCCAGCTGCCACGGCATGATGCCCTCCACTAGACAAGCACGGTGGCACTGAAGGAGAGGTCAGTCACCTCTCAAGCCACTGCTGCCAGGTTCAACAGAGGCTCAAGGACAGATGCTGAATTGAGCAGACACCTTACTTTTCAGTGCTGGCTTGTACCACATTCTGGTATGCATGGGGACACTGAGTCAGGAGAAGGTCTGGTCACATTCTGGCAAAAAAATCCCATACTAGTGCTTACCACTGTTCATTATTGTCCTATTGAAATGCAAGTCCTGGCTCTGATTCAGTCATCAGGCAACTCCTCAAGCTCAGCAGAAAGCTAAATTTCGTCCAAACCAGGGCTGTGCCCCCTCGGCATCTCTCTAATTACTGCCAAGAGCACCAGTGCAAGTAACAAACTGCTAACAAGTTCCAATAAAGAAAACATTTTGTAAGAGGAGATGGAGGTAACTGGGAAGAATAATTTTCTAGGTAGGAGGTTTTAATGCCATCAGGGAGGATATTGCTGATCCCTTCGTTAACAAGGTCTGTTGATAATTCTGTTCTGGGCAAAGGAATTTTAAGATAAGGAAGTAGTGTGAGGGAGTGGGGGAAGAACATAAAAAGAAAAAAAAGGGGAAAAAAAAGAGCAATCCAGCCAGAAAAGAGAATTTAGGTGATGGTTTCCAGTTCTGCTGTAGTCTGGGTAGGGCTCACAGCAAATAAATGCTGAGTCTTACTTGCATGCTGGGACCCAAGGGTGTGTGGGAGCTCTACCAGGCCAGCTACATTGCCATACATGACCAAAAATCCCTGTGGGTAGCGGCTGGGAAGAGGGATAGAAATCTCACTCACAGGGACTGCTGTAAGAGCAGTGTTTTAGGAAAAAAACAGGCCTGCTTTTTCATCACTGGTTGGATGTTCCCAGAAGCTGGTGGTGGCAACTCGAACCCTGGGCAGCAACCCACCTCAACAAGCCAGGGGATAAGAAAGCCACCGAGCACTCCCCATCAAAAGGGAAACTGAGGCACCGCAAGGCAGTTTGCTGCCCATCAGGCAGCATCGCCCAGCATTGGCTCTGTGTCACCCAAAAGTATCCCTGGAAGGTGAAATCCCATTGACTGCTGTTTCAACTTGTGCTTGGACATATTAGGTACCCTGCAAGAATAAGGTGGCTGCGTCAGGCTGAGTGATGATTAGCACATCAAAAGGCATTGAAAAGGGAAGTATGCTGTTAATTTACTGGGGTAAAAGACAGTGACAAACTGTAGGGGTTTTTGTCCTTTATCTCCATCCAGGACACGGGGCGGGGGTGGGGTACAGGATTTTTTGAACACAGGAGGCCTTGCAGAGGAATTCCCAGGCATGGGAAAAAGCCTCTGGATGAAGTTAATGTTTCTGGTCTTCTGTGAGTTACTGGGAACCCAGTAGGAGCCAGCTAAATGCACCTTTGCTAAATGCTGGCCAATGCCAGGGATCACCGCACCTGCCTGCACATGCTGGCCTCGTTCACTATCAGCAAAATAGCTGCGCGTTTCAGTAGCAAACTTGACTTCTGTAGCTCTAAAAGACAATATAGCTTCTATGAGTACTCATCCTGCATTGGGCCTTACAACCACTTTCATCCCCCCAAAAAGTAAGATTCTGAGATTGCAATCCCCATCTGAGCCTTGTTCTCCTCCACCTCCTTCCCAGATATACGTTTGCCCAAGCACTCACTTTGATCTCTGCACAACATGGATGTCGTTCAGGAAAAGTTATTGGGTGAGTCACTGGGCTGGGATCCGCCTTCAGCTCGTCCTCCTCCAGGTAGGCTGAGAAGGGAACAGCACAAAAGCTGCCACAGGGGTGAAACTCCATAGATTAACCCCTGAAGAAAAAAACCCTTTATTGCTTCAGGGTCTTCGGCACCTTCAGCTAGGTTTGCCAGAAATGCCAAGCTACAACTCAGCTGTTTGGCCTCTGCATTAAAGAAAGAGGGTGGGAATTAATTTGAAAGGTTAAACTGTGTATAAACCGCTGCAGTACGGTGGATTTCAAAAAGCGATGCTGTTGCTTAAAAATTTGCTTCTCCAAGCTAGACATAATAATTGGGGAGTGGGAGTGACAATCTAAACCTCATCTTGAACTGCCAGTATCTGTTGTTCCCTCCTAGAAGAGGAAACAACTCCCACAAACCCCAACAGCCAGAACCACAGTAGAACCAGACCTGAAGTCAGGACTGAGAGGACCAGATTCATTTCTGCCCCTCAAATGGATACAAGAGCTAACAAAGCAGTTTAAGCCTCTGTTCCTGATAAGTTTAATTATTCTTTCTACACGAATGCATTTATTTTCTCTAGGCACCAGCACTGCAAACCACTGTTCAGGCGACTGGTCCGTTGACACATGAGGTTTAACAACTCTACCTTCACACCTTAAGAATTACTGTTATTGAAAAGGCGCAGTGTCTGACAGAAGTTACAGTTTGCACAAACATCTCAACATCTATTAGCGTTGCTAAAGCTAGATCCATTCCTACCTTTGCAAATGTTAAATGCACTGGGTCTACTCTGTGAACTCTATCTGAGATAGTAGGAAAAATATACTTAAATTTATAGTCCCTCACATGGAATGTCAGGTACAGATAAGCAGGACCTATATCTTCACAGCTCGGTTCTACCTTTGCAAATTTGTTACTGAGGAAAAAAAAAAAATTAAAAAGGCTCCAGTGATTATGCATTACCTAGAAATTGATTGAATAGACTATAATAAATACATGCCAGAAAAAAATATAAAGAATGTGTGGGAATGCCTATACTTTATCTTAACATTTCTTAGTAAAATAACTTCCTTATGGTGTAATCAAAAATGGAAAGCCAGCACCTAACTAAATTAAGTGCCGCAAACATTAATAATGGTTAAAATTACCATTCAATTTATTTTTATATTGGATGATCTTCAAAGTTGTAGACTGAGAATTGCTGAAACCTTGTAGAGATTTTTTTTTCTCAAATCAGAATACTTCGGAGAAGCAAACATTAGCTTGAATTTTTACATCTAAAAATCCTTAGCGAAAGGAAATAGATGTATTTTTTTAAAAGAAAAAAGAAAAGAAAAAAGGAAAAAGAAAAGAAAAAAAATACTTTAAAAGTTCCCCTGATAGTTACAGATGGTTTAATCTTTGGAACCTATTATGTGTTCATTTTCCCTTCAGCATTAATTATACATAATTACCACCACTTTAGTCGTACCCTTTTAAAAACGAAATCTGTTTACATTTTTCGCATACGTTTCATAAATGCACGATTTTTAACGCAGTTCTTCGAGAAACGGGGCTCCTATTTACCCTCTGAAGGAGAAGGGGAGCCAGTGCGCGGCAAATCGGTGTCATTTAAGTTCCTTTAATATAGCTTAATTACTTTTAACCTCTGGAAACAATTAGGTTATCACCCTTTGAAGTGCGAGAGACACGTTGTTGCGCTGGGAGGAGAGGGCGCGGGGTTGCGCGCTGTTTGCGCGGCGCGCAGGGGGGACGCGCTCGGCCGGGGCCGGCGGAGCCGGGAGCTGCGCGTCCTGCGCGACAGAGTGGCTGAAGGATGGGGAAATTGTAACTCACGTTCGGCTGGAATGAGAGATTCTGGTTAAGGCTGAGAGCAGCGCTGACGCTGTAAAAGATTGAGGAGGACTGTTCGCACTTTTCAACCTTATAATTTTACCCTTGCGCGCAAACCACGAAATTATGTGACTCTATTCTCTCTCTCTCTCTCTTTTTTTTTTTTTATTTTTTTTTCCTCTCCTTCCCCTTCTTTTTCTCTATTTTCCCGCTCTCCCCCCGCCCGCCTCAACTCACTGTCAGGTGGTTTTTTTCCCGGCCGTGCAGGGATCAAAGCACCTCGGAGCAGAAGCGCTTATTGTGGGGCTGACACGCGATCGCCCTGGGCAGGGGCGAGGAGGCGGCAGCGGGTGCGGGGGCACCCCGGGGCCGCTCCCCTGGGCTTTTCTCCTTCGCAAGAGCCATTTCTCCAAGGGCTTGGGGCGGGGATGTCTTTATTGTTTTGTGTTCTGTTGTTTGGGTTTTTATTTTTTTCTCCCCACGGGGGGCGACTTTTTCCCCGTTGTGTCATCTCGGCTGTCTCCTTTGCGGGTGCTCCGGTGAGGGAGAAAGCAAAGGGAGGGAGCAACCCCTCACACCCCGACCCCAAACCCTCCGTGCCCGGCAACAGCTCCTTTATTTGCATGTCATGTTTATAACCTGGTGGAAACCAAGACTGATATTGTGGTCGGGAGAAGATGACTTTCACCTCTCCGGATCATTCTCTTAAATAAAAAAGAATTGACCAGCTATGGGCGTAAGCATTTATCTTGCGTTTGCGGTCATTATCTTTATTATATAGCCTCGGCAATAAATAAATCTAGTAGTTACTACCCCACAATAAAACTGTAGTATATGGGACACCTTACTATTACTTTCTTAACAATCTGCCATCTCTCCACCTCTAAATCTTCCCTGTCTGCCCGCCGGCCCGCACGGTCTCTCCCCGTCCGCAGGTGCGGAGCCTCCGCGCCGCTGCCTCAGCCCCTCCTGCCCTGCCCGCTCTCTCCCCCTTTTCCCGCTGATCCCCTCCCTCCCCAAACAGCCCCTCGGCCCCCGCAGGTGCCAGCCCTACCCACGGGCTGCCTTCAGCCCCGTGCTCCGGGTGGGCAGCCTCGAGAGGGGCCGCCCCGCGTGGGCATCCCCTGGGTGGGTGTCCCTCCGTGGGCCCCGCCTCGGGGGGAATATCCCCTGGATGGATGTCCCCTTATGGATGTCCTCCAGGTCAGTGTCCCCCCTGTGGGTACTCCCCGGGTGTGTCTTCCTCGTTGGCAGCCCCCGGGTGGATGTCCCCCTATGGGCATCCTCGCCTGAGCACCCCCTGCCCCTTGGGGCGCACCCCCGCAGGTGGGACCTGGTCCCTTTCGGGGATCACCTCCCACCCCGCTAATACACCATCCCCTGACTTTCTAACCCCCACCTTGGCCCGTGAGGTGCGGGGCAAGGGGGAACCCCACGAGGGTGTTCCTTTCTGCTCGGGGGCTGCTGTCTGACCACCCCTCTTTTTTTGGGATGAGGGGAGAATCTGCCCCAAAGCTGAGACTCAGAGCCGAAGGGAAGCGCTGCGGCTGCGCCAGGAGCCCTCACCTCCGCTCGCTGTTTCTCTGGGTTTTTTTCCTTTTTTTTTTTTTTTTTATTTCCCCGCTATTCCATGGGTAAATGTCCACGCAATAATACTTATTTACAGTCAGGATGGTGCGCGTATGTTTCTTTTAATTGTATTTTACCAGGGTGATTCCTTCTAGCTTTTAAAACAAGCGGCTTGGAAAAATATTCCCATTTGGGGCGAGGGGTAAAGGAGAGGGAAGGGGGGGCATTTTTATTTATACCTTTGACATTTAAAAGAGCATAATTAATTTGTCCTGCTTGCATTAACATTGTTGAGGAAGGTTTCAGAAAGCTAACCAGCAAAGGGAAGGGGGGAGGAAAAATAGAAGCTCGCCTAGAAAGCTTAGTATTTTTTTTCTCTTTCAGATGTGTAATCAATCATTCGAGTAGGAGGCAGCAAAATTGTAAAGATTCGATAGATTAAAATGCAAATGAAAGGTAGAAAAAGAAACATTAACATGGCAATCAAAGATTTAATAATCGTAAATCACGGTGGGGTTTTTTTGTTGCAGCTGCAGTTTGTGTGTTTTTTATGTTTTAATCATGTTCGTTCTATAAATAAATAATTTCTGAAACGAGACTAATTTTTCACTATTTTAACCGTGGGCTATGGCACTAAATATTTTTTTTTTTTTAAAGTGTGGAATTCCAGATTGCAAACTATCAGACCAGAAAAGGGGGAAAAATAGCTAAGTTGGATTAGTTCACATTTCAAATTTCAAGTGCAACATCTTTGCCCCACTGCTTCGCAGTGCCGACTGCTTTACTTTCCAATTGAAATCCTTATGAAGTTTATTTGGAAAAGCGAATGTTTATGTAAAAGCAGACAACCGGCGTTTCTTTACAGGGCTAACGGTAGCGTCAACCCTCGTTCCTGGAGGAAACACAGAAAGATTTTTTAAAAATGTATTTATATAGGGGAAAGAACAGTATCACTTAGGCTCTAAGTGTATTACTTCTAAACTAACGCGTTGCTAAATTTCCAAAGGGAGGGTTGAGGCGGGGAAACCTGAGGGGAGAGCTGAGCAGTGCGGGGAAGGACCTTGAGAGGCTTTGCTGGCTCCCCTCGGTTTAGCGCTGCGCGTTAAAGGGAGGCTGCGGGGCTGCCTGGGATGGCCGTGGCAAACTCAGCGTCTTTCTGCCCTGGCTCACACAGGCTGGGCTTTGGGTGCACCAAGTCCCGGGTTTGGGGGTGCACTAGCTCTTCCTCTGGGAAAGTGGACGGGAAATAATTATTTTAACTTTTGGGCACAGCACACGGAATTCATTTTGTGCGGCGAGAAGCGGGGGAAAGGAGTTAATCTTTACTTCGTTGGGAATCTTTATAGAGCAGGGGGAGAGAGAAGGGAGAGGGGTACAACCCCCCCTTGGCTGCTCAGGTTTGGAGTTCTTTAGCAGCGCTGCCCTCTCTATAGTGCGCTCGGCGCCGCTTCGCCGCGGTGAAAAGAAACCAGTAAAAAACAACTAAATGCGGGAAATGAGCATCGTTTCTGCCCCCTCCTCCTCCCCGCCGAGGGGGCCCGTCCTCGTCCTGCCTCCCCCCGAGCTGCCACCGTGTCCCCCGGCTGCGCTCCCCGCCTCCGGGCCTTTCCCCGGGGCGGCCGCCGCTCCGCGCCGCGGGGCCCCGCGCATCCTCCGCGGCCGAGCTCCGCGGGGCAGCGGGGGTGCTGCCGGGGAACAGGCCCCCGCGGAGGGGCCGCGGAGCCCCAGCGCAGCCCTCCTCCCCCGCACCGTCGCCCTCCAGGCAGGTACCCGGCCAAACGCTTCGGGATGGAGGCGGGAGAATTTACCGAGTGTCTTTTTTTCCCACACAAATAATATTAAAACCACTTTCATTATTCTCTCGGTGGACCTTATTTTTTTTTCCTCCCCCCCCTCCCCTCCCCAAATTGGGGTGTCCCAGGAGGACGACCCCGCCTGGGAGATGCCCCTGCCCTGCACGCCGGCTGCCGGGGCCGCGCTCCGGGCGCTGTCCGGGACTTGTTGTCTGCCAGGCGGGGGCCGGGGTGGGGGGATTTGGGGGGGCCCCCGCCGCCTCCCGCAGCCCCTGACCCCGGCATGCACGGCGCGGCTCCATTGATCATCCCGGCCCGCCACCCCCTCCCTTTATGAGATAATGCAATTACAAACATCAATAAGGAGCTGCGAGGGGAATCATTATGCGGTGACAGTGATAAATGACGGTGCAGAAATAGCATGCTTTTTTTTTTTTTTTTCCCCCCCTAACAATCCAGGGGCTTTGGGGGCTGAGCACAGTCACCAAGGTAACAGATGACATCCAAAATGGCACCAAAGGAAAAAAAATGAACAGTCTTTCTTTCGCCTTTCACTCTTTTCCCCCTGCTCTTCCAAAAGAGTTAGTTGGGGCTTCAGAAGCAGCTGCCACACAGGCACGCAGTTGTTTCCACACGGATTGAAGGGACGGGGAAGGTTTGCTGGCTGTCACACACAAAAGCAGCGCCCGGCCCGGAGCTGAGCAGCCACCTCCAGGCGGCACCTCGGCGGCAGCCGGAGCTGCCCCGCCCCACGCGTGATCGCGGCCAGGGGCAGCCTCCTCCTCCTCCTCCCGGCGCTCTGAAAACGTTGCTTTGCTTTTTTATATTTATAGATTTTTATCATCCCGAGCGGCACAGCAAAGTCAGGGGAGGGAGTAAACACGCTGCAGTTTTCCACGCGGGTTCAGGACGCGCGGAGCGATGGGCTTTTCCACACCACAGCACGGAACATCGCGTCTCCGAAAAGTGCCGTTTCTGAACCCAAAAGTACCTGTGGCTGGGGGAAGCACGTCCGGGCCGGTGGGGCTGGCATCCCCCACGCAAGCCCTTCTGCCTGGCGAGGGGCTCGGTCCTCCCCGCTGAGCCTGGCTGGGGTTTGCTGCCTCCCTCCACAACCCCCCTCCAAAAAAACGAAACAAAACAAACAAACCACAACCTCGTGCGCTGCGGATTTTCCCACCAGACGCAGGGCAGGCCCCGCGCAGCGATGCGCGCAAATACCGCGCAGACGGGTCTGTCCCCTTGTCCACCCCCGGCGACGCGGGGGTGCGGAGCGTTGCGCCCGCTTTGCGCGGCACTCGCGCAGCCGGCTCCGCGGGACGCGGCGCCCGGGAGTGGGGCAGGAAAAGGGGGACGTGGGAAGTTGGGGATGCTCGAAAAGCAAGAGCGGGGAGAACAGCCCCTCGCCGGCGGCTGCACAAACTTTGGGCCGTCGGCGCGCAATGTCCGCGGGCACTGCGCGGGCGGCCGCGGAGCCCCCCACCCCGCCCCCCGCGGCACTCTCCCGAGCCCCCAAGAGATGGCAGTCGAACCCGGCTTTCCTCCTCCTCCTCCTCCTCCTCCTCCTCCTCCTGCTGCTGCTCCTCCGCGGCGGGCAGCGGCAGGACAGCGGGGCCGCGAACCGCGCCCTCCCGCTCCGCCGGCTCCCAAACTCCGCCGCCCGCCCCCCGCGCAGCGCCGCGCAGCGCCGCGCACACTCTGGCGGGGCGCGCAGCCCCAGGAGCCCGGGCGAAGCGCTGAGGCGCAGCCTGACGGCCCCTCCTGGGCCCCCCCGGGCGGCCTCCCCCGGTGCGGTGAAAGGAGGGTAGCTAGGAAACAGCGAGCGGCCCGAAAAGGCGGAATTTCCAACGTGTAAAATGTTCTTAACGGAGCCATTGAGAGAGTGCAATAAGGCGTGAGGGGGAACTAATCTCCCCATTTAAATGTTTGTGGCAATTTTATCTAAATGAATTTTAATGCTAAACGAGGGATAATTCCCTATTTGTAACCCGTTTACTTCTCTTTCCTGTGCCTCTGAAGCTGTCTAACATCATGCGATGAACAATAACAATAAAAATACTGTCAAGGCATATTCTTCATTTTGAATGTGTTATAATTACAGCTGATTAAATGTCTTGGGATATAATAGTGGGTTTAATTTAAAATCTGCCCCCTCCTCCAAAAAAAAAGGTCCGATGGAGGAAGGTCTGTGCCCCACTTCTCTGCTGCTGCGAAGAGGAAGACGCGTGTGCCCTCGCATGCGAGAAGGCGGTTTGTTTTTGTCTTTCAAGAAATATTTAAAAAAAAAAAAAAACACCACAAAACAAAACCCCAAAAAGCAAAAAAGCGAGCCCCGTTCATTCACGTTTTGGCAGAAAAGTGTCATTATTCCGGGCTCACAAAGCGGGAGCCGGGAGATGCAGCCTCTTTGGCAGTACGGCGGCCCTGTAAATTAAAAAAAAGGAAAAAAAAACCTCAAGAGTTTAAAAAAAAAAAAAAAAAGAAGAAAGGGGAGGAGATCCAAGCTGCGGGCAGAAAGGAGGGAACACCCCACTTTGGTGGCTCGCTTAATTCCGAAAGGTCTGCGCTGCCTGCCGCCAGCCCTGCCCAGCCTGCATCTTTCCCAGCTCTGCCTGCACCCTGCCCGCATCCTGCCTGCACCCTGTCCTAGCCCTGCCTGCGCTCCTGCCCAGCCCTGCCCGTCCCCCGCCTCCTGTCCAGCCCCATCGCAGCCGGGGGCGGACACTCGATGGGGGACCCTCAAGGGGGGACCCGGAGCCCGGGTCGGGGGCAACTGCCCCTGCAGCATCCCCTGGACACGGACCCGCCAGGGGGTGCCGGCTGGCCTGGGAGGGGATGGGGGGCTGCTGCATGATTTTGCCTTAATTAAGATATTTGTGTAATTTTCCTACCGCCAGGAAACTTTTTTTTTTTTAATATATATATACCTGCGATTTTATTGAAAGAAAATGAGAAGGTATCACAGCCTACCCAGGCTGTTCGGTGCTATTTAACTCGCTGGCTGTGGCGCAGAAAGTACAGCTGTGCGAGGAAATTGGTTAATGAGGAGGGGACGGCCTGCACCAGCCTCCGCTTGCAGAGGTCCTGCAGCCCCTCGCACCAACACGTCATTTACTTACAAATATGCATTGCCTGGGCAATGTTTTCCCAGTTTTCTTTTCCCCCTTCCTTAGCACGTTCAGCTCCAGAAAGAAATTTGTCAGTGCAATTTAGTGGGAGAGGGTAATACTATTTACAAGTTTCTGTCTGATAATGCCCTATGATATTACATTTATTAACAGGCAACCGTCCCCATCCTGACAATTTACAGTGCAAGTTCCAAGGAAGTTTCTTTACGCAGCACAGCATAACTTTTACATTCTTTAAATATGAAGCTGATATTTAAATAGCAAATGATAGGCACATTTTTGGAGCTAGCTGAATTTTGTAGCTGCTCGGCTCCCAATTTGGGATGGAATGGCTACAAATACTGAAGGGGGACAGGAAACAAATTTTGCAAGCAATGGAGTCACCATGACAAAAAATAATTTGTTTTTATTTTAGATTCAGATTTCATTACTGCACTCAAACTACTACAACTGGGCTTTGAGTTATTATACAATCCAAACTGTTTCAATCAGAAACTCTAAGACTCAGTGTGCAATGATTATTATTAATAATAATTAGCTCCTTGGTTTCTTGATAGAAAAAGGCTATCAACAAGCATTTGTTTAACCACAACAAAAGTATAATTAGCTTATCCCACTTAGTAAATCTGTATGCATGCCAACTCATACCAAACTGCTACTTTTACAAAAAATTGCAATAATACAGATCATTTTTCCAGTCCTTTTTGCACAAAATTTATTTACAATGTATACATAAATGTTCCATGATGGGACTATGGAAAAAAAAATGCACACATGACCGATGTCTTGCCCAGAAAGAAAGTCAACATATTAAAAATAAATCTTCAGTCCATGTTTCGAGCTGCATAAAACAGGAAGTGATGTACAAGGTGGTGGTTGCTGCATGGGGACAAGGATGCTCTGATGTGACAATTAGGCTTCAAATACACTGCCTTTCCGTTTCCATGCTTCCTCCTACCAGTCTCCTTAAGACACTGCCTGCAACAGCTGATTAATCATTGTTGATGACTGCAGTTTTTCCCATCCTTCCCGATTTACATCTGTTCAGGCCAATTCAAATATGGTGAGTAAATGAATTAGACATGCAAATTCACGCCCCAGGCTAGAAAGAGAGAGAGGGAGAGAGACGGGGAGAAAGGGAGAGAAAGGAAAGAAAGACAGAGAGAGGAGGAGAGAGGAGAGAGAGAGTGTGCATGGCTGAAATCCTAGGATAGAAGAAAGATTCTTCTGCCTGACATAGTTATTTTAATGCTCTAAAAATCCTGCAAATAAGCCCTTTCTGTCATTTGCAGGGTAAGTGTAAGGCTTCTTTTTTAAATGTAAGGAGGCTTCTGGAGGAAGTGAAGAGCTATGGAAACAACACACATAGTGTGGAAAAATTTCACATTTTTTTTAAAAAATCTATAAGAAACAACGTAATATGGATAACAGTATAATAGCATTTTACAATATTTCACTCTTTGTTCTCTTAATGTCTTATATAGGTATTTAGCATGTCCCCAGAAGCTGACTTCGGTTGGTGTTCTCCTGCTTTTCAGGGTCCCCGTGAAGAATCGGAACGTCCCTTGGTCCAAAGTTGACGCCAAGAACTCCATAGTCATTGCAGAAAGACAATGTTTGAAATCTACCGTCGCTGCAGACAGTGCGTATTTCCCTTAAGCTACTGAGCATGAATGTCCATCACTTGTCCGCTCACTGCCGGCTCGCCGGTATGAAGCATTGTGGGGCTTGATGCTGACATGGGCATTCCAGGGTGGGGTGGTCCTCCATGCATCATCATCGCTGGGTGGTGAGGGTGTCCAGGAATGTAGGTATGCATGGGGGGGCCATGACGCAGCTGAGCAGGATGGGGGGGCATCTGGGGTGGGGTATAGCTTGGCTGTCCCATATTCATACCCATTGGACTACCCCGAGACACATAATCCCCTGGCATACTTTGCAGCCCTGTGGAGAGAAAGAGGTAGTGGTGAGTGGTGGGGACCAGCTACCGACATGGGGCCGCGAAGCTCCTCAGCTCGGGCACGGGAAGGACGGGCTCGAGCCAAAGGTGACCGTGGAGTCATGGGCGCCTGAGTGCGTTTGCCTTTGTGGGATCCAAGCCCACGTCTGGACTCACAACGATGGCAACAGGGATGATTGCCAGGTCAAAAAAACTCCAAACAAACCCAAGAACATCCTCCCCCTTCCAAATACAGAGTTTTGGGAGATAAAACCACTTTCTGCTTTTATGGTGAGGAACATATGTGATGGAGATGTTTCCAATCTGGAAGCGTGCTGGAGGCAGAGCCAGCCCGATGACGACTACAGTCGCACGGGGTGGTGGCACCAAGCTGGAGAAGCCCTCCAAGGGCTCTCAGGTGGGCTCCATCCCCTGTGGCTTGGCTCCAGCTACTCGCCTCTGTCTCCCAGCTTGTAAAAATGTGCTGGGGATCCATAGTGGTTAATGAGGGGCCTGGGAGGAGAGATGGGTTAAATCTGCATCAAGGTTTATCAACCTTTATTTAGCTCTTGAGCCCAATCACTTGGAATCTGTCCCAAGTATTTGTGCCATTCAAACGGCCACTATACAGCAAGCACATACATCGCTGAACAAAGGCCTTATACGAAGCCGAAATTGATAGGATTACTAAGGACAACTGTTACATCAAACCTGTATTTTTAAACACATAAAAAAAATATATAATCAATAACAATTATCAATTAATTCTCTCCCCCTGCTCACTTCTGTCCAAAAAAATCAGACGCGCAACTCAGTCAACCTTTGAGTGGGTTTGGGAGAACAATAAGTAAAAAATTGGACCTAAAACAATAAAACCTCCTGCTTTCCGTGGGCCTCTGCCTTCTGCTTGGATTGCTGTAGCTGATGGGAACTGACAGGTGTATTGTTTCGGAGAGCTATAAGCTCCATAATCATCAAGGGTGAAAGGCATACGCTATTGCTAAGTAGGTTCAATTGGCTTTAGTTCTAAGTAAGAGCGCACTGTGAATGCGCCGAACACCTTGGAATCAGGTCTCAAGGCTCTAGCAATGAATAGCTGCTTAATCTAGCCTAAAGGAACAGTTTTGAACTAATGAAAATTGCTTATAAAATATACTGTACTCACAGCTCTTTAATCAAAAAAGATGATAATATTTTTTGTAATAACCTATTAATTTAATTGGTCACGAAGCATAAAATACATCATTTAAATTTAATTGACCCAGAAACTAAGAAACAATATTTAAATTAACTAAGCTAGAAATTTCCATGATGAGGTAATAAGGCTGTTGCATTCCCAAGCTCAGAGGAATGTTTTCACAGCTAATTGTTAAAACTTAGTTTTGACTTGTGCCCAGAGAAGACGACTATGAAATACACTTGGCCTGGGTAACTTCAAGCCCTATGTTAATTTAGGCTGGGGGCACAACAAAGATGCCAAAATAACTGCTTTGAACTCCAGAAAGAGACCAACAGGAGCAGAATCAGGCACCATTTAAACATGTGCCTTGATATGTTTCAAACTGCTTTACTCTTTAAAAAAACAAACCAAAAAAATAAAGATTTGTATAATATATTTCCCTTACAAAAAGACAAGAGGGAGAAAAAAAAAAAAACTGGGACAGTTTTTCGAGGCTTTCTTCACGAGGCCTGCCACTGAAGATTGCATTAATGATCTCTATTTTTGTATACTGAATAAGTCAAATCCATTTGTCACACTGCAAGTGATGGCATACTTAATTTGGATATAGTCAATTAGCCTGGGCTAAGCTCCATAGCCTGCTGCGCACACCTCTATTTTGTATTCTCTCTTTTTCCTTTGCCACACGTAATCCCATTATGATGGACAGACAAAGAGAAATAAACTTGAAAAAAAAACACATTAAAAAAAAAAATCAAAGTTTCATCCACCGCCTTCCAAAACGCAACTAAGTGAAGCTGCCGTTTACTTATTTATTTTTTTTTTACCTACGAGAAGTCTCTGTTTGGCTTTTTTGGTGTCTTGCAGGTTAGCGGGAGAAATGTAACTCATGCATCAACTGCGGTTAGACAGATTTATGACACTTTGGGGACATGCTCTTTCCTCTCCCTGTGCTGCTGCAGACCGCTTACATTTTGCAAATCAGTCTGTTGCCAAGACGACGGGCTCCCCCACCTCCCCGGCTGCTTCTTGTTTTGTCATGTGCTCGGGGATGGATAATAGCATCAATGTATGGCGGCGTCGATGTACGGCGGCGTCAATGTACGGCGCACGCACGCACGGGGGGTTTGGGAGCTTGGAAAGCTTGAGCTGAACCGGAGAGAGAGAAACCCGAAGGAGCCCAGGCGTAGGATGGATGGATGGAAAGGAAGGAACAAGCATGAGGCTATGGGCAGGGAGAACATAGGGAAATGCAAGGAGACAAATATCCCTGGGACAAAGTGAGAACAAAGACCCCGTTTGTACTTACTTCCCCCTGGCTTTGCCATTGGTTACCTAGGTGAAGGTTACATGTAGTGCCACTGCCCCTCCATGCCCATATTCATGCCCATTCCACTCATAGGTCCTAGAGGGAGATAAAAATCCAAGAAGATGCCAGAGAATGAGCAAAGTCAACAGATAGTGCCAAAAGCCCCTTTCCAAAACACAAGCACAGCAGAGGGTCCAGGACCACTCGAGCGAGAAGATGCCTGGTTCTCCTGGGCGGTGCTGAAGGCGGGCAGAGGACAGGCAAGGCAAGGCAGGCAGCTGAGGCGACGGCGGAGGGCAAGAGGTGCGGTTACCTGTGGTGGCGCGACCGAGGTCACCCATCGGTGGGGCTTACCTGGCGCTCGGATGCCCATGTGCTGCTGGCCGTCCATCACGAAACCTCCCATCGGCTGCCCGTCAGGGTTATAGGGTGTTCCTTGACTTACTGGAAAAGTGCAGAACATTTTGCTCTTTAGCGACAGCCAAATGGGTCACCTCTTCTTCATGGCATCAAGACACAACCCCCCCACCCACGGACTGCACAAAACAACTATCGATCCTGGCTCTAAAAAGAAGGAATCGTAGAATCACAGAATCACAGAATAGTTTGGGTTGGAAGGGACCTTCAAAGCTCACCCAGTGCCACCCCTGCCATGAGCAGGGACATCTTCACCAGCTCAGGTTGCTCAGAGCCCCGTCCAGCCTGGCCTGGGATGTCTCCAGGGATGGGGCATCCACCACCTCTCTGGGCGACCTGGGCCAGTGTTTCACCACCCTCAGTGTAGAAAATTTCTTCTTCATGTCTGGCCTGAATCTTCCCTACTTTAGTTTAAAACCATCACTCCTTGTACTGTCATAAAAGGCCCTGCTAAGAAGTCTGTCCCCATCTTTCTTATAAGCCCCTTCTAAGTACTGGAAGATTAAAAACATCTACTTCTCAAATTTAGTGGCCGGGCTAACAAGCTTGCTTAGTTTTGGCTTGATTTCCTCCTGCGAGTTTGGAAATGAAGTTAGTGATCCAAAATCTCAAGACACGAGGAGCCCCGGCTCCAGCTGCTGCCGCTGCTGACGTCAATGCAAAGACCTGTATAGGAGCTGGATTTTATGGCTGGAATAGTCACACTGAAATCGCAGTGTGTTAAATTACGCCTGTGTGCCTTTCTAAGAGCAGGACCTGAACACATCCGTGCCAGATATTTACCTCTAATGACAAAATAATCGAATGTACTCAAAGAGGAAGCATGGCCCAAAGGTATCTTGGACAAAGACGAATTTGGATAGTTTGGCAGCGAGACTCGGAAAACAAAACCAATTGTGAATAACAGGCTATTCCTTGATGGTAAATACCCACACAGAGCTGTGAGCCAAGACCCCAGACAGAACCAGCATGTGAAAACTTAACATTTTTAAAAATAATAAATCCCCCCGAAGTAAACTCCAAACACTCAGCGATCCCAAAAGACAGCTACTAAAAAGAAGAGACAAGAGACAAAGGGAGCTTATACAAGTACCACTACCTGAACTCGAGGTTTTAACTGTACATTAAAAGCTGGCTTCAGAAGTAAGCTGCCTTGGGTTATTAAAGCACATAAAGCTCTACCTCATTGAATGTCTTTGAACTTTACTGAGTCCCACAAGCGATTCTGACCCCTTTGCCCTTTTGACAGGTAATAAAGTTTACAGCAATTCCACACCAAGCCATGCACCAGGGAGTGGTCACAGGAGCAGAAAGAGCTGGGAAGGAAAACTCAAAATAACTACTAAATAAAATAAAAATAACTTCAATTCCAAATGTGTTGAGAAAGTCCGGTCACGGAGCGGGTCATTTGAGTTTCTTTTTTTTAAATTTTCAATGTCTTTTTTGCCACCCAATATTTTAATAATGTTAAAATGATTAGGGTTGTAATGAAACAAAGCTGGTCGTATTTTAATTGTCAATCACTCCCAGCATTCATTTCTCGTTTATTTACCACGTAATGGACCTCCCGGTGAATGGCGTGAGGATGGTTTATGCCTCTGTGACTTGAATATAGTTACTATAGGGGACTTACCTGCTCGATTGGACTGGTCTATCATGGGCTGAACTATTCTTCTTCTAGCATTAATAAACCTGCAAGAAAAAAAGAGGAAAGCAAACGGTTATCGAAGGGGATGACTTCCACCCATCCCCGCCGTGGTGCTCTCCATCAGACTGCGTGGGGATGCAAATACTGCAAAACCTCTAACCCCGATGACCTTTGAGAGCACGAGCTTGGGGTTTCTGAGCTGATTTATGTTTGCCTGCTTTTTGCCACAGTCGGACACTTCCATTTCATCTTTTCATGGGGGAATTAGCGGAGTTTTCAGGAAACAATACTGGCAACACTCTTCTCAGTTCAGAATGAGACAGGAAAAAAAGGGTGAAGCTGGTGAGATGCTCATGAGGGCATCTGCTCCCTCCCCCTCATTAGTCCCATTTCTGCCTTATGTCCTCTGACTTCTTTTTCCCTTTTTTTTTTTTATCAAAACCTGCCCCTACCTCTTGCAAACCTAATTCCCTTTTAATGCCCACTATTAAGATAATGAACTGTGATGGCAGAACCCCATCAAATGAGGGAACGTCTGGAGTTTTATCACCGCTAAGTCACACTGCTGGGGACTTCAGAGCCCTGCATTCCTCGTAGCCATTTCTTGGTGGGCTTTCCCCCCCCTCTCTTTATGCAAAGTCTGAGAGGTCAAGGCGAGGTCATAGCTTTACAGTAATTGAATTTATAATCCTGTTTTCTCCAGCTAGGCCTGACCATTTACAGCAAACATCTTGTTAAACTGTAATTACTGGACTACCGAAAATTCCCCTCAAACAATGAAAAGCAGATCTTCGGAAAGAAAAAAAAAAAAGGTACAGTCGTTTTTAAAAAGAGCCATCTGCAACATTACTCTTTGCGTTTTTGCAGCTCTTCGCCTCAGTTTTGCAATGTTTATTTGGGAAAGGAATATTCAAAATAATTCGGAGCAAAACAGAAGGAGAGGCATCGCAAGTGCCCCGGTCCTCGTGGCGTTGCAATCAGGAGGCTCGAAACCATGGCTGGGAAGCTGTCCGAAGAGTGTTAGAAGAACTCTTGCGGTTTCACTCATCAAAAAGCTTAGTTAAAAACCATTTGGAAAACATCTCCATGAAGATTTAATCATGGCAAAGCCTCATAAACAGACTTTACATTCTTTACGAGAGAGAAAAACAATAATAAAACCACGTATGCCTTAATATTTACAAGTAAAGGAAGAAGTGTGAGCACATGTAATATTTACAAGTAAAGGAAGAAGTGCGAGCACATGTATAACCACACCATGCTTGTGAAACGCAATGGGAAAGTCTACAAAGGGCTACGCCGGGCTTGGTTTTGTTGCCTTTGCTTGGGGTAGCTTAGCAGGAGCTCTCCTACCATGGAGATAAAGCCACCAGGACATTCCTGCGGGAATCAGCTCTGCCCACCCTTCCCTTACACCGGTGAGGAGAAGAATCGCAAAGCACCACCCTGTGCTGTTTGTTTTGCCCTCATCAAAGACCAGCACAGAGATTTTGGTCCCCTCCTATCTCCCATTCCCAACTGACCCCCCCACTCCCTAAACTCTTGCAAAAATTCATCGAGACGTTGAGTCCTAATCTAACCTGTCTCAACAAAATGGGCTCAAAGGCACCAGTTCCAGGCGCCGATCTGGAAATGTTACATCTGAACTAGGTCATGTTTTGTCAGCAACAGTATTGGATCAATTTTTGCACACATTTCCAAAAAAAAACCCCCGCCTTAACTCCAGCAAACAGTGTTGCAAATCAGTTTATCATTATCTTGTACAAACCATGAAAATTAGAATCATGTGAGCAGAAGGTTAGACTAATTCTCCTTTCTCATTATAAGCACAGGTGTAGCACAAAGACCATGTGAAATAAGCAATTAAAAAAAATCTGCTTTTTCCCCCCATTAGCTGCCTTAGCTCCATGACCAATTAGAAAATTGTTTAATATCTGTAATCTGCATTTGCAGAAAACAATTTTCACAGTAACTCTCCTAAGTAAAACAACACCACAAAACCCCGGTGCTCCAGCCATTTCTTTCTGCAAGCCTGGCAGGATCTTGCTGTGTTTATTCCATCATTCTCCTGCCCAATTGCCAGGACCCGTTAGTGTGGCAGGAAGGCATTTCTTATTTGTATTTTCAGACATTTTGCGTAAGCCGTGAGATTGGCTGGTCACCGAAACCTTCATTTGCCGACAGCTTTTACCCCAAAGAAACCTTGAGCAAAATTAAGCACGCGCACCCCAACTTCACACCCTTCTCTTCCTTCTCCTCCAAACTAAAAGCACTTTTAATAAGAAGGGCAGTCTCATAATAACAAACGATATAGCTAGAGTTTACCAATAATTATCCACAAGATGGGCCTACAGTAAAACATATTCTCACCTGTTTGCCCCACGCTACCACTTGGGATGTCTGCTTTAAGAACATTTTACACAGAGGTACTTAGCAGTTATCTTCTTCCTACGCGTTCATATAAGTATTTTCTATAAGTAGCGATTCTGCCAAACAGCCCAGTGTTTGGATGTCTTCAGGGGGAATTCAGACGCAAGAACATTTTCCTTCTGGGTAAAGTAATAAAATGACATTCTCGCTCCTCCCACTAGAAGTCAAACGGAGGTCAGCTCCCCATCCTTGTATCTGTTTAAATAAACTGGTCCAGCTGTTTGTTTCCAGGATGCCCTTTAACCTTCTGTCCCATCCTCCCTGCCTTTGTAACAGAACGCTTTACTTTGCATTATAGTAGACTCCAAACCACTATGCATTAAAAAAAAAAAAAAGTATTCACTTTAAAGTTTCTTCCTGCACCCCAAACCTGGAATTCCTAAGAACCCATCAGATTAAAACTATTAATGTGGCTTGCCTTGAGAGAGCACAGTGCAGTGCTGTTACATTTGTAAATCACATTTGAGAGCTCCTTGCAAGCAAAATTGCGAATCAGCTGTTGCTGCAGAAATATACAGGCATGGGGGGACAATTTCCTCATACTCTCTGTTTTTTTCTTTGATAGAAGGGCCAAGATCTTTTGATTGCTCTTTGAATTTCCGAAGTGCTAGGCTGACGTACCACCAGCAAAAATCATGGAAGAGAAAAGCTAACAGGAAAAATCTTACTGCCTCTTTTCCCACGTGTTCACATTCACCTATTTCAAGAGAAAGAAACCCTGAATCACCCTTATTTTCAAAAGTTCAGAGGAATCAGGACCTAAACCAGAAATTTGCATATTAAGTGCTACTCAAATTGTCAGACTACGACTCAGTATAAAACTTAAGTTAATGATTAAGATGGCCACATAACCTTACCTGTGTGAGTAAAGACCTGCACAGGCTCAATGGCTTGCGGAAAGTATTTTTCCCCATACCAGTGCTCTATGCACTAGTACCTTTGCTTTGATATGGAAGGGGTTTTTTGCTTTGTTTTTGTTTTCCCCCAAAGAGCAGAATCAACAGCAGCACAAACAACATGAGATCCCTCAGTGTACAAGTTGTACCCATCTCCCTGCCCAAGGAGAGCTGAGAAATCTGCAAAAAGATGCTTTAGGTTGCTGTTTATCTTTTGTTTTCTTCTTTTCTTCTTTTCTTTTCTTTTCTTTTCTTTTCTTTTCTTTTCTTTTCTTTTCTTTTCTTTTCTTTTCTTTTCTTTTCTTTTCTTTTCTTTTCTTTTTCTTCTCTTTTCTTTTCTTTTCCTTTCCTTTCCTTTCCTTTCCTTTCCTTTCCTTTCCTTTCCTTTCCTTTCTTTTCTTTTCTGCAAGGGGAAGGACCTGGCACGGAGGAAACATTTGAACAGTTGGGCAAACACAGAAGTTTAAAGTATTTATTATTTTTTCCAAGTTAACTTTTCCTTGCCCTTTTGGATACATGAGATTGCGCTTTCCACTGTGTCCCAAAAAAGCAAGAAAAAACCCCAGCTAATCCACCTGCGTAACTCCCGAAGAGGACGAGGAAACCCTCTTTTTCTCCAATTTGCATTTTACTAGGATGTTTTCTCTTAGGCTTGTTGCCCGGGGTGTGTCTCCAGAGGTCACTGGCTGTCCCCCGGGTCGGTGCACGCCGGTCGCCGGTCCCACGGGTGAGATCCAGCCCCGGCCCCGGGGATGCAGCAATCCGCCTCTGCACTCTGACCTTCAGCTTGGCCGCCCTGGCTGCCAGGCACAAGTTTTGTTTCTTCTCAGCGAGAGGCAGCATGGCTGGTGATGACAAAAGACTTATTTTATTTGGAAATTGGCTACAATAATAGCAGCCAGAGAGCAAGGATTTTCGGAGGGTCACCAAACGCTCCGAAAGGCACAGTTCGCTACGGCTCAGGTTACAGCCTGAGTGACATTTTCTGCACAGATCTGTTCTTTCTCCCTTCCCCTTGTATTTCACTTCTGTTGAGTGAATAAAACAAGACCTTCCTCCGCTGTCACAAATTTCCAAAGTCACCTTTGCTCAAGAATCACCAGAGCGATTGTGGGGACTTCCAATTTGTGGTCTTTGAATGAAATTTTCCAGGACCAGCTGTCTGAAAGAAGATGCTAAGACTTTGCGGTATATTGAATTTTCCTCTCCCCCCAGCCCTCCCAAATGAGGAGAGTTTCACACCATTACTGACTTCTGATAGTTGGAGTTGCAGGCTGCTCCTTCTGAATATCGCCCCAAAGCGCCACATGCCAGAAGTCCGTGTATCACTAGCAGTGCCAAGAAATTCCCCAAAATCACTCTGCCTCATTTTCTCCTTGAGCTCCTTCTAGCAAACCAGGCGTAAGAACAATGAGAAACCCCACAGCACCTACAAACCTCAGTGCTAAAATCTCTCCTGCCCCTCTGAAAAAAACAGTGTCCCTCTTGACAACAAACAAATCATCATTTTTTTATAACAGATCCCAAAGTAACCAGAGCCCTTCAAACTGGCAAATAATTCACTTGTAAAACTAGCCGTACTCTTTTCTGCATACTGGGATCTTTCATTTATACAGCAGCAAAACAACCTTCTCTATTCAGCACTTAATTCCTCAACGCTTAACAGGTTTATCTCTAATAAAAACAATTTAAATGGAAAGTGTGCTATAAACTGGGATTATTACACTTCAGTAACTGCTTTATTCCTTACTTTAACATATTTTCATTTTTTTTTCCTGTGTATTTGTTTTCCAGACCTTTTTAAAGGAGTCAGTTAAAGAAAAGAAAAAACCCTGGAAATTATTTCACTGAATACTTTAAAATGTTTTAAAAACAGCCTTAAAAATAGCAAGCTCCCTCTCTAATTATGAACAGAATAAAATAACTGCAGGCTTGTGAATGGTAATCGCATCTGTGTGTCCCTAAAATGAGAAATAAATGTTAAAAGAGTGCTTACTGCCATTATTAGAAAGTTCTGATCCTGAAGTCAGTTAGTGTGCTTAATGATCCGTAACTACCAGTCATTAGCAATCCATGCTCTCTGTACTCCCTTTATTTGTAAAGAAAAAAAAAAATCCAAGACACTCAAGAAACTTTGTTCAATTTAAAGTCAAACCTCATGAAGTCATGTTTGGCAACTTTTCTTGGTTTCTCCTCCTCCTTCGAACCGAAGACAGTTCAGGACTGCAATACATCATTTACAACACTAAATAGAGGTAGGGAGGGAAGAGAGTACACGGGCTGCTAACCGCCCACTCCAGACGCGTAATATTGGCATATACTCCAAATGCAGGGAGCCCATCCATCAGGGGGTGGGGAAGGTCTCCTGAAAGTTCTCCTTTCCTCTCCCTCCCTCCTCCACTGGCAGCACCAGCACCAGGAACTGTATATAAGGCTGGGGGTGTTGCAAGACAATATTGAAGAGTGAACAAATAAAATACTATGCAAAAACTAGTGATGAAAAACCACTAATTAGCTGACAAATTTGATGTAAAGCACTAATGAAAGCCATGTGTGGTTCTGCAATTTAGTTTTAAAAATAGCATCTGACTTCAAGCATTACTATGTGACCCCACCGATGGATTCATGTTGTGCATTCAGAAAAGTTGCTTTAAAGCGCAAGAGTGCTATTGAATCTCTCGCAAGCCAGCCCTGCTAATGTAACAAGCATATCGAGTGCAAAAATAGAAAGCAGAGAGATGGGATCAGGTATGCGCTCCTTGTAAGAGAGCCGGCTATGCCCTACATTCGGCCGGCCCAATGTGCGCCAGCTCCACCTTTGGCCACCTCCTGTGCTTGCTCTTCTCCCAACCTCTTAAGCCTCGCTTCCCCTCCCGCTCCATGCCGTGCGTTCTTCTTAAATCACCACGGGATGCCTCCTGCCTCCAAATAAACAGACCAGATTTGGTGGAGCACCCTGCTGCCAGCCCCATGGGACACCACGCAGCTTCAGTGACCGCCTCGGGGTGGCAGTGAGCCCGGAGGTAGCTCGTGCTGTCGGTGCAGAAGGTACGGCTGATAGCTTTCCATCGAGGTATGACCCATGAGCTCCTGGCCCCACTCTCTCCCTGGCCCAAACACTCCCCTAGACCCATCTCTGCAGAGGAAACACAGCTGGTGGCTGCTCCATCGGTCTTTCTAGAAGAAAGCTGGGAACACTTTTCCCATCTTGCACAATTTTTCCTGTTCCCTAGCAGGATGGAACTAAAGCCTATTTGTATTTATTCAGCTAGTGTTGAATGATAAACAAGGGAGGGACTTGCTAGGGAGGAGTGAAGAGCCAACGTGCCTGGGGAAGGGCTCCCTGAAGATGCTCCTCCCTGCTCTGCCCATCTCCGGTGCCCTCCCACATCACAGCCCAGCTGCTGCTGGCCTTTCTGGTATGCTCTCCTCCTTCTCCCCCTCCCCTCCCATCCACAAATCCCACTCAGTCCTCCAAAAAGCCCAGCCGACATGGAAAGTTTCTGGTGAAAATCCGGGTCCAGCACCCAGACGTCTCCCCGCCGATGCCAGGGAGCCGGAGCAGAGGCCGTGCCGGCGGTCTCGCCTGTGCCAGGGAGGGCTCGCAGCAACCTCATTCCCTGACACCGCAATTCCCCGGGGGTTTAAAGCAGATGTAAACTCGCCCTCGGCAGCCAGATGATGTAAGGGGAAATCTTTACATGGCAAAGCGCCAGCGGAGCTGACCTCCCGTCTCTTCCCTGCTCCCAAATCCCAGCGCAGCTGTACTCCGCTGATCTCCGTGTGCCACAATTAGCCTTTAAGGAATATGGCAAGGATTCATCTAGTAGAGCAGCACTTAAAGGCTGCTCTAACTCCCGCCTGGACCCCAAAACAACACTGCAGTTGGGTACGCAACACACTACCAGCCAAAATCTTGCCTCCCACAAAAATGCCCAAGGACTGACGCTGCGTAGTTGTTTTTCCACTGCAGATCTGCAGAGCGATTCATCTCAGCAGCATCCAGTGCACTGTCTTTGCTGGGACAGAGATGTACGTGCTTCGATGTGCAGACAAAACCAGACGCCACAAACCCCAGGACCTCCCAAAGGCTCACGGCAGAGGGTGCACGATCTCTCCACGAGCTTTGAGAGCAGCCCAGACTGCGACACACATCTCCTGGATCGGGGTTTTCTCCAAGACTGAGGGGGTTCTGACTCTCAACTTTCCACCTGAACCTTCAGGAGAGCATGTCTGGACTTTGTAACTCAGGTCCTGCTCTGGTGCACGCCATCAGGGCAACCCAGCGGCTTGTCTTCAGAAGATCGCTTCAAATCAACAACCCAAGTCCCACGCCATGGCAGGGTTTACACTGGGAATGGGTGAGAACTGATAGCGAAATACTCGCTACTTCTTTGAAAACACTCCTTTCTCTTCCAGCAACTTCCTTGTCCTCTGTCAATCCAGCATAACCTCTTATTTAAGGGAATGTAGCGTTTGTGAGAGGTGCCCGTACGATCTCCCAGCTTTCTCCTGCTGCACAAGTGGTCTAAACACAGGAGTTCCTCCTTTGAGGTCCAAGGCTTTTTCCATACATCAAGTTGGGAGCCTTGTCCAAACAGTTTTCTCGTGTTCACTCCTACCTACAATGCACACAGCATGGGAGCTGGAAGCTGTGCATGGTCCTCCAGCCCAAGCGAAACCAGAGAGGCTGCTCCCACATCTGGCACTGGTTTAAGCATGCTCCTGCTCACTGAAGGATATGAGAAATGCCATGTCTGTGCTCCTGGATGGATCTCCTCACCCTCCTCATCTCCAGAAGGCCACTTAAGGAGTTTGGAGCAACTCCGTACCCTGTCACTGCACACCATTCCTCCTGCAGGACATGGAGAAACGAACCCAGGGTGGCCAAACCGAAAGCCTTGACAAGTGCCTTTGGGAGAAAACACCGCCAGAGCTCCCAAAGAGAAAACATAATGAACATCTATATGGGACTTGTGATTTGTATGCGAAATAGGCTTTGACATCGCTCTGGTCTACACCCCGACACATCGGTTCAGGACGGAGGAGGGAAGCTGTGATTCCTGTGGTTGCGTCCTCCTTACCACTACCGAGACAGCAAACATGAGCGCGTTGGTGTATTTCGTGTGATGTGGGCACCTGCAAAACTGGTTTCTTTTTTTTTTTTTTTTTTTTTTTCCAGAAACCACAAAAGATACAACTCTGACTCACAGCCAACCTGAAACACAACCCCACACTTCTGGACGAACTCCCCCCAAGACATCCTACTTCAAAACATTGTTTTCTAACCACTACTAATAACCTACTTTGTAATCTACTTTATCTAAACATAATTTCCCATTAAGTGAAGTAATTAATTTTGCTTATAATCCTACTCCTGACGGCATTTTATTCAGGGCAGAAGAAAAGACACGCTCAGAAAACAACGCAAACAAAACACACACAGGGAGGTCAGAGGAATGTCAAAGATAAAAAGAATTTGTGAGACTACGTGACATGAGAAGCTCAGGGATCAGCCCCCCAGATGGTACAAACCACCTTTATAAACCAAGTGACAAGTCAGACATCTCTGAGACAAATCTGAATTAAAAAGGAGCAATTGCTCCCGCACTTTATCATTAGCCAAAAAAGCCACAAGGACTACAGGGCAAGAAAAATAACCCATGAAACTGTTACATGACCTAGATTTTGTTGAAGACCTGCAGAAGTAATATTTTTTCAGCAGCATCTGCTGCCTTTTTTTCCTTTTTCAAAAGTAAAATAAAAAGCAGAAGCCTCGTTGGCTCTATTGCTGGTAAAGCCAGCCATACATCATTTACACCAAAATCATTTCAGGGCAGGCAGGGCAAAACGCACGCCCGTCCTCGCCCTGTGCCTCTGGCTGTGTTTCATCTTTTGAGAAGAGAAAATTGTTTTAGCTGAGAAGGAGGCAACATTTGCCCCATATTTAATATTTCAGGCTGACTTTTTAAGCAGGCAGTTTTGTTTTATGCAGGTGCAGCCCGGAGCTAGCACCTGATGTAAGCGCGAGAGAGGGTCTCCGAGGGCACCTTTCTCCCCGTGTTGGTGTTTCAGTTTGTGACGGTTAATCTCTCTACAGCAACCTCAGCAACTGTTGACACAAAATAGGTGGAGATCAGGTCTGTGCAAGCACAAAATACCAGAAAGGCAAACTATATGTAAACACACTTCAGATAGCTATGACAAGAATAGACCAAAACCTGACTTGCAAAGCAATGACAAACCATTACTCTCCTCTTCTCTCTCTCTCTCTCCCCCTTTTTTTTTAAATATATATATATTGAGGGTATATATTTTTATGTATTTATTTAATATATATTGAGGGTATTTTTCCTGACAGAAGCATCTCTCGCACTAAAGAGAAACCAACCCCCGAGAATTTTATTTACAGAAGGTGGCACAGAGCCTTCCCCTTGCTTGCAACACAGAATTTCCACACTACAACAGTGTTCTGGATGGGGTTTTTTAAAGCCAAACTCTTGTTTGAGACAATGCACACCTGAATCTCAGCCTTTTAAAATAAAAAGTAGCAACCTGGTCCCTATCCTGATCCTGCACAGCAAAGTTAAGGCAGGAGTAGAGAAAAGAGCAAGCAGCGAATGTTTGCATGGTGCCTTTTCATCTTATCTCCCTGACACCTGACAGTGCATTCATCACAGAATATTAATGCATCGACTAAAAAAAAGTTTGTCAGGAACAAAACCACCCCAGAGCAGGATGTAAGGCCCAAGGGAAAACAGGATATTTTTGGCTGTGTATTAACTTCTCGAGTGCCGAACACCTTTCATTAGTCAAGACCATTGGCAGGTAAAACTCGTGTGCACTGTATGATGCTCTGCAGTGGAAACCAACCTTTCTCCCTCTCAAAAAAGCATCCGTGTGGATAAAATAACACCAGATACTTTATTTGCTCAATGCTCAGGGCGCCACTAATGAGTCTGTCAGTTCATGCAAAATGATTCCACGTTTGCTCTTGAAATAAATGGTGTTTCCTCTGCTGGTTTTGCCTGGCCTGAACCCAGGGGACGTCAGAGCAGTGGTTAGGGGAAACGTCCTCCTTTGGTGCTCCTGGATGGGGTGACCCCTGTTTTGGGGCAGTTTGAGGAATGTGGAGACTGCCAGGTGTACCAGCGCTCCAGGGTGAACACCTTCCTCTGCTCCACCTGAAGTCCTGCAGGCCGAGAGCAGCTTTACCCCAAAAAACCTCTTTATCCACTTCTTCTGACCATCTGCCTCCTTTGGAAAAACACCCGTGTTTTGTGCCAAAACCGCATCGCTACTCTTTAGATCCGCTCACCGAAACCAAATCCTGCATGTTTAAACTACTGCGCTGTATTTTTAAACGGCTTTACTGAATTAAAAAAAATACCAGCCTAAAATCCGGTGATACAAGAGTACCTGATGGCTCTAAATTCACGACTCTTCCCCCTGCAAGCTATTTGCTCAGCTTTTCTAATAATACCTTGGCTGCCTGGCAGCTCTCCAGGGCTGTCTGAGGCAATATGCAATCTAAACATTTTTTCGTCTGATTTCAATATTTTCTTATGAGTAACTATACAGGATTTTACCTAGTGAGTATTCCTGATTGCTGTAATTTAAGAACAGAGAAATAGACTACAGATGTAATATTATTATTACAATTGGCATTCAAGGTGAAAGGTATAACAATTAGCTAAGACTTAGTGAAAACATAAATGTAAAAATCTACTTGAAAAGCCTAGCACATGGTACTTTCAGAACAGCTAATTTATCGCACATATTCCAAATTGCTCAAAGAGTTTAACAATTCACCCAGCAAGATGCTTTTAAAAATAGTTTTCTTGGAGGTTTGTGTTTGGGGTGGAGGGTGGGAAGGTGTGGATGATTTTCATGTTGCAAACACCTACCGTCTTATTTTACCCTGGAATAGCAAACAATATGTATTTGTTAAACCTGAAACACATATTCTTTCTTATTTCAATTTTCTCCTGTTTTTTCCACGTATTCCCATTAACGAAACAGTGTTTAAATAACATCTGCATACGTATTCTTGAATCACATAAAGAAGAAAAGTAAATAGTTTCCAAAATCTGATGGTTAAGTTTGTATTGCTGAAGCTGAGAGGATAATTTGTGAATGTTTTAAGATTTACAAGTAAATAAGTACTTGTATTTACTGTATCTGATTACTGAGAAAAGTATTTGTTATGTTCTTACACAGATTCAAATTGCATCTTGACCTTTTCTCATTTAATCTGTTTACTGCAACAAAAGCAGTAATAGATACATCTGAAAACAAGCAGATCTTTTACTTGCCTAGGACTAAAAACCCCTGAGTGCAACATGCTCTGCAAAGCAGCAAACCGAACAGCTTGCCTGGTTTTTGTAGCCTGCGATCTGGTGGAGCAGCAGAGGTGAAAATCCACTCCTGCGTGTAGGACCAGCACCTGCTTTTGCTATGCTCCCTCCCTGCCAGCCTCCTCCCCCGCTTACACCCTAAAAATAGTGCTCAAGTGGGACTAAAGCGGTGTGCTGGTCATGTGCTGGCCTTTTGCTCGGGGTGAGTATCGCCCTCAGCGAAGGAACTGAGTGAAGCTGAAGTCGATGCTTAACGCTCGGCCCCATGAAGGAGCCTTTCCATCCCCTCCAAGGGGCTGGCGTGGGGCTCAATGCATGGGAATCAGAGGACATCACCACTCGGATTTTGGGGTATTTCAGGTGTGCTTCAGATGCACTAAACCCTAGGCATGCTATGATTAAAAAAAAAAAAAAAAAATCTCAGCTGGAAAACAGCCTGGGACTGTTTTGCAAAAGGTGGCAAGGTGGAGAGCCATGCAGCTGCTCCTCCTTCCCCTCCATGTCTGTGGAGGGGCGGGCAGGGGTTTTCTGCATCTGCCCCCATCTGTATTCCCCCATCTGCCCCATCAGCATCCCCCATCTGCCCTATCTGCATCCGTCCACCTGCCCCATCAGTATCCGTCCCCATCTGCATCCCCCCATCCACCCCATCAGCGCTCCCCCATCTGCAGCCCTCCACCTGCATCTCCCATCTGCCCCATGAGCATCTTTCCCCCACATCCCCCCATCCGCATCTCCCAATCTGCATCTTCCCCATCTGCATCCCCCCATCTGCTCCATCTGTAACCCCACCATCTGCAAGCCAGGCCAGGTAAGACCTGCGAGCAGATGGGAAGGACACCCCTCGCTGTGGTGGTCCCCATTCATTGCTGGGTTCTGGGGTGCAATCCCTCATGAGAAGTGCAAAATCATCCCGTCCCCGCCACGTCACCCATGCCATGGCAAAGCGCTTCATCCCCTACCCCATGCAACTACAGAGCAAAGAAACAGAAGCATGAGAAAATTTCCTGCTGGAGAGGAGCTGTGATGGGGCTAAAAGTATTTCTGGGTGTCTATGCCCTGAAGTGGCTGTGATACTACATATAGTAAAGTGGTCTGGTCTATCTATCACAAACCCATCTCAGATATTTCACACTCATCTTCAGGCTGGTCTTGGAGCCTTTTTTAAAGTTATTCCTTACAAAGTTTCAGCAAAATAACTTCAGCTGTCTCCAAGAATGAGATTAGGGAAATTTACATTATTTGTTCATTTTTTCCAGTGTGTTTGGTTGGGATTATATTTTTTTTCAAGCCTAGAACATTATACACAAAAGTGATATTTAAAGAAGCCCAGGTCATAAAATCAAGAACTCAGGAGTTAGGAAACTGTATTAGTAGAGCTGCTTGCACCCTATTCTTTAATCTATTTTATAAGCAAACAGTCCAGTTACTAGCTCACGGTACAATTTTTGATAGCGCCCAATGCTTCAACCACCCCAAAGATGGTTTTGTTTGTTATAAGAACAAATCAGGGCACTATAATGCAGAAAAATTCATTTCTACAGGAAATAAACTTCATCAAAGTTGAATGAGTAAGGCAGCAAATGGCAAGAAAAGCAAAGCAGTCCTGGCTGAAGCAG
The DNA here is from genome assembly GCF_036013445.1 of Caloenas nicobarica. Classification (NCBI taxonomy): domain Eukaryota; kingdom Metazoa; phylum Chordata; class Aves; order Columbiformes; family Columbidae; genus Caloenas; species Caloenas nicobarica. The sequence goes on along the minus strand of NC_088247.1, from coordinate 113,396,251 downwards.
CTGAACACTGCACTGGAGAAGAGGATTCAGCTCTGCTGCTGCCTTGGACTGCTTGGGAGCTACTGAGTAAATCATCAAAACCAAACTTTTCACCAGCAGTTACTGATTTCTCACATCTCTTCTCCCTACCCAACACCAGAGGTTGGCAATGTAAGACTTCAAGGCACTAAAAATGTGAGATTTTCCACTGAAAATGGTGGTTGTGCTGGACCTGGACCTCCCTGAGCCTCAGCTCTTCACCTGTAAACCAGGAAAACCCTCTTCTCTCTTTGCAGGGGAGCTGTAAAAATATCATGCAGACCAACAACCTTGTATGCACATACAGGCAAGCGGAGGTCAGGGGAGGACTTGGGTATTACAGCAGTAAGTGCCATTGGAAAGCCTAGCAGTAATTATTAATTCAATTTTCAAGCACGGTTTGAATACAGCTCAACAAACGAAGCACTGAAGAATGAGCGTAAGATAAAATATTGACTAGCTGCTCCATCATTGTCTGGTCTGTGCCCTAGATAACATGAGGGTACTTTGGAAAAAGCAGAATGGAAGCACCTAATAAAAGGCTGGAGCTTTAAGAATTTGAATTTTTAAGATCATTATAGTGCAGTCGTATGCACCTCTATGTAGAGAGATAGTTACATATAGATATGCACATACAGAGAGGCTATACAGGCACATCATTCTACAAGTACACAGACATTTGTCTGTGTGTACCTAGACTTTCCCAAAACATAAACAAGCATCTGACACCTAATGCAGCATTTGATGAGAATTGCTCTCTCTTCTTGGTAGAGCACCACCAGTAATTATTTACCGTTAGTTCTTAACAGGAAGAGATTCAGCTGGGACGTAGTCAACAAGAAAACTGTATAGATGGTTCAGTATCGCCTGGCTGGCTCTCAGCTGATGTAAGAAGCGATTGTATCACACCTCCTGGATATTTCAGTCACGGTTTTTATCACAGGGGAAAAACACCTTATTAACCTGCACTTGGTCAGGTCCCTTCAGTGTCCATATATGCAATGCTATCAAAACCATACAAGTGCCCCTCCTAGTTCACATCACCATGCTTCGAACCCTAAACTGCTGTGAGGTTAAATGACTAACAAGACAGAAACCTGAAGGGTTCATTTAGACTAAAGACATCTTGAACTCTGCTACCTTCCTACCTGCCATAGATTTTTTTTTTTCTTGCAACAGGGTAAGGGCTCTCTCTTCCCACGACAGAAACATCCCACTGTGGCAAAAAGATGGTCCTATAAGACAATGTTGGTGATTTGCAAGGAAAATCGTTGTGTGTGAAAAAAACAGAAAAAAAATCCTCTGCGTGGATTATTTTATTACTTTAAAAAAGACCAAAATAACCCAAGGAAAAAGGTCAAGTTAAAACTGTGGTATTTTTAAAGATGTGCCCTACCACTGATACATTTTCTGGCACATCTTGCATCATCACCCCATTCCTGTGACGACTCTACCATCAATAGGAATTGCGTGCATCAGCTTGGGGAGCCCAAACACCGGGCAGACCGTATGTGAAAAGCATTTTTTTTTTCGCTATGGCAGAGAACTGAAGTATGCAACTAGCACATACTGTAAAGGCATTCAAAATATGACCAAAAAATCTGTTCAAATGCTTTCAATCTGCAGAAAACAAATGCTCTCTTCACTGACTGCTCTGTGGCAAACTTCAAATTCCATCCAGAAAATCCAGCATTCCCAGTCTGGGCTAACGACCATGCTACCAGACATGAGTTTATGTTTTTCATGCACATTTCATGTATTCCCACATGCTGTGTTGCTGCCAATAATTTATGACTGATCTGCACCCAGCTTGCCCTTCAGCATTTTATTTAATCTCTGCAACAGTGATTTACAATGACTCATCATTAATACAAAAATGTACATGTGTGTTAACAAGTTTGGAAGAATCTAAGGAGGAAAGCAAAATTTTTTGCAAGTCGTGGCTGAATGACTTATGAGCCCTCTAAAGGAAGGCAAAGTCAACCAGAAATGATACGTTAGCTCTTCCTTGCAGCAAACGATTTAGGCAAAAAGAGTTTCTTCTCCTGCATACCACCTTAGAAGAAAAGGGATTGAGGAAAAGGTTGGGAGAGGGTTGCCCACATCCCCAGATTTGGGAAGGGATAAGTAGCTTGTCGTTCGTGCCACAGCTGGATGTTTCCTAAGGATGCCTGTGTGTGTGTGTGTGTGCAACCTGCACACTCAGCCACGGCCTCACAGCCCCCTTGTTCCCTAGCATCCATTACAAAAAGCAGGGGCTGAATGACCCTATTTTGGCATTTCTGCCCACCACATATCGATATCTGTTATTCAGAAAAGTCCTGACCGGCTCTACAGTGTTAAATCTTCACTGGGCTGGGAAGGGGAATTGCCTCAATAATTTATACAATTGTAACACCACAGCAGAATTACCAAACTAGCTCAAGCAGAGGAAGCCTGCCCTACATCCACAAGACTTCAGTTATAATGTATTTTGACCTACTTTTATTTCTTTTTTCCTTGCACATAAGGAACTTATAAAAACACATCTGACACAAAGCCAAAGTAAAAACTCCTCAAATCCGAGGTGAGATGGGTACGGAAAAACACCCTGGGAAGTCACTTGGGCAAAATTCCACCAGCTTTAGTTCAAAGCATCCCATGTTCATCATCTCGAAAATTTTCTTCAATGGAACATCCTAAACTGACGTGGTTGCCCACACCGAACCCTACGCTCCCAGACCCCTCGGAAATAGCACACGCTCGCTCCTCCCATCGTTAAATAAGACCCCTGACGGATATGCACAGCTTCTCAAATGGCCAAAGCACCTTTCGTTAAACTGCGGGGCAACCATATAAATTAGGGTATCACCTGCATGAACGAACGTTGGAGGACATAAACCTGAAGCAAACACTATTTTTCCTGGCTGAGCCAAAATACCACAGGTTACATTTCTTTATAACACCTATTTTATGTTTAGTGCCTTTTATCCCTCCATTTTAAAGTAAGTATCTTGGAAGCATACTTCACATAGACTAAGTATTTGCTATTTTCCTTTTATTCAGTGTCTTAAAGGGCTTCAAAAAATGGATCTCCCAGAGCTGCTGTGGGGTCACAGAAATTGATAACCCTTACAAGCTATGCTTATGTGAGCCTGCCTGCGTCTCCCAGATAGTGTACTTTGTAAATTAATCCTCCAAAGGCAAATATATTGTAAGTAGCTTGTTATCTCTAAAGTACTAAATTGAAGAATACATGGGATTATATTGACAGAAATTACATTTTCTGTAATGGGGTTTAATATATCTGAAATCTCTCCCATAGGCTCCTACTCTCTCTGAGAGAGGAGGGTTTGTTAATGTAGGTGCATTGGACATCAAGACCAAATTCATTCACCAAAATGGATTAGGCCATGTAATCAGAGCTTCAGTAATATTAATCTCTGACACTTATTGAACAGAAAAAAAATACTTTTGTCTGCAAACTGGCATTCCTCCCTCCCTTTTCGCCAGCAGGCTCACCATTTGCCTTGGCCATTTTCTGGGTATTACTTCAAAGAGGATAAGGTTTCCTATCATAAACACTAATCTAAAAATATTAGGACAATTAATTAGATACACTTAGTTTTACAAGGTATTAGATTGCAATACACTTCAAGTATGACACTTGTTCTGGAATAGTGGGAGAAACCTGCATTTCAATGCACTAACAAAGGGTAATAAACAGAACTTTTTACAAATAGTTTGCTGTTGTGTTTTTATACTTAAATTATGAGTAATTTTCACTGGTTGCCTTCGCCATGTCCTGGACAGTTAGCAATCCCAAATCCACTGCAGAAATAGCACAGATCCTGATTTCCTTCAAACAAATCCCTGGTACAACAGATCAGAGGTTCCAGCAACCCTTAGCTGAACAAACAAATAAAATTGCTCCACTGTACTTCAGCAGCTATGAGCCAGATCGTCCTCAAAGTTCATTCAAGATTGCAAAAACTGTACTTTTTAAATAAATTGGTAAAGAGATTGGACATCAGTCAAAAAGAAACCCCCCACTAACATCAAAAAAAGCAGGACAGCATCCCAAAACAACAATACAATCTGCAGAAATGGGGCCAACCACCCCTTTTTTTCACCCAATATCTCAACCTCTTCCAAGACCAAAGTTCTCAAAATGGATGTGGCTTTCTATTGCAGAAGACACTTCCTCAGCGAGAAGCAGGATTGGTACCCAAATACAAATACACTGAAATCTGCCCGCTGAAAAAGTGATGGGAAAATAAATATCACGTGTTTTCTGCGATAGAAAACCTCCGAGTTCCCATAATTGAAACCACTCCCCCAGCGATATCACTTTTGCATCAATAAACTGCTGACGGGGGAAGCAGATAACAGCAAGGTGTGCCCTCAAAAATGCAAAGCATTAGCCGGAGGGTGCCAGCAGCCCTATAGAAACACTAAGGAAAATTACTTACCAATTGTTCACTTGAAGTATAGTGAGCCCTGTGTCTTGTGCCAACTGCTTTTTCTGTTCTTCTGAAGGGTAAGGGTGCTATAAGACACCAAAATAAATATATACATTTAAAACAATGCTTTTTTTGGCCTACTTTTTTTTTTTTTAAATTAAAAAAAAGACCAAACAAAACTCAAAAAAACCCCAGAAGCATGACATCTATTATTGAAAGGTGAAAATGCTGAGGTGTGTCACTCGTTTATAATTATTAATGGGCTACTACATCACTTAATTAATGGCAGTAAAAGACAAGCCAATTATAAAGATTAGTGAAGTGGAGAAATAACTGCTTAGGATACTGGCAGTACCTTGATACTCAAGAAGGATATTTGTTGCATTAGCTGAAAGTTTTTGCACTTGTCTCAAATGACCAATTAGAGTCAGATCACTTTTTTTTTTTAATGTATTTCACAGAACAATAAAGAATGCGATGAAGCACTTTGCTGTAAAAATAAAACACACTGATGTTTTCTGAGATAGTGAAGACAAATCTTGCCAGTGCCCCAAAATAATTTGCAAATAAGATCAGCATCCCGAACATAAACAAACGCCTGGGTTTTGAACACAGGCCAACGCAAGGTCAATGATCAGCACATTTTTGCCTGGCATTAACATAGCTGTGCTGCACTAATCCTAAGAGACAGAAAATAAATACTGGTTTAATTGAAGATAATGTTAAAATTAAATCGTAAGTTTCTTGTGAGAACTTGATTGCTTTCTCAGAAAATTCGCTTTTGCATGAATACACATTGCTTAATAAATCAACAGCAAAAACCACATCCAAGTCTGAAATTTGGAAATGACATTAGCAATATCGTTTCTGTCCTTTCTCTCCATGTAAAAATGTCACTGTCCCAAAAGGAAATGGATAAATATTGCAAACATAACAATTCCCAGGAAAAACCCTGTTTTAAAGATCTGGCTCAGCTCCTAACCTGGACACCCAAGTCTCAGTACCCATGGGATTCAGATCTGGTCTCCTGCAAGGTACTTAATAACATTTCAGTACAGATAATTCGGTATAACTGGTTATACCTGTGCCAATATCCCCTTTAGCAGTTGGTTGTTGCTGTTATACACATATCCCCCTTTTTTTCTTTTTCCCTGAAACATTCCCATATTCTTTGGATGTAATCTTCAGCCTGATATTACACAAGATGTAAACTGAAACCTTGTAAAGTGTAAGAATTTAAAACCTCATAAAATTCCGCAATGTTATTGGTATCGTAACTATTTAGCAGATTTTATATATTCTTGTAAACAGCATAATCTGACATCTAATAGCTATGTTACATGGCTGCCTCACTTCATTTTACCAAATAGGGGGTTTTGTTGTAACTCTGGTAACTTCCCCTTGCCCAACGTGCCCATTTCAAAGCCCACTGCCATGGCCATCAGCTCCAAAAGTAGTTTGTTTGGGTTTTTTTTCCCCCCCAAAAATGGTAGGGACTTGCCATTCTTTTAAAATACTGTTTTCTTGACAGTAAACCCACAGATAATCTGGACAACTGTAAACTACCCCGAGTATTTTCTGCATGTACAGAAAACAGCTCCAGAATTGCAATGTGGAGGACACAGAGAAAGGGATTTTACTTATTTTTTAATGGGTAATTTGCATTTTGCACATGCAAAAATATAGCATGAATTTTATCGTCCACATTATACACATGTTCATCCACAACAGAGTCATACTTGACTTACGTCCATCTATCTGAACATAATATTTTGCATCTCTTAAAAAAAACCCCCTACATAGATGATATGTAACATTTTCATCTTTATAGCTTACTTCCCATTTCATTACTTTGCTATCAAGCAAAGACAAAATTATTCTTTTTTTTTCTTATTTCGCTTTGCCACCTTACATTTGATCTAATTTTAAGTAATTGAACAAACTGTATCTAATTTCATGCAGCAAGCAATAATTACTAGAAAGCCTCTAGCTATTGGAATTGAGAACTCTGTCTCCATTAAGCAATTTTCAATTGTTCTGGACTTTTTTCCAAATAGACAAGACTGGATAAAATTAGCCATCAAAATAATAAAGTCACTGTAAAAATCATTGCTTCAAAATCCCAACCCCCAAATTCCTCAAATTGTGGTATGTTTAAGGTCATCTGTTTTTTTCTTCATAGCCTAGCACAGCATAAACTTTTAATTTCATGATAAATCTATAATTGCCATAATCACATGACAGCCAGGACTTCATGTAGCTAATCCCTCTTAGCTAAAGGTTCACAATGCGGCAGGTTTTTTAACTACGATGCAGTGTGGTTTAAAATACCTTAAATGCTGGGCATCCTTATTATATAAGCTTTATGTGGATCGTACGAGTTGTTCCTCTGTAGGCAACGCCCCCCCCCAAAAATAATAAAAATGACTTGACAAAGAATCAGCATGCCACAGGCTAGGCTGCTATAAAAACATTCAAAGCCTTGTTGCATTCCCACCCACAGGGCTATGAAGGCCTGCGCTACAGGCAAAGGCAGACATCACATTGCAACAGAGAGAAAAGGGGAAACCCTGAGAACTGCCATTTTATGAAGAAATAGGAAATTCAGTCAAAACTGTTGCTGTTGCTCTTTAGTTCACCCGTGCGAGAACGACAGGTGCCTTCCAATAGCTTTCTAATAGTTGTTTAAAGGGATAAAGACACATGCACAGAGATATGTGTATGTATATTTGCATATATGTATATTTTACTTGTGTGTATAAAACATATATATATATACAGACATAAATATACATATTCCAGTTAAATGGTTTAGTTTTAGGTAGTTCTGTGAGGAGCAGGGAGTTGGACTTGATAATCCTTACAGGTCGCTTCCAACTTGAGATATTCTATGATTCTATGAAATATACACAAATTAAAATATATAAATATATATGGAAGTGCATGTCTAAAAACAACACACTGACTCCAGTTGGCAAGTCCACCTATCACTCTGGATCACTTTGGGATATCAAAGCAAATTGTACCACTGTTCAATAAACAGTGACTTGAGACCTTTACTTTGTTGTGTACATTAGCTCCTACCATTATCTCTTAAAAGCTTAATTATTTGCAAACAATTGATTAAGATGGGAATTGGAAAAAAGAGACGCCAGACCACCGGGAGAGCTGCAATGCATTAGGAAAGCAAACAGAATTACCTTTAGGTCTTATAATCAGAATTAACGATTGGGACCCGTACGCCAGGCAGCGCGAGAAGCTGTAACGCTCTCGCTGGAGTGTTTTCCATTTGATCTGCATTAACACCTCGAGTGAAAGCCATAAAACGGTGGTTACAGATGGGAAGGCTGACCCTCCTTCCCAGAACCAGCCCAGCTTGCGTATACTGGAAGACTGCAGACAGGCTTTCTTGCCAAGGCCAGGGGAAAAGGGCAAATCCAAGGCGGGGGGGCGCGGAAAGGTAGGGAAAAGGTAGGAAGCAGGCAGGTTAAAAAACAAAAAAAAAGAAGGCGTTTGAAAGAGTAAGGCTGTCAACTGATAAGGACTCTGAATCTGGCTCCGGTATTTTCTGATCACGCCTGCTGCTGCTACAGCACTACAGAGCAGCATCCACCGAATGGTATGAGACCCAGTGCTTTTCCCTTCCCATAAATCTAGTGCTGAAATGCGGATTGTTTGGCACCATTAATGTGTTTTTGAGGCTCTGTGGTATTACTTTTAATAATGACTTAGTACAGAAAGTGATTGCTTAATAACACCATCAAAGTCTGCATGCAAATGAAAATTATCCCTGGGGGATTTGCCCAGGGTAATATGAACAGTTAAGGAACATTTGAAAAGGTAAAAATAACTATGCAAAATATGAGTCAGAGCAGTCGTTTTAGCAGTAACAAAGAAATCAAAGTGACAGAGAGAAAAATGTAGCTTTCCATCATATTCTCTCGTCACTGTTTTATGAATGGTATTTAGAGAGCAGCAGTCTTAATAAAAGCCCCTTTTAAATGCAGCCGAGCTAATTTTTAGCAAAACAAACAATAAGAGTTTTGTTTTGTTTTGTTTTGTTTTTAACCACCTTTGACTATAGCTGGTGGGTCAAGTCTCCAGTACGCACAGATGGAAAGCATCCAAATTTGTCTCTTAATGATATCCCTTGTCCAAATGTACTCCTTTCCTCAAATTTTCCACCCCAGGCTGGAAACACTGGATGCCAGGACAGTGACAGACGTAATCTTATCTGTAACCTGGTATCAATAACGCTCCCTCCCTCTCTGCCTTGCCCACCGCAGCAGTGCATCGTAATGGTGACACAAAAAAAATACTAAAATAATCCTACCCAGATCCTACTGCTGAGATAAAGGGAGGCAAACCCATCCCTTCTCACCCCCCCCAAATTACTAATTCCTCATGGTACTGAATCTCCTCGACACCGACACCGCCAACCAGCCCTATCTACAGCACGGAGGCAGAAACCATCTCCGACCAAAAGGTCGACGTTTCGTTATAAGGATGTCGTGGCAACCGTCCAGCGCCGCCCTTATCGCGGCAGTGCTGTCGCTTGGCTGACCGCACCGGGAGAACCATTTCGGAAGTCCTTTTATCCCCTTCCTCCAGCCCTCTGCCTCCTCCGGAGCTCAGCCTAATGCACCCAGGCGAGATGACCTTGAGCTAAACTCTGGTAGGTGATGGGAGAGAAACTACCCCCTTCTCCCCCACGCCCCCCAATGTACGCCCTCAGGAGTGTCTATCAACTGCTTTCTAACCTCAAAATAAAAAGACAAAACCCTCCAACGCTATGATTTTGTTGCTTCTGAAGAGCAACACAGCCTACGCCTAACTCAGCAACCAGAATAAAGCCCCAGGTTCAGCCCTCCAGTGACACTGCACATCGGTTTTATGCTGAGCTCTGAATCCTGGCTTTACCCAAACTTATCCAGGGTTCGCTAAGGCAGCGGCGCCGCGGTTTGGGTCTCTCCCCTTCCCTTACCTCCTCCTGGTTTGCGTTTGAACTGTTTACATTAGTGATCAAGTTGATATACGATAAATGATTTTTTTTTTAATATCCATAATGCTTTCCTATTGTTTCTCAGCTTTATGAATTAGTTTTACTGTTGCAGTGAATGCTTTTTTTGTCTCCTGACTGCACATTATCAAAGGGACACTTTGTGCCTGCCATTTGCATTACAAAGGCAGTGCATGGTGTAGCCTAAGAACAGAGCTTGAATTTATAGCAGTCAAGTCCTGGATCCTCACATATGCTGGCCTCCAAAAGAATAACAGGGGTTCCTGAATTTGCGAAGTAGCCAAAAAATGGTTGGATCACTATCCGTAAAGTCACAAGATTTCAACCTGCTTTTTTCATCGGCTACCGGCGTATTTAGAGCGAGCGATAAAGAGAACGCGCCGAGTCTCACTGCTTATTTTGCAGGCTGTGTGAATCGGTTTACAGACCATCCCTGCGACCTGCTTTATATTCAGGCGAGGCTGTAAAAAAGTTGCCAAGTCGAGGAGAGCTGCGCTGTGGGGGGAAAATCAACTCGGAAGCTGCAAACTCGATCCTGTTTATCCCACGGGACCGGCTTGCATGTTGGAGGAAACACTAAACACCAAGAAGGAAGCTGTTTTATTAGAAATGCATCTATGAGGCTGAGAGGAAAAACAGCCTGTGCAAAGTTTGCACAGTCTTTTCCTTGGCCAAGAGCACTGAGTTAGCCTGATAATGCTGTTGAAGTGTGAGCTGGCTTTGGCATTTAAAACTCTTTGTTGCGTTTTAGTGCAGCAAGAAAATGCAGTCCACGTGACATGGTCATGCTGCAGATAAAGCCAGCCTTTCCCTCTTTCAAAAGAAAATATTTCCTCAACTTACTATAATAGTTTAATATCCCCACAGTAAGATTTCTTTTTCGTAGCGTTACTGTTAATAAATCCCGGTGTGGCCAGAGTTATTGAACTGCCAACTATGAACGCAAAATCAACAGGTGTATTCGGTCCTGTTAAAAATGTATCAAAATACACAAGGTGACAAGATGCTGCATCCCCGTATTGCTACGGCGGAACCATATGCTGCTGCTCAACTTCTGCATCAGCCAAATTCTATGAGATGGGGCTCTGAGACACTTCCCACCACCTCCCTTACAAAAGGTTCTGCAGGCTGCTCTGGCAACCCTGCTAAAAAATAAAAGGCAAGGGAAGGAGGCAGAATCTGACTCTCCTAAGGCAAACACGGGGTGTCAAATACAGAGCCAATACCGCAGAAGTTTTAACATCTGAATGCGTGTTCGCAGCACAACCTGATTAAACAGGGGTTGGGTTGGTTTTGCAGGCAGGGGGGTGGAAGAGACATTTTATTTGCAGGGGCTTACAAGGGAGGGAAGAGGCACTGGCAACAGTGACAATTTTTAATGAAGGAGTTATGCTGGGGAAAAAAATATTCTATGCTTCTCTCTTTTTCCCATTTGCCCTTTTGTAAATAATTTTCTTGCAAGAGTTGTCTGTGAACAAGTTTTGGCACTCGCTAACATAAATATCCTTTCCAAGGCTGATGGAGCGACATGGTATGGCTCAGGATGCACTGCCAATACTTCTCTGGTGGCCCCATCAAATTATTCATAATGCGAGCACTCATTAAAGAAAAAAAGTTCAGATCATCCCTTGCACAGGATATTACAGAAGTCAGAAAATGGAAAAACCTTTTAACTCATCTAATCCATCCCCTGGCTGCTACAATATTATTCCTTCCATACCATATATTATTACCCACTGCCTTTTCCAGTTGAGCTTTAGCTAGCCCAAGCAATGGTGCTTCTGCTATTTCCTTTTGGAGACACTCTGATAGACCTCAGTGTTTGGAGCTTATTCTGGCTCCCACCAGCTTCCAGCTTAAGTCAAGTCTATGCAGACACTCCCACGCCATACCCGGCTAATTGAGCAGAGTTTTTCCCATGTTAAACATTCCTCTAGTGCCTGTATGTATATGCATACAGAAACACACACAGTGCTTGCACATACATGTTAACTTCTCTTAATACACTTAAGAAGTGATTTTTTTGCTCTAGTGCCGAGATTATTTGTGCTAATGCGACACGGGCGGTGTGCTTTCCCATCCTCTGCCCCGTTTTTCTTTATTAGTAGTAGCATTTGGCTCTAACACAGCCTGAAAATATCCAAGGACAGTGTAATTAAAAGAAAAATTGCATCCAAAAAGATCAGCAAAACTGTCTTCAGCACAGCACACGGCCGAAAACAATGAAATATTACATGCAAGTGACACTGAAGGAAGCGAGGAAATGCATTATCTGATTTCCAACCATGTTCCAGCTAAAATTCACATTTTTGAAACCCAGATTTTCAGTTAAGCTGGTGTCTTTATCAGGTGGCCGCGGAAAAGCAGGAAGGTGAACCCCAGCATTTCCTAGATGTGTGGCTTTTGGGAAGGAGTAAAAAAATCCCCGTCCCCAACACGCTAAAGGAAATCCTGATTACCTGATCGCTCCACAAAAGCGCTCCTGTTGTTTTCAGAGCCAGCCTACGACAGATTAGCTCAGGTAAAAATCTCCTAACCAGAAGCCTTTTCTCAGCAATAAGTCACCATCCTTATCTACCTTAAGTGACTTTCTAAATAGGTGGGCTCGGAAATAACTCTGCAATCGCTGGGAAACACCAGCGCCCATGGTTGTAATCCCACAGAGCTAAGCCAAAAGCTTTTATTTGTTCTTTCTGCTCTCTTTCTCAGGCTGCATTTGGTATGTCAGGAGCTCCCTCTGCAAGTAGGGGATAAAAACGCTCCCCTGCCCTATGCACCGGAGTGACCAGGGTGGTGGAGGGTCGCTGTATTCAGCCTAGTCCCTTATGTCGCCTATGAGCTTTAGGATGGAGCAGGAGCTTTAGGCAGGTTTCCTGGGGTGGTAGTACCCTTGGGAGCAGCTACCAAGGAATTTGGGAAGTCTCCTGCCAAGAGCCCAGCCACCTTTTCTCATGGAGGGACCAAGCAGTCGCATGAAGAGAGTTCAAGACAACCATCCCGTCAAGGTATCAATCTTCAATGCCAAGATGAGAGGCGTTTTACATTTTTACATGCAAACATTTTCTACTTAAAAAAAATAGAAACAAACAAACAAACAAACCCCAAACCAAAGCACCACCAAGGAAGGAAATGAAAATATAAAGCTGCTATTTTGCAACACTGCTTAGTTGGCATGGGAAGTCCTTGAACAGATGCCCCATCCACCATTAAATATTCACAACATATCCTTGTAAAAGAATAAAGCCCACTCAACTTATAAGCAAGAACACAATGTGTTCTTCATTAAAAAAAGATGCATTTAAAGATCCGGGAAGAAAAAAAACCGAGGAGGGAAAAGAAAAAAAAACCCAAGCCAGTAAAACATTGCCGTTCTTCGAAGAAGCAGAGACTCTTGGAAGTAGTGCGCATTCTCTGGCGTTAATTTTCCCACTTAAATTACAGTGATGCTGTAGCCTCATCTCATTAGAGATCATTGTCCCCAGTAGACAGTTGTGTTTATGGGGGATTCTTGCTGTTCCACACCTGCTGCTCAGGTTGCTATGTGATAAAGCCTGCATACAAACAGCAGTCTTGAGGTTGCTGGACTGCAACTGATGAGCCCAGGCTAATTCAGGGGTGATTATGTAGTTTACTGGACCACTAAACCTCTTTAAGCTTGTAATTACTGCCTATTTGAGTAAAGAACATTCAAAAGCAATTCACTGCATCATGCCTGCCACAGCTGGAAGCAGGCTGCCAGCAGTCTGCAGGGACATTAAAATCTACAGGGACGGGGATTTGAGCACAGCTCGTAGGCACTGACGGCGGCGGCAGCCAAGTGTGTTCACATTCCAGCTCACCTTTTCTGACCAGGCATACTATTAAAGGTGCAATGAAAACTATAGAAAAGCAATAAAGATGACAAATAACGGGACGTAATTGAAAGAACTGCATTTTAATGACTCTCGCCCTCTTCCCTTTCCCCTTGTATTGGAAAAAAAAAAAAATTAAGCCTTTTTGTCATGACAAGGGAAGGGAAAGAAAAGGCCTTTTGCAAAAGGTGAAATGTGCTATGTTGATGTGAGTGTTTCTCTTTTGAAAGTTAGGGGCTTTCCTCATGGTTGGAAGTTTTAAAAAAAGTTTTCTTGTAAAGCAAATGCAGACTAAGTCTTATTACGCATTTGGCAGCCATGATGATGCGGAGGCATCTTAATCACTGAATCTTGATTAAAAACCTCCTCACCGAGTCTTCCTGAAACCCCCCAAGAGAATCTCCAGATCTGGAACACATAGAAACCCCCTGTCTCACTGCTGCATCATCTACAAGCACCAGAAAATGCCCCAAACAACCACTCTGCAAAACAGCTCCACCACGGGCAGCTACACACAACTCAGGCACGGGTCCCTATTGTTGAGAAAAGGGTGGTTTCTTTTTTAATAGTAAACTTGTCTTTGATTCAATTTGACTTCTGAGTTTTGAACTACTCGAGTCCGCCTTTTCAAGTTTGCCCCGAGCAGGAATTTATTTAAAAAGGTACCTTGGTTTTTGTTAGTTTTTTTGGTTTTTTCATAATTAGCAGCCTTTGGGAGCGGGGTCTCGAGGAAGACGAGGGACCTATGACACAGGTGGAAAGGTTGGTAATGGGGATTTTTACACGTGAGTAAACTAAGGCCTGGAGAGGATCGCTCTGGAGAGGATTGCTTGGGAGAGAACGGTGCTGGCGAAACGGGGGAAAGTTGCCAAAGTCGCTGCTGAGCCCCAGCACTGCGTTGGCTTCACCGGGAGCTCCGAGGAGGTGGCAGCCCCTGCTCCTGTGGCTCAGGTTGAAGAGCTGGGTTCTCGGAGCCCCCCCTTCCTCCAGCTGCCCCACAAACGCCGTCTCCCTGCTATTATACTTCCATGTGTGAGGTCCGCCTCGATGTGCCTAACGAGCCGTCCCTATTAACTAACTGCATGAAATGTACTTTAAAGCCTTGCAGGACCGCTTGGAGATCCAGAATTCATCAGTGTCGTTTCCCTGTCCCGCTAACAACTGCTGGTGGGGGTGGGGAAAAGCAAAAAATAAACAAGGAAAATAAAATAAACCATTGATATTGATATAATTAATCCTGGACTGAAGGGAAATTTGGAGACGGGGTTACTTTCTCTCCTCATCTAATGAATTGCCTTGTTTTAAGAAAACATGGAGATCTCCTCTCTAGTAATAATCTCACTATGTATGTAGAGAAGGAAATAGAAAAAAACCCCTATGCATGCGTGAGCATGCCACTGTTAACAAACATCAGCTTTTAAAAGAGAATATAAAAGCATTCAGGAAGTTTATTCTTAAAAAGCATGTAAATTCCCAGCAACAACAATCCTCCGACTAACCCCATCCAAGCTCCAAAGAGCCACGGGTTTATATGTTATCCAGCCATCACTCTTATTAATATTCATTAGGCAGGTCTACTTGCATTTTCATAAGCTGTGAAGGTAGCAAAAGAAACAATCAGAATTCTTTAACACACAGGCATTATCAACTCAACATCTGCCAAACAGGAGCACATCGAGATCTGAGGTTGAAATTCAAATGCAATTTACCTGGGCTAGAACTGGGCTTCACTTCCCAACACCCAGAAAGCTATTTCAGGCACTCTCATTTTATTCATCCCAGCTTTTACATCCCAAATAAGTTCACTCTCTATTATTTTTACCTTTAAAATAAGAGTTCCTCATAAATTACCTCCTTCATTCCTTAGCTCTAATGAGTTCCCTTATGCTAAAATAGCCCAAGTTCAGTAAGACTGCATGTATGAATAATTGTCGTGGAGGAGTGAGTGCATCCGCCATAATAATGCAGCCAAGTTTTAACTCAGTAAACTTGACTAAGCAATTCTGTTTTCTGATTAGAGAATTCCTCTATCTACACCCATTTTGCATGTGAAATCTCTTTGACTGGCTACAGGCGGAGGGCCTGTGCAGAAATACAGACTTTCTGACCAGCCTGGGTTCAAATTTAACTCCGAGAGATGAACTAAGAAGTCTCCAAAAGAAAAAAACTGCTTTAATTAATTATTTACCTTACTTAGCAAAGAAACCTGTCTGATAATGCTAATGAATTTAAGAATGACATTTATATGTGCAAGGACATGCACCAAAAAAAGTGTTGATTTAGACCTCTCAAGAGCTGGCAAAAAGCACATCCCGATTCTTCCCCAAATCTCCAGATTTAACTCTAAATTAACATGGATTTGCCCACTAGTTCACCACATATTGATTCCTGTTCTTATAAAAACCTCATTAAAAAGGCTTGGATGGTCTCCAGGATGTGACTCTTCCCTCTTGTCAACCTGCTTGGACCAAGAGGGCTCCCACATAAAAAAATAACCTTTTCCCCGTCAAAGTCAATGCAGCTCTCCACCAATTTTGTCTGGTTTTCAAAAACCTCTAAAGACAAAACTGCGCCCTCCTTCACAGAGGGTTGGGAGGACTGAAGTTTGCATTTCAGTGGGAATTTTAATGGAGCGAGGCACTTCTCAGGGTTTGGTGTTGGCTGATGCTGGGGGCACGAGCCCTGAAAAAGCAAACTCGTTTGAGCCTGGGTAACTCTGGATATGGCGATGAGCTGCAGCAAACTCAACCAAAGTGTGGGGTTGCCAAAAGGATATGTCTTCATCTTTGTAAGGCGAGACCCTCAGTGGGCATCTTCTATGGGATGATGGATGGATGGATGGATGGATGAGGTCAGGACAGGGGTTTTTGGAAGGGGCTCTTTAAAAATCCACAAAAGAGTCAGCTACAAGAAGCCATTGCCCACCCCAACCCCAGCCTAAGCGTCCCCTCCATCTTCCCCTGCCTGGTCTCCTTCAAGGACCAAGCACATCAAGCACTACACACATGCAGATATCTCCATAGATACTACCATAAAAGAGACAATCAACATATTTGGCAGCAAAAGCACTGAGATGGCATGTAATTTTCAGCACATTTATGATGCGAGGGCCATTAATAATTCGCGAGGATAACAACACACAATCAACTAATTTTCTCAATACCAAACTCAAAATCTCCCTCTCTGCTTCTCCCTCCTTTCTGAATAAAACTCCACGTTTCTTTTAGAAAGACCTAAATGAAAGTAGCTAAAGACCAAAAAAATGTCACCACCACCAAGTCATAAAGAAAGAGAGACCAGGCACATTTGATCTTGTTCTATACATGAACCTGTCTGACTGCTCCAATTTAAAAAAAAAAAGTCACATTTATCATTTAGATGATATGAAATGATGAACTTGACTATTATATGCATATATTTTGTTTAATGGCTTCATTTATTTTAATAACAAAGAGAAACTAGATCTCTACAGATGAAAGCTTTATTTCATGGCTTCAGTGCAACTGGGATTTTTAAAATCTGTGATGTTAACCAAAATGTGATAATGGATGTTCTCAAGGGCCCTATTTTATAGCATTTTATGCAGAGCCAAACTATACGTGAGACATTACAAACATGATGTTTAGCCCTATTTTAAGAAAGTAGAACTGACTCCGGTGTCAGAGGCCCCTGTAATTGTTTTCCGTCTGCTTCTCGTTCCTCTGAACGTTTACTTGTGCAGCAAAGTCTGGCTGTAGAAACACCGTGACAAAGGCATTAGGTCTCTGAAGACTTGTTATAAAATTATATTGAAAGGTACTGTTTGTGAGATTATGGCTGCGAAGGGACAAGAGTGATCACAATGTAACTACTCTACCAACAGAAGGCTGCCTTGAAAGGTCTGTTGACATCCAGAAGAAGAGAGGCACAAAAAAAGATGTTAAAAACCCCAACAACAACAACAAAATCCAACTAATTCTGCTACTGTTTTTACGTCAGTTAATTCCCATGATAGAGGTAATCAGAAACACCTCATCAAACTTGATCACGTTCTCAATCCTTCTGAAGAACTTCTCACCTACTGCACTTTATTTTTACGTTAGCAGATTGAAAGCAGTTGTTTCAGACAATGGTGGCGCTCACGCATACGCAGCATTAAGGATGCTCTTGTTTAATACATTCTATACACGAATATACGTCTTCGTGCACACAGAGGTGTGTGTGCGCGTAGGTGAGTCCATGTAGTTTTGCAAACTACGCCTTCCACCCTCAAAAGCAGGGACTCGACCACTGTTTTTGGGAAAGCAGCCCAAGATGGCAGCTCATGATTAATGGCCATATCATCCCCTACTCGGCGGCGGCGAGGCCCCGGGTCTGATCTGCCAAACGTCCCCTTCGTCTGCAGCCGATCAGCAGATGTAAGCACATAGGCCCTGTCAGCTTGACATATCATTCCTACGACAATGTCAACGAGTATTAATGTTCAATTATCTGTCCTAGAAATAACCCTCGCCTTTACGCCTTGTGTAACTGGGCGCGTGGCACGGCGGTAATGCGAACGACAAGGGCAGAGATGCCCGCGCTCACCCGCTCGCTGTGAGTTGGCTTCCCAACATCGTGATGACATTGCCTCGCGGTAGCACGTGGACGCCTTCCCCCTCCTTCCTCTCCCCGGTTGTAGTGTTTGTGGTTTTTTTTTTTTTTTTGTGGAAGGACCTTTCTCTTCTTCTTCGCATGTTGCATGTCGCCCATCAGCACTATGAGATATGCTTGGAAAAGACGTATTTTGATCTCACGCCCATGCAGAACCACGAGGAGTTTGCTTGTTTGCTTTTACGGAGAGCCATTGGCCACCCATCACCTGGCAGCCTCTTTTTAGGTCCCATGCTTGGGTATATATATATCATTTACAATCAAACGCAAATGTCAACAGTGGCTTCTTCCAGGGCTGTACCAAGATCAATTCAACCTCCAACTGCAGGGCTGGAGTAATTTGTCCAAATGAAACATTACATCTTCCCTTTGTTAAAGCAAGTTAAAAATAAGAGCCTCAATAGAGAGATCATTTGAAGAACAAACACAAGCTCATTCCTGGCATCTTTTACTACTGTTCGAATCTTAAAATTATCGATCAGGCGAAATTCAAATAAGGCTCTTGGAGTAAAAAGCTTACCAAGTATTTCTTCTTTTAAATCAGCCTTATGGTCAAATTACTGCTTGTTCGAATAGGCTGTGATGGAGCTCGCAGGATTTTTTTTTTTTTTGTTACTATGGCACAGCTTCCTTGAACTAACATTCAAAGGTTATCGGCTGTAAGTTATGCTTGCTAAGTCTTCTTATACAACTCACAATCAGAGGGAGGGAGTGGGAGGAAGTGGTGTGATAACCAGTGCCAGCTTTGAGATAAAGCCCTCCACCTAATCTCTGTTTATTTAGACAACCATCTAACCGCAGCGTCGGGTGGAAAAACAAGCCAGGTGTAGGGCTAAGAGAATTTCTCCTGCCGTATTGTGACTGCATTAGATTTTGGGGCAAAGGGGAGCAGCGTCTTTTTTTTTTTTCCCCCCAAGATAACTCTGAAAATTTTAATAATTCTGAAGTTTGAGGTTTTGATACTTGGATTCGCTCAGCTGGCCAGGCTTTTTTGCTTTGTTTTGTTGGGAGAGGAGGTGATGGCAACAAAACACATTTTATTCTGTGCTTCTGTATTTCCGGAGGCTTTGGAGAAAAGGTTTGCCATAGCACATTTAAGAACGAAGATCCTGCATTGAAATATTTCCCAGCAGAGGGGATTCAGAGTGTTTGGAACAAATATTACACATTGCGGGAGCAACCTGGAGCAAACTGAGTAGCGTTTGATGAATATTTCACCCTAAAGAGCCGACAGTGGCTTGGGCACCCAGCACACCTCCGCAGCAGCGGTGCTGAAGCTGCTTTTCCAGTGCTAGAAGCTGCTTTTCCAGCACAGGTGCCAAAATAGAAAAGCTCTTGCAGGTCAAGCCACAAGAAGCAGCAGCACCATAAGGCGTCTGGCTGGAGGATATACTCACTGAGCCTCCCTCCAGCTTCAGCAGCAACATTAAACTGCAGTGGGAAGCCTGCACGTCAGCTGATGGCTCTATTTCTCCTGCCGTACGAGCCCAAAATTGCCTCCGACATATCCAAACTCATTTTTCCCCCTTTTCTTCCCCCTCTGATAATTCACCCCACCATTTACTCAATCATTTTAGGTAGAGAGAAGTGATGAATGTTGCTGAGTGCCAGTTTTTTTGGTGCAAGATGAATAACCCCAAGGAGCAACTTAGACGGAGTCCCAGGCTCCTGTCAGCCCTATAATTGATGATGTTTTCACTGTAAGGGGTGGGGACTGGGACACATTAAGGCTCAATAGGGGAAGTAAACGGAGTGAATTGACTCAGCAACTATGCCTTTTACCACGGCTTCTAATAAGGATAAACTGATTACTGCCAAATGTACTTTAACATCACAGGGAGGAGGGAAAAAACTAAATTGATCCGCTCCAAGGAAATAAATGCCATACCAGAAGTTTTTTTAAAAGTGAACTTTTACATTCAAAAGCGTAGAAGTGTCTTTCAGCAGCACATAGCTGCTTCTTTCCAAGTTGCCATTTGCCGCTAAACCAAAAACGAGTTTGCAGCCCTAAAATGCATCCTGAAGATGAATGCTGCAAACCGATTGCTACAAAGTCAACACACCTTTTTTTTTCTAATCCCGCTCTCAAATGACTTGGATAACAAAGAGGTGCACGGCGATGCTCGAGCTGTATTTCAAATTCTGACTTTATGTCAGCATCTTTTTACGGTGACTGGGAGAGCGGATGCTGCGCCCCTGCGCCAGGCGGCGGGGGAAGGCAAGCGGGCGGTCGCCCAGGTTGCCAGGGGTGACTACGGAGCTGACAACCCTGGGATCCAGCAAAACTCGCCCTGACTGATGGCTTCTGGGTTCCCGCTGACCTTTGAGCCCTTCTGGTTTGGCTGGGAACAAAAGAGCCTGTTCACTGGGGCCCCTCACACGTATATTTAACAAAAGCGGTCATCGCCTAAAGTCTGATTAATATGTTTGCTTTACGTGTGGCAGGAGGACGACCATGGCCATCCCGTGCCACCATGCAGGTAAGCGCCAGGCTGTAAAAACACAATATATCCTAGCTTGTGTGTCACACAAAATAGATCAAGAAAAGCCACCATGAGGCACATAAAAATGACTACAACAGGTAAAGACAATTTTTGTTGCCGATGCAGGAAGTTGCTGAGGCTGGCAATGGCACCAGGAGCAATTTCCCTGCATACCCTAAAACCTGCACGGAGTTTCTGTCATTAGAGATTTGGTGCAGCTCTGACACCGAGGGCCATCAGCAGCATGAACACGCTGCCAAAAAGATGCTGCCGGCTACGGCAACCATGGAGGATGCTGTCCGACCCTTAGCGGCAACTTTCATCACTGCGTATTGTCACCATAGCAATGCAGCTGGATGCAGGAAAATGACAAGGCTCTGTCATCACTCAGCCCCGGCCTGACAGCCTTCAGCACCAGTCGCTCTCATCTAGTCTAAATACACAAATACATCCTCAACGGGCCCAAAAGTAATAATCTGCCCTTCTGCAATGTCATCGTTTTGCCAGCGCTTCCAGTAGTGGTATGCAGCCCTTATACCCCGTGGAGATGCTTCGCTTTATTCCCCGGTGAGTTTTCATGCTTTAGGGAAAGGGAAGAGAAAAGCCAGGAAGCGGGGAGTCAGAAAGGAGATAGCAGTACCCAAACCTCAAATATCAGAGATAATCAAGAAACAAAGGGAAAGGGAAAAGGGAAAAGGGAAAAAGGGAAAGGGAAAGCAAAAAGGGAAAAATGAAAAGAGGAAAAGGGAAAAAGGAAAAAGGAAAAAAGGAAAAAGGAAAAAGGAAAAAAGAGGAAAACGGAGAAGGGGAGAAGGGGAGAAGGGCAAAGGGGGAAAGAAGGGAAAGGGAAAGGGAAAGGGAAAAGGAAAAGGAAAAGGAAAGGGAAAAGGAAAGGGAAAAGGAAAGGGAAAAGGAAAGGGAAAAGGAAAGGGAAAAGGAAAGGGAAAAGGAAAGGGAAAAGGAAAGGGAAAAGGAAAGGGAAAAGGAAAGGGAAAAGGAAAGGGAAAAGGAAAGGGAAAAGGAAAGGGAAAGGGAAAGGGAAAGGGAAAGGAAAAGGAAAAGGAAAAGGGAAAGGGAAAGGGAAAGGAAAAGGGGAAAAGGGGAAAAGGAAAATCTGTTGCACAAAGAGCAGTAAAACATAAGAATTTTTTGCTTGAAAGGAATACGGTGACACTTTCCATGCAAGGGCGTCAGCAAGGAATAGGAATGTTATTGTGAAAGTCTAAAGCTCCCTTTTAATATTAAACACAGTCATTGTATATAAATTGCATCCGCTGCTCCCTTCACAGAAACAGGCGTGTTTGGGGTGAAGTCAGGATAACTGGCAAGGTACACCGGGCTGTCATCGACAGCAAACACGCTGCTCTGCCTTCCCACCAACACCGAAATCAGGGGTCCCAGCTATTTTCACTGTCCTCCTGCCAGAGATGCCACGAAGAGACACTTGGTCTACTTCTCTCACTGCCTTGGTGGAAGTATGGTGAGAAACGACAGAAATCAGAGGTGGCAAACACCACCTCATGTAGAGCTCATCTGCCTTGTTGGATTAATCACGATGTCTCTATTTTGGGAGAATTTCTGCACGGGGTCAGTTTTTACTCATCCCACCCATGCAAGTCGCCCTTTCCAATCGTGGTGCGTACAGAAGATGGAGAGAAAAATTTGGCGCAGTGGTTACCTTACTTAGCCTATCTCGACCACGCACTTCGTATTTTACTTTGTGTTTAGTCATACAGAATAACCCGATTTAACAGCGATCCTATGTATCACGCAAGCCCCCTCACCATTTAGAAAGCTGCCTTTTAATGATATTTAATTTAGACTCGCTTATATGCTACATTTGCTAGTGAATACAGTCGCCACATGGCTCTTATTTAACATGTTCGCCGTATCCCCGTAGCATGCAGCACGCTCACTGGTCCACGGCAGCCCTGGAAAGACAATTCACTGCTTGAACATTTTTAAACCTGATTTACCGTTCCAGAGAAACAACTACGCAACTAATCTTCCAGGACGGATGTAACGCTGAAGAACAACTAAACTGAAACGTATAAATTCCATATATACTTAAAAATATTATTGTCTGTAATTTAATATAACAATATTTCTAGGCCTATAACCTTGCACGCAGAGGCAATTTCCCAAGCATTAATACTTAAATGGGTCATATGCACCACATCTGTCATTCTGTCCTGAAGTCTATGAGGCACAACCAAGACTCTGCAAGCCTATTGATTTTTCTAGCATTTGCTTTAATTTACTTAACCATTGAGAAATCCATCAGTACATAAAGGGCAACTGTCCATTACTGCCTCATTTGCAGACATTCTCTCCCCTCATTTTTTTTAGTAAATATTTCCCCTTAAATCGCTGTGTGTTTACAGTGTAAAAATGAATCCGGAAAGTGCTCACACCTGTTTCTGTTCAGTAACTGCTGCACTGAGGTATATGTAATGTGCTTAAAGATAGAATAAATATCTAGACATTATTACATCTGTGTGCAAAGGGTGGTAAATTAGATCCTAATTACATTAACAGGGATTCTGCCTCCCAGCTTAAATTTTACATGAGCACTCTGTAAAAATCCAAAAGCTCTGCTGTGGTTTCTTTACGAGCTGGTGATTACAGCTACTTCCTATGCGGTCACTAAATATTCTGTTTACAAATAAATGAAGAAGCTTTGAGCCAACTTGCCAGGGTAATAATCCACGTTGCTGTTGTTTTTTCTTTTTTTTTTTAATCCTCTAGCAAACCTTTACCACATAAGCATGGCAACAATCAGAAGCCCTGGCTTCATCTAATTACTCTATCACATAATTTCACAAATTGCCTTTTCACTGGGGAGCCAAGTGCAAAACACGCTCACAGTGGGATTTCAGGCAGCAGCTTTCATTTACTACTCATTTCTTGTTAAATTAAACACAAAAACACCAGTTGTGCGAAAGAAGTCAAAAAGAATGCTTGCAAATGAGCCAGACAAGTGTATCTTATATTTATACCACTCGCACAAAATAGCTCATTGGCAAGCTGGATTTTTAATGGCACCATTATCGCCTTTAACCCTTTTAAAGCCCAGTGCCAGGCTGGTAACGGGATCATCCCAACCAAACTCAACCCGGTGAAACGGCACCAGGCAGCACATCAGCTTTATTAGCCAACACGCCATTCTCTCGTTAATAACCGGCGAGATGTGGCGGCGTGCCCCGACTTTGCCTCCACGTAACCCCTCCATCTTCCAGGGGGTTTAACGGGGAAAAACAATCCCGGGCAGAATTTGGCCTGCGAATTCCTGGGTATTACACCCAGCTAATGCAAGGGAAGGACACTCCTACAAATACATCAAGTGGGATTTGTAAGCGCAATTCCTATTTCATCCTGGCACGGCCCAGTGAGGCGCAGGGGAGCCGGTGGGACTTGAGGGCAGAGGGACCTGGAGGCCCAGACCCCTGCTAATTATCTGAGCGCTAACAAGGCAGGATTTCAAGCTGCCGCCGAGGAACACAAATTATTTTGAAAATAATTGCAGCCAGTGTACCACCGCCAGTGGAAGTGAACCAGAGGTTATGCCGCTCTAAGATGACATTTTTTACATCAACAAGTACAAAACTAAAACACGGCCATTAGTAATTAAAGCTGCTCCTTTTGTAGCACCAGAGCCAGTAGGTCAGGTACCGTTTTACATCAGACACCAAGCCTTGATGGCTGTAGATTTGCCAGCATTATCTGCACAGGGAGAAAAAAAAACCCAACAAAACATTAGCAGCAGCTGTCTGTGTGCCTCAACATTGAAAATCCTATTCATACAGACAGGTGGAGTAATTTAAAAGCCAATGTGGTGCAATTTTGATGCAACTAATGCCACTGTTTACTAAAATGCTGTTATTACTGCTGTTTATGAAAACATTACTAAAATTGCATTTTATTCATAAGAATCCTAAGATTCAGGTTATTAGCAGTTTCAAAATTATTCTGTCCCCAACTGTAGTTTACAACGCTCTGGGGTTTACAACCTGCTGCACTGATGGACCCACACTTGGGTTTCAACAACAAAATCAAGGGTTTATCCTCTTTGTCTTCCCCATGCAAGCACAGTGCAACTCCTGGATGAGCACAAAATCCACGGCAAATAAGCAGAATTCTACCAAGAAATCTAATAATTAGTCAGATTCATCTAACGTGGAATTTACTTTCCCAAAAATACCACTAGGTACCTCAAAAGCTCTGGCTGACATGAATGAAGGTGGTCTAGGAAGAAGAGTTTCACTTCAAAGCTGACTTTAGGTAATGAATAGTGCAGGCCATCTCAGGCAGAGTCCCATCATTCCTCCTCTGACTTCAAAGAAAGTTCATGGAAAACATATTTATACCATGAGCAGACCCTTGGGTTTACTACTGTGACTATACTGACATTTAGTGCCACTAATGTGACCACCTCACTTTTTGCATCACTAATACAGAGCATCATAGCGGGAACGACTTGGTGGCTTCTTGATGGTTGGTTTGTTTGTTTGTTTATTTTTTGTTTTTAAACATATTTCCAAAATGCCTCATGCTGTACAGGCTGGATTAGAAAAGGTCGACCAGTAGCCAAGAAAGGAATATTCATGCTCTCCCTAAAGTCTGAGAAGTGTTTTCTGGGTGGAAGTTTCTGGTTCATAAAGCAGAAGATGCAGTGGCAAGGCTCCTAGAGCTCGCTTTATTAAAATGATGGCCCACCACTGAAGTGAAACAAGTACCCTACTAAATACTATGGGTCTAAATCAGGCAATGATGCAAAAGGCAAGGTAAATTAGATAACTACATATTAACTTAAAGTCTTTTCTGCCTACTTACCTTCTCTCTACACATATATTTAGCATTGCTGCAGCTTACAGGATGAGGAAATGGACGTTCAAACGTGAGTCTGATCAATATGTTTGCTCATATGTTGAGATATGGATGTTCAGCTGAGCACTTTAGGGGAAAAGATGGCATTGCCCATGGAAATTCTTAGCTTTCCATCAACAAAAAAAATTCCCTTCCACAAGAAAACTTTTCTGTGGGTGATTTTGATGGGCAGACAGCCAACATAACTAGTTAATACTAGGAAATGGGGCTTCTTGAATATACGCAACGAGAAAAAAAAGCTTCTGTGTAGCTGAAGGCAAATGCATTAAAAGAGAAACAAAACTTTTTAGACGGGTAAAAAAATCCCCTCACTTCTCTCGCCTGTCCTGGAGCAACAAACAGGCTAAATTCACTGCAATACGCTGTTGTGTTTCATTCAGACAAGGGTTAAGTTCACGCACGCAGATGTAGGACACTCTACGCCAGAGCACGGGAATGCATCTGAGATAACTTGGTGTACCACTTCCAAATGTGACCCTGTTTGAAAGGCAGCTTATCTTACACCGCAGATTAACACATCTCATCAGATATGCGCCCAACTGGTTTGGTGCCTCATATTTTGGCACTTCACCTGATCTGATTAAGTCACTCGCTAGCTTACACTAGTGCGCCGTGAAACTCCTTCAAGAGTTAGGAGATTGCCAATAAAAAAATAACACTGGCACTTATATACATAAGCATATCTGAGAATCAACATAGGCCCTTTTGTAGCAACTGTGTTAGAGGACAAGCTAAACAAACAACTAATAATGAACAACTGAGCCCATGAATTTATCCTCATTTCCTGCTCACCCACTGCTTGCCAAGATACTGCTGCTGCCTTTGGTGTACTTAGTATTGCAATTTATTTGCCAAAATATTTCCGTGGATACTTTCAGATTTACAAATCGGTGGTCAGACTTTTCCCTCCTCCTCTCCCCCTTCAAAACGTGATACTTGAATTTCGGATGCCTGCTTTGACTGCAGAAAGACAGTACGTCATGTAACACATTTCTGTGCCTTGACTGGAGCAGGCTAATTTCAAAAAATGAAGTTGCGCATGCAAAATATCACAGCTGCAGATGTAAAAAGAAAGGAGAGGGTGGAGAAAAAAAGCCAAGAATCTACTGTTGACTTAAAAAATCTTATTACTGCAAACATTCTTGCTGGTAAACTCATTTCCCAGGATATTTATGCAAACAAAAGGAGTTCTAGTACAACCAGAGCAAGTGTAATTTAACATATGAATTAATGTTTATCATGTTTCAACTTTTCAGTATTCCCTTGCTTCTACTCAGATGTGAAATTCTTCTGGTGTGTAAATACCAAAGTAGTTTCAGCAGCTTCCAAATAATTCAGATTCTTTAATGTGCTGGTGGCTTCCACATTGGTACAACAGTGCTTCCAAAATGGAAACTGGGGGAAAGTGGGAAAAAGATAAGACAGCCCTTTGGGAATAGACACTCTCTCTAAAATCTCGCCCAGGCTATTGGCTACCTTCTGATTTCAACCAAAATACTTCCCTGGATCACTGTTATTCCTGAGACCTGTGAGGATCTCGGGATGAGATGCTTTGCACCATATAGTTTAAGACAACACAATGGTTGTCTTCATCAGAAATGAGACTGAATCACAGATCTGAAAAAACAGATGTTGTAACCACACCAATCTTCAGAACAAGAGAATAGCCTATAAAAGGAATCCGGTTTCCTTGAACCAGTTCACTAAAGCACCCTATATTTTTCCCTTCTGGTCCGAAACTAAAGGTTTGTAGCATAGCCCAGAGCTGGCAACTTAAATAATCTATAGGACAGCACAAGATCTCAGTACATGAGACATGAGCTTTCCAAGAAATCATGAAATCAGACCAACAGCAGCATTGCCAAGGGTATCACCCAAAACACAACAGCTTTCTTTAAAAACGGCAACACTCACCCATGTTAGAAAATGGACCAACCCTTGGAGGCTGAAGAGCAGGTCAAAGCAACAAATTTGAGGACGACTAAAGAAAATGCAGAAGGTTTTGACAGTCAGTGTCCTCCATCAAACTCTGGGAGGGCTGAAGGGTTAAGAAGTTAATTCAAAACAAGTTACCTAAATCCTGTTAGTCCTCCTTTCTGTAGCGCTCAATTCAATTCTGACAGAGTCTTGGAATAATTATCTTCTCCCATAATAACATTTCCCATTTTCTTGCTCCTGTTGAAGATGACTGCCACAGCACCTCCACCAGCAGAAGGG
The DNA here is from genome assembly GCF_036013445.1 of Caloenas nicobarica. Taxonomy (NCBI): domain Eukaryota; kingdom Metazoa; phylum Chordata; class Aves; order Columbiformes; family Columbidae; genus Caloenas; species Caloenas nicobarica. The sequence goes on along the minus strand of NC_088247.1, from coordinate 113,368,701 downwards.
AACTGAGGACCCTCATTGTGGGTTACTTGCACCAACCTGCCATGGATGCAGGAGGATCCCCGGCTCCCACCTTCCCAGCCGAGGGAATGATGGTGCATGGGTGACCAAAGGCAAGCTAAAAATGCCTGGCTTTGCACCGGAATTTGGGACAGCTGGCACTAAGAAGCCTCGCACATGTGGAAGAAAGTTTTTTACAGCTTTGCCCACGACGAAATCAAGTGAAAGAGGAGACTTGCGTATGCGGGATGAAGAGGGGGAACGCCCCCCTCGCCGCTCCATTCTGAGTCAAATATATGGAAATATGAGCCCTGTTACACAGATGAGCTCCAGGAGCCCTCTGGCATTTTGCAGAGCAAGTATCAGTCGGTGCAGGATGCAGACTCACTGTAAGTTGGACTTTCGGGGGGGGATTGCTTTGTTTCAATGACTCCGAACCCTCTCAAGAGTAGAGCAAAGGAAATCCTCGCTGGCTTTAGCCAATTATTTCCCCTTTTTATATTTCCAGCAGCCTAATTTTGTACTCATCTGCCCTCTTGCTATACCCCTTTTTCCAAACCCAAACAAGCATCCCGCTTGGAGTTCAGGCAGGCAGCCAAATTAACCCCACACTCCTCCTCCCAAGGAGATACCTCATAAAAACAGAGGGATAAAAGAAGATCTGAAATCTATTTGCTTTAACCTTAAAAAGTTGCTAGCCTGTAAAATATTCATACGTGAACAAAACTTACAGAATTAAGCAGTGTAGTAGTATTTTTCTATCAGAATAACATCCTCGAAGCAATGGGGGCTGTTTTTCTGAGCTAGATCCTGATATGAAGTCCCTCCTTTAAATATCCGTCTCCAAATATTCTTTTATACAAATAGCAGCTTTGCTAAATTGACTGCATATTGCTTATTATAACTTTTCTTGTTTAATAGAATGGAATAAAGCAATCAATAAAGATTCAAAATCCACATACATAATAGAAAGAAAACATTTCACTTTTACAGCAAAGTCAACATGTTTCAGCTGTGTCTTTTACTTTCTGCTCAGCCTCTCATTTCAGTAAGATTTTACTTCCTAAGGAAATTGTTTTAAAAGCAGTTAAAAATAATGATTAAATTATGGGATTTACATGAAAGAAATCCTTGGCCCATTCATTTTTTAAAATCATGGTAATTTGTTTTTTAAAAGGTGTTTGAAGTCCTTGAATCTACCTCTTGGCACCATTAAAAAAAAAAAGTAGTTTATAGTCCCCTAATGTGCTTAAATAAAGCCTTCAATAGTTTAAATTGTTATTAAACATCTTTTGGGATTATAATTTTATGGCTTTTTTTGCCTGATTAGATGATGAACGTGAAGATCATCAAATACTCATCATATAACAAACCAATTACATCGTATAATCCCCAAAATGAGGTTTGAAACCCAACATTTTAAATTAAGCTGGATTTAAAGGATGCAGAGAATTCACAGAAATGAAACACTTGAAAAGACACCCCCCCAAACTCCCTTCTTCTAGTTTTGAACCAAAAGGTACCGCTGCTTGGACAAAAGCACAGTATGGGTTGAAGCCGAAACTAATCCTGTTGCCACAATTAAATTTACAGAGATCTGGTTGTAGGCAAGATTCTTTTTTCCTTCCTCCAAGCTTTTCCCTTATTTTGCAATCCCTGCTGAGGGCTATACATTACAGTGAGATCTGCTTGAAAAACGGTGGTGAGATATGATCCCTGCATGTTAAGTGATCCAAGGAGCAAAAATAATAATAATTGTAATAATAGCAGTAATAACAACAAAAGAGAAGGCCTGTAAACTGTTGCCAGGCTGTGGCACACCCAGAAATTATCCTTAGGGCAACTTTCCGGAGCCCAGCTCCAGCACCAGGCTGGTTCGCCTCAGTCCCTCCTCGAGACCCTGCCATGGCATTCGACGTTCGTCTGACGCCACAAACCTCCCCTCATTTTTGGTTCCACTTTTGTACTTTAGGGATGTCCTCACCTCTTCACAAAAGTATTAGTAGCCTTATTTATTGATGTTTTTTCCAAAGAGTAACAGGACATGCCTTCCAATTGAAATTTCTAGCAAAATCCTAAGAACAGATTTCACAAACCTCAAAATTTACCGGCTGCTGTCATAACCTACCATCAAAAATTTCAACAAGCTCCACAGCTAACTAATGGCCAACCTGGGCAGCTCTTCCAACCCAGAGATTTAATCCAAATTAAGTCAGAATAGCAAATAGTTAAAAATTAATCCTGCAAAGTCCCGTGTATAAGTCTGATCACTGTTTTAACTATTGTTTTAGCTGATTTTTTTGTTGTTGTTGTTATTATTCCAAGGGGAAGAAAAAGAAAAAAAAAGGCAATTTGGATGAATTTATCCCCTGAAGTGTTTCAGAGCATACTGCCTGCATCCGCAGAGGACAGCACTTGCCTACCCTTTGGGCATATGTCAACTCAGTTCTGCACATCAGTCAAAATAATGGGGGGCGGGCTGCAGCCTGACACTGAACGGGAACTATTGCCCGAACACTTCAACAACTGGAGAGGTTATAGCCTTGCATTTGATTTTTTTCTTCAATAAAGCAAAAAAGAATTTCCTCCTAAGTGAGAAATGAGAAGTACGGGACAAACCATAGGAAATGAAGTCAGTACACAGAGAAAGACTTTATACTCTTGGAGATGGAATAACTGCATAGAAGGAATTAAACCAGCCTATACACTTTTAAAAGATTATTAGTTCAACATTTATTTTAAATCTTTCCAACCATTAATCATTAGTATGACAGACACAGCAATTACTGTCTATTTTGTTTAATTCCATGCCACTGATGTGTATTAATATTACAATTGTGAGGGAAAAAAGTTGTCTTTGAAAAGGAGGGCTTCCAACTAACACCCCAATTAGGAAGCACCAGCAGTTAAGGGGATGCTGGATTTCACGCTTAATCACTGCTCGTTTCTTCCCTGCCATTTTCCAGATGGGAAAGTGAAGGTGGGTTAAGCACTGAGGCCAAAAGGGAGGTATCGCCTGTCCTGACCTGTCCCCTGCCTGAACAGCACTCCCTATTTATCTCTCCTCACCTCCCGCTTTAGGGAGGACCTTGTGTCCACCCTAGGGAAGACCAAGTTCCTGAATAATAAATAAATGATGTGGGATCTCTAGCTTCCTCAGCTGATGACTCCTCAGGATGGCCTCCCTCCTGCAGCAAGGAGCCCAGCCAGGGACACTGTGGTGCCCATGTGTAGGGTCATAAGAGCAGTCATGAGGCCCAGGCACTCTCAAAAATGAACGGGAGTCTTAATTCCTCCAGTCTCTCACCTCCTTACTCCTCAGCTCTGACTGTAGCCATGATTTGGGCCTAGGTGTTTTTGCAGAGAGGACAGCACCCCAAGCAGCTTGCTCAACATGTTATAGTGCTCTAGCACTAGCTGTTGGGTTGATTCTTCCCGTGTTACCAACGTGCTTGCCTGGAGGACGTCTTCCTCCACACACAAGACCCACTGCCCTTCTGGGTGTATGAGTTCTCTGGTGCCTTCTCACTCCAGCAAGTGCACTCCCAACTGAAACACTATTTGGAAGAGCCTACATGTTGTCCAAATATTTTAATTTGGGGAAACCGTCCATGACCCCACCTAGAGTCAGTTTAAAAGTCCTGTCCCAAGGTCCTAGCTGGAGAAGGCTGGACTGAGCAAACCAATTCTGCTTTACTGAACTGATCAGACAAGCCTGGAGCTACCCTGATGCTGCCAGAAGAGAAAGCTGCCCTGCAATAAATCTGCACAATTCACCTGCCTGGGCTGGATCTGCACAAGTGGTAGTGGATTTTCAAAGCAAGTGTTAAGTCAGTGCTGCGAGGTAGAAAATACAGCAGCTTCATTGCATCGGTCTTGAGAGGGTTCTTTCTGCATTTGAGCCTTCAGAAGAAGAGGCCACCTTACAAGCAGATACCCAGTTCATGTTTCCCAGAGGCAGCTCTGCAGCAAGCTCCACAGGCACTCTCATTTTCTCTTTTGCACACCATTACCGCACAGCAGAAGAGTGAAAAGCCACTTGCACCCTATACCTAATCTAGATGCAACAGTGACAGGGTCCATTCTTGGGTCCTGAGACTGTGCATGAAGCCAGATGCAGGGCCAGGTCAAGCCCATGTAGCTAAACCCTCACCACAGAGGGGGTCCTGCCATGAGGTTTTTTGAGAGTCGCCCCTGCTCTCTTCTGCCGTACTCTCAGGAATGGGTTTAGAGGGTGGTAGCCGGCCCGGGCTAAAAGCATGCTAGTGACTGCGTAAGCAATTTAACAGGATAGACCATCACGTTCCTGTGCCCAGGCCTGGGTGATGTTAATTTACTAGCACAAACACAGCAACAGGCCACTTTGAGGAAAAAACACTAATATTATTAATAATAGTAACATATCCTACTTAATTCTTAATTCCTCAACTGGGAGCTATGGGGACTGACACGCAGTTGCTCAGTGTCCCCTGGTGTGTCTTGTCCTGACTGCATGGCTTCCAGGTCATCTCCTTAATCCAGAACCTAAACCAGCTGCATCAGGCTGGTGTGAGCATCACTGCCAGCACAGCATCCCTGGACCGTTTTGGAGGCAGATGTCCTTAACCTCAAAACTACCTGCAGAGACACATCAGGCTGTCAGCTGTTCTTGGGCGAGGAAACCTAGAATCAGGGAGCCACCAAAACCAAACGGGACCTCAGCGTTTGGGAGCCATGTGCCCAATGCACCAGGGACAGGGCTAAAGAGCTGGCAAAGCTGGGGCACAGCTGACATAGAGCCTGCCAGAGAGAGAGATTAACTTGGAGATATCCGAGGCCCTCTCCGGCCTCGGAGGAGGAGTGCTCCAGTACGAAGGTTCATTCATAGCAACCCCGGGCTGCGCGGGGCAGGATTCCCAGCCTGATCCCCGTGCTGACAAGAGTCACGGCAGATATCTGGTTTCTTTGGCTCAGCAGGGGATGGAGGGGTGATGTGCGTGAGCGCTTCCTCCAGTTTACGACTATACCATTGGCAGGGCTCCCACCGGGACTGGGCAAGCTGGCCGGCTTCTGGTTTCACCCTGACCCTAACTACAGGCAGAAGAGAGAGTCAACTGCTGGGATTAGAGGCTAGAGCCGTTCTTCACTACTGCCCGCAGACCCCTGGTACCCCTTGCCTGGCCCTTAATCCTCCTGGCACAGAAAAGCGCAGACAGACAACCCAAGGCCAAAGGCCCACGTGCCCACAGTGGATGAAACACAGTGACAGACCACCACAGTTTGACGAAAAAGAATGGCATTAACAACACTGTTCTAAATGCGAACATTATAAAAGTGTGGTACACAATATAAACTCTTGAAAGAAGCTCCAGCATCCAGATTAACCCCACACACCTGTCCAGAGTTTTGATTTCTAATCCCAGGAATAAAAAAAATACAGGTAGCTGTGGCAACATAAATAGCTGCGCATCCCCCCACTCCTTCATAACGTTAAATACAGGGGTAACTTACACTCTGGGAATGAGAACATCCCAAAGAAAAAATTATACTTTGCTGTTAAACCAGATACATTCAGACCTTTCATCATGAAGCTTCTCATGATCTCTGACAAACATCTGAATAAGGTCTTTGTTTGCTTTTTGCTTTGTTTTTAATCTCCCCAGTTATTTTCCGCAGTTCTCCAGAGCACAGAACCACGGGCTGAACGCTGCTCTCTGCTCCGAAGCAGCGATTCCCACGTCAGCTAAGGGGAGCTGCAGCTGTGCGAGCAGCGGGGCAGGACAGGTCTCCGAGGTTATTAGTATAAGCTTAGTCACACTTTGCGGTGACGTCCTGTTAACAACTGCAACTTGAACAAAAAAAAAAAAAAAAAAAAAAAAATCTAAAAACAACACACACAAACCCCCCCCAAAACCATAAAAACATACACTCTGTGCTCTTCCCCTGGCATCTAGCAAATGAGGCAACAACAACTCTGCTCAGCAAAGTTCCCTGAGCTGCCTGTCAGCAACATCATATGTATTTTTTGCTTTCTACGACTACTACAACTATGACATTTTCCATGTTTTATTTTGCATATGTGATCTAGAGTTCACTTACTGTTAGATGCTGGAACAGCCATGCCCTCATGATATTTGTGGCTACTTTGGGAAAGATGCCACGCTTTTTATGTCGCTTTTTGTCCTTATCTGGATCATCATCATCACCTGTGCTGGGGGAAGCTACACTGTTGTCCAAGCCGTCACCTGTAAATATAGTGAATCAAATTTTGACTTATGCTACCTTTATATACTTCAGCCGAAGCCTGGCTTTGGGTATAAACTGCATGAATATTTAAATGAGGTATAAATTCTTTAACATCGTAATTCACCAAAGGTTGAGGGGATGGGGGGGAAGAGACATGGGGAGAGGGAGGGTCTCAGGACTGTGTCAGCCCCGTTCTGGTTTATCCTGAAGGACAGTGTGACCATTTCTGCCACCGTAACCCAAAACAGAAAGTGCTTTAAAAAAAATAATAAAAATAATTTTTTTAAAAATTGCAAGCATCCCGCTTACAAAGGTGGAAACAGTGGCTTTTCTTCACACTAAGTCACTTCCCAAAAATTCAGCCCAGCCAGCTACTTTGGTTGAGATGGCAATTAGGAAAGTATCAATAGCGTCCCATCCCCACGACGTGTGTGAAGCTGGGTGCCCCGTCCCGCTCTGGCATGTGAAGAGCAGGGTGAGTGTATCTCTCTTGCAACATCATATTCTCTCCCCAAATTCAGAAACAACCACAGGATTGGGGCATCGCATCTATTAAGTCTTTTATAGATGTCCAACTTCCCCTGACTTTTCGATGGGAGGTGGGTAGCTAACTGGCCTCCCCTCTTCCCAGCCCCAGCCGAAAGAAATTCATACTGGGATAAGTGGGTACCAATTTGACATACACCGTAGGAATGAACACCCTGCTTTGTGCCGGTGTGCCATATCCGTAATAGGTGTCTGCTCCCCTTAAACAACAACTGATCCAGAATGAATTTCCTCAATGCGGAGAAGGTCTCAGACAGTTCTCATCACATTAGCAACATATCTACAGGAGGACGTAACTGCATAGCAGCCAGCTTGGGTCTGGGCTGACAGGCTAGCGGTCAAAGGAAAACAAAAGTTGCAGTGGCCAGCCAGTTTGCATGCAATTTTTGTTTCAAACGCTGAAAACAGTTTATAAACAAGTCCACATAACAAATCAGTCTTTGCATTCTCTGTATGTGGATTGGACTGGCTTCCAAGGACGCTGTATTTGTAGCAATGTGGAGCTGTAATGTTATTAGGCAAGTGTTTTTTATACCCCCCAGGCAAGAATGATCAAGAAAGTCATCTGAATTGGGCTGAATCAAAACTATCTCTGTTAGAAATAAAAAAATAAATACATAAATTAAAAAAAAAAAAAAAGTAGAGTGTCAAAATTATGATTTGTTAAAAAGCTTCCGGCACAAAAATTTTAAAAAAGTTATGATTAGTGTTATATTTTTAGTACCTTACTGACCGTGGCAAATTTATAATTGTCCTTATGACTTGGCCTGTGTCTTTAATCAAATGGTAGCCTTGAGTAGTTACAGAAGCAAACAAGATTTTTATGAAGAAATCAGATATCCGATAAATTCTTTGAAAGCCCAGTATGTAAAAAAGGGCTTTTATACAGAGAACCAACTCACCATATAAAATAATAATTCATAAAAGAAACATGAGCAAAAGAAACAACTCAACAGCATTTAGAATTCCACGGGCTAATCCACTTTCTGTCTGCGAGAGGCAAACAAGGAAAAGAAAAGTATTACGCATTCATTGATTAAAAATGAAAAGCTTCTAACCTAATGACACTGCCTTTCACCACCTCCCTGCGATCATCCACCCACCCTCTCCCCCCCAGCCGTTGGTTGTTTTTTTTTTTTTTTAAATATACTCTTCTCCTCATTTCAAACCCCCTTCAGATTAATTTAGCAGGCATCGCCTCGTGCCTGATGGGCGGAGGACTCATTGATAATTTATGGAAATATCTACTATAATCTAAGGGAGATGACTTTTTTTTTCCAGCTTTGTGCATCAATAGATAATCAAGGCCTTCAAGCAGCCTTAGCTTCCCATTACCTCGGGCAAGAGAATTCCTGAAAGCATGCCTCCGGGGCACCTGAATTATATCCTCCATTAGGGGAGGAAAAGCTTTCTGCATTCCACCTATAACACTCCCCAGAACCTTTCCTGTTTATTTCTGCTGTATGAAAGCAGAAGCATTAGGAACAGGATTTTTTAAGTGAAGACTTATGTAGATACAACGGAGAAACCTTTCAAGCACGAGCCAGATCACCTCCTTCAATCCCTGGCGGTGACCTATCCCAAATAAAAGGTTTCTGTTACATCATTAGCTCAAGCCAAAAACAGCCTTGGCTTAATGCACAGTTTGTTCTTCCTACTGTTTTTAGGCAAATACTGCTACTTTACTCCCATCTGGGAGGGAAATTACACTGCTGGGCTGTAATCTAAGACAAGATTTTCATTGGAAGCAAATGCTTTCAATCCAGTGTAAATACTGGTGCATGTTCAGAAAAGCCTAAAACAATAAACCCTGGCCCCGTCTGACACAAGTTGGAGAAAGTGAAAGGCAGGGAGAGGATAAGAAAGCACCCAGCTATCCTAAGAGCAAACGCTTTGCTAGACTTTTATAAATTGTTTAACCTCTTCCACTTTTTTTAAATGGAAAATTGATCCCGTAAAGACTGAAACCACAGAGAGAAGTCTAAATGGTCAATTGTGGATTTTAGCATTTCCATCTACTTTGCAACTTGATACACTCACCTCTGTGAGGTCTCCAGAGATTCACTCCCCCCTTCCCTTTTTTTTTCCCTCTCTTTTCCTCTTTTTAAAGATCTCTAAACAAACTTGAAGCACCACTGACCAGCCACACGGTAGCAGCTACGAACCGCATTTGTAAAATGTCAGCGGCAACTCCGTTCCTGAAGTTGACTTCTCCTGCCGCCAAATGAAGGCGAACTGAAAAGGTGGAAATAATCATAGAAATGATGCTAGTCCATAAACAAGCTTAAAGCCTCATTAGTATAGCGGGAGGCTCCACTGGGTGATTTATGCTTGTTTTGCTGATGCCATGAGGAAATGCCATAGGGCAACTTTAGCCAGCTGCTAATGGTTTCTGACAGCTTCTTAGCAACTAGTGCAAGCAACGCTGTGGCGTTTGCTAGTGACAGAAACCGAAAATGTCATATTATCTGCCCATGTGTCACGAAGTCCGTGTGGCAATTAACTAGTAGGCCAGTGACTGAGGGGCCAGAGGCTCTCCAAAATGGCCCGTGGCTATTCGGGGGGCAGAGCAGGCGCACGGCTCGCGTTTATGCCGCACATATGCACGGCCCTATGCACGATCTGCATCACGATCCCTCTGCCTTGGTCACCGACGAGCTTGGTCCACACGGATCCTTTGTCCGTGGAGAAACTCCATCTCGCTTTCTCTTTAGGCACGGTGTGACATTATCAGAGGAACTGCAAGTAATCTGTCTTGATATGATGGTTGGAAATGGCACTTTAATTGGCAATACCTGATTCTCTGGTTTTGAGCACTGGATCCGAAGGTGCTAGCTGTTTTTCTGCTCGCTCGCAAATTAGTCTAAAAGGATTTAAGATCACTGAAGCAGACTCGTTGCCTGTCAAATTGCTGGGAGCGCAGAGACTCTGCACAGCAACTAGATGCTATTTAAAAAAAAACCTGGAGCCTGTAAGGAGCAGGAGGAGAGCCCGAGCTCTGCACGCCCATTCCCCAGCGAGCAAAACCAGGCGCTATATGTCAAACTGTCAAACCTTTCAGCATGGCCGTTTGCCCTTTCAAATAATATTTAAGAATTGTTTTTACACAATTTTTTATAGGCCATGGTCTAGTGAAAGAGGCCAACCAACAAAGAAAGGAATTTGTACTACAATTCGCCTGTGGACGATTTCTTGCCAGACCTGGGCCGGTCCCCATGGAGTGAGGCAGGTGACCTGTGGCAGCTCCCCGGCTGTCGGGGAGCTCCGATTTCAAACGCCCTCGACTCCGGCGTCCCAGAGTTGCCCATTTAAGCACACCCAGGCATTTAGGCCGCGCTATCTTGTTCCTTTCAAGAAAGGATAAAGCAGCATTTATCGTATTCAGCCCTGCTGAATGGGTCAGGCCAGCCATGCCAGCGGGGGCTCCTCTCACCGTGTCCCCCTCCCCGCTGCCATCGCCTCCTACAACTTCCCTTCCCCTCCCACTCCCCCAAAAACCGGAGGCAGAAGCAGCAAAGGGCAACCGTGTTTAGAGCGGCTCCTCGAGTAGGTAATGCTCTCTTTGTCCTGGGTGATCTGTTACAAACCTTTGTTGGCAAAATAGGTGCTTCTGGAGAGCAGCCTGGCACATGCGCTCGCCCTCAGTGGCAGCGGCCCTTGCAGGAACCAGGTGGGAATTCAAAGCCTCCTTCCTCGCTGCCACACCGAACCAAACCAAAACGTCATCGCCCTGCTATTTTGGAAAGGCACAGCTAGGTAACATTCAGCCACGCAGCTCCTAAATCCATCCTCAGACCTCTAACATAGACATTGCTCAGGTATGACATAAATAGTCCCAAGCCTGGCCTATTTCAGAAAGGCTGGAAATGCAGATGTCTCAAAAATCCCGGCCCTTCACTCAACTAGAAAATCTATGCCTTTGCACATGGCTCTTTACACTAACATCCTCAAATGATTTTAAGTGACTAGAAATCTCAACAGCAAAGTGCCCAATACAGTTTTACTACAGGTATCTTCACCAGACGCAACAGGTTATTTCTCGCTGCATGTAGCCCTGTACTAGGATCGAATCTGTATTTGGAGCACAAATATTTTCATATCAAAGCAAAACCTACTATTCCTGAAAAGCCTGCTTCCTACACCTCTGTCATGAGACCTGAGAGAGGTTTTTGGGGTCCACTCTTCAGTTTGCTAAGAGGGAGCAAGAGAAGGTTACTGGCTTTACTGAGGTCTACCAAACCATGGGATGAACACTCCCTTCCAGCTTTTACAGTCTACCTCTAGATAAGCATCTAAATCCACTGCTTTAAGGCTTTCATGGAAGAAAATGTGAAAGATGTACTTGGAAGCCCTGGGAAAAATCCAGAGCAACTTTTAGGTGCACCCTGGACTGGATGGCTCCATTAACAGGCAACTAAATCGGTGTCCTCTAGAAAACTCAACGCTCCCTAAATTGAACTTATTTTTATGTTTCCAGATGTCTCCTGTTAAAGGTAGCTTCTGCCTCCTGGAAGAACCTAATGGTTTGCACTTCTGCATTTATTAAACTTATATAACTCAAATATGCATTGTGGTTGGACAGAAAGTATTGACTTCTCTACTAGATTTGCAATGTTTTCAGTGCTATGAACTGAAACACCTAACACAATGCCCCAAAGTTTGTGGGCTTTTCAGTAGTGTGATTTTTTAAAAATTCTGTCATAATCTTTTTTAAAGCATTTAGATATGAGCTCCTCAAATTCCTGCTTCTGCTAGCATGAGAAATCCTACATTGTCTAAGCCAAATATTTAACTGTTCAACTGTCCATCCACAGCTTTGTTGGTTCCTTTCTCTTTTAACCCCTCCAAGCACTCAAATCTCTTTAGTAACCTTTCCAGTCAACGGGAAAGCGGGATTCATTAGCAACTTTAAGCAACATAACGTACTAGAGAGATTTTATGCAGCAAAATGACTTTCCTTAACCTTTCTTCAGTGCCCTGTGCTGATTTAGGGTTAACTGTTATAATTTCCGCATCTTTACCTATGTTATCCCTTACAGAAACACACCTCTGGTTTCCCAGATACCCGCACACATCCACCATGCTGGCTCTTCACAGAGCAAAACCAGGCCTACATGGGAAATGTAGTTTTCCTGTAAACTACAAAACGATGAACTCTCAAAAAGCAGGTCCAAGGACGTAATAAGTTTTTCTGTAACACAAGAGCAAGAGAGAAGGAATCTGCCACAACCTACAGTTCACAGGACTTAAGACAAGGATCGCCATTTCAGACCACCGGTATTTTATGGACCTGGGCAATCAAAGCATATGGACTTTTTGGAGTTTTTTTATTCGTTTCTGACACAATCACCTCCAGCTTTGGCAAAGGAATGTAGTGAGCAAAAGTCACACCCCAATGACTCTGGCGTGAGTCAGGGAGGCCGGTATTCATGTCAATGTCAAACTAGAAGTTTTGACATAAAAAGGCCCATCAGTTCAAAAGATTTCCACAAAATACATTATTTTAAAATTTACACATGTACATGCACATATATATTCACAGGTAACATTAGCCCACCGCTGCCTGCTCTCAACGTGCCAATGCCCAGGCAAGGCACATGAGCTGATGAGGGGGCTACAAGCAAAACAGTCCTTCAGAAAGCTTGAAGTAACTGTGCAATTTCTTTATTGGGAAAAACGTTTTCTATTAGTTTGGACCCATGATTTGACAGATCTGACACAAGTGCCGAATCCAGGAGTTCCTGAGGTCAATGGCAATCATCTCAGCACATTGAATGGCCTACAGGACAGCCCCAAAAATGATTTACAATGGTGATGTAGGTCTGCTTGTGAATCTGAAACATGATGTTGATGAGGGGCTGGTTTTGTTCTTTTCTTATTCTTTAATGAAAAATCCCTCTCAAATATACTTAAAAAGTTAATGAGAAACAACACGGTTGAAACTGAGCATTACCAAGGAACAACTACCATGTGTTTGGGTTTGCACGCATCTCTTAAGGAGATGCAGTGTATGTTTGATACAAGGATTCAGACCATGACATAAACAGTAGGACATTGTCAACCACAGATAGCATCCATATTTACAAGATATTAAAGGAAACAGTTGCAGAAACATTTTACACAAATATTAATAGACGAAGTAACCTGGACAAGCATAAATTACACTCTGGCATTTGACAAATTTTCAAAGTTTTTTTTCTTGAATCATTGTACTTTGTTCTTTAGAGACAGGAACACCTTTTTCTAGTAACTCAATCCTCCTTTTTGACTCGAATTCCCTTCAGGCAAGCAATGAGCAAATTAGCTGTCTACGCAAAGAGTGAAAACAGCATTGATGAATGGGGGGAAAACCCCACAGAATTTACTCTTTTTCATTTGTTTGGCAGCTTTTTACAGCTGAAATGAAGGAAACCTCTTCTGCACAATACAGCACTTCTTGATGGGGCTCAGAAAACTCTGCTATTATGGGTAAGTTGTGCGATATTTCTGAAGCTGTGCATCTATGCGCCCAATGAAATATTCAAAAGAAAGCAATTCACTGTATGGGAAGCAAACAACTTTCTGCTGCCAGCAACAGAAGTTTACTTTGAGCAGTTGGAAGCAAATATCCTACAGAAAAGTACCTGGTTAAACAGAAAAACATCCTGCTTTAGCCAAGAACGGTAAAAAGCTTTAACAGTTGTTTTTTCCCTAACCTGAAAGCCAGCTTGATGACCCTACCACTTCTTGACAAAAGCTGTTTTCCAGTCATTCTCTCAATTTGTTCAAATATAGGTCTTTTTTTGAAACGTATTCTCTCCAACTGCTGCTGAAGAGCTGGCCCTCCCAGCTATGGGTCCCACCAGTTGCGTTCTCCATGAGAAGTCAACTGCATACAGCTGAGACACAGGTAGATCCACCATTAGATTGAGTTGGTTTTACTCTCTTGCAAAGCAGAAGCACAAGAAGCAGCAGGAACACAGGACTGCTCTGCCGTGGGGGAAATACACTCAACTAATACCCCAAATGGCCACAAGGTCAACTTCTGTAAACCTCAATAGCTCCTTAAAAACTGGCTCTATTGTTGTGTTTATCCAGCTCCTGAGACACTTGACTCTTGGACTGAGCACAAGCAGCTATAAGAGGCTCAAACCAAAGATCAGAAGCATATCAGGTATAAACTAAGGGACGCCATTATCTGTAGAAAGAGTTTATTCCAGTGGCGCATTTAAGTAGGCTTCCTTCCCTAAACACAGCTAAATTGCCTTGGGCCCTGCCTACATGCCTTTTCCAGAGGAGACAATGCTGTAGATTTCACATTGTACAACAGAAAATATGCACCAAAACCTTGACACTGTCCAAACCATTCAAAATTAGGTTCTTCTAGATTAAAAAAAAAAAAAAAAATCATAATTAGGCAAGACAAAATAAAATGTTTAGGACTGTTGAACCAAACTAAAGCATTTTATTTTGGGCTGCTTCAAGAGTAACCAATGCTGGCCCAAGTTGGATTCTAACTACAGTTCAGACGCTGTTTACCCCAAATCCTTTTTTGTAGGGCTGGATCCCATCTGTCACAGGCGTCATATAACCATAATGAACAGGAGAGAATTAGTCTAGATGTGGCTCAGGCAAGTCAAGATTCATGACCTACCAAGCCCATGAGATATTTCCAATTGGAAGTTCCCACATGGTTTGAGTCAAGTGAAAAAGTTCTTGCTGATACACATTGTATTTTCTTCTGTCACCCACTCTGAAGAAGTATCAAAACCAATGAATTATTATTTTCCCTGTCTCTAGTCCATCAGTAACATCTGACAACAAAAACCAAGACACAATTGAAAGAAAACGAAAGAAAACTAACATTAAACTTCACTTTGCATGCCATGGCGGCACCACATACTCTATTCCCCCCCCCACAGCGGTCACTTTGCAACTACAAAATGCAAAATTAAAAGGGATGAGAATAAATCACCCCCCCATCCCATCTATCTTTCCTCTTTTGACGGTAAAAACATCTCAGCTGCCACTGCCTATGCTTCAAAAAAATACCCATCATCTCACACAACCTTATAAAGATCCACTTGCTGTACCCATTACTCCACCAAATCATAAACACTGAAACCTCTTGATTAGGCAGTTGACAAAAAGACACCTGGCTTTGAATGTAAGGCTCAAATCCATTATTTCTTTACACTTAAAACAAGAGGAAGACAGTTTTGATTTTTTTACGGCAGGTTAATCTAAAAAACCCCTCTGAGGCAGCCTGGTGATTCCCAATGCAGGACCCGGTCTCTCACAGCTGTGGAAAGGAGGGCAGAGAAGAGGCACGGCCACATCCACCGAGAAGAACCATTTCTACAAGGTGTCTTTGAGGTCTGATGGAAATTAGGTACCTGTGTGGTGGCCTAAACTCCTGGGTAGAGAGCAGGGCAGAATGACAGGGACATGGGAATCTTCCAGTACCTGGGCTCCACATGAACAGGACAGGAGTTGGGCCCAAAACACTTACCCTCCTCTTTTCTAAGCAAGTGTTATAAATATTTGCCATCGCGACTGAATGGACAGCATTTGTGCTGTACAGGGAGTTTCCTCCCTTCACCTTGCCCTAGCACTGCCTGGGATGCTCAGAAGGAACTTGCTTTACTCTCCAGCCACAAAACCGTATGTTACCACACAAGTAACCAGCTCAGGAAAAACTACCTTAATGACAAAATAAGCAACACTCAGTCAGACCTTTTAAGGGAAGGGCGTAGACAGAATTAATAATGTTTTTTTTTCCTTATGCTGTCCCCACTGCTCCTTGCTGCCTGGTGCCCTAAATCCATGGCTGTTGTTCTTCCAGCAAAAGCCGGTCACTTTTGCGACAATAGTGGGAGGCTGCTCCTCAGGAAGGAGGTGCAGCAGCCAAAAGGAGATAAGTAGATTTGACAGAGCCAAGCTCACACAAAATTTTCTTCCACTTGACTGTCCCTCTCCAACACAAAAGGCAAATCTGCTCTGATGAGGTGGTGCTTTAAAAAGGCCACAATGGGAAAAACAAACCTGAAGGCGGGCTTTAGAGCGAAGGCACGGTGGTGTCAGCTCTGGCAGCCAGCAGGCAGGCGTGTTGCTCCTGCTCGTGCGGTTCCCGCTGCCCTCTGCTCGGCAGGGTGAGCAGGACAGGGCTGCTTCCAGAAATCATCTCCCACCACCCTTCCTGCATCGCAACATGGGCAGCACCCGGTAGAGCATGGTGCCGCAGATGGAGGGCATCTATGGGTGTCATTCTGCACCACCAAGCGCAGCACAATCGCTAGCGGTAGCCAGTGTAAACTTCACTCAGGCTCATCTACACAAACAGCGGTGAGAAAGCCCCAGTTTGGGTAGGACACAGTAGGAGTTGCTGGAGAAGGGGGCTGCTTGCTCTGCCCAGACTTCCCTTGCTCTGCATGGCTGGGAGGGATCAAGCAATGACCACCGTGGTGCTAAGGCCACTAATTCCCTTTCTGCTACAAACACTTCCCCCCACAAAAAAATGGAATCTGCTTTCTCTCCTCTGCTAACATCCCTTGGGCGCGGGGAGCACCATGGGCAGGCAGGTATAACCCCCGCACATCCAGGCAGCTGGCGTGAATCCAGCGCCCGCGGCAGAACCTGCAAACGCAGAGGGCTCGGAGAGCCCTTCGGTGAAATAACACTGATGGGGAGGTGGTCTTGACCTTGCTCCTCGTGGTCGGGCACTGGCCACCAGGCTCAGCAGTGAAGCTGAGCTCCCTTCACGGTCCAACCCAGGGGCACGCAGGCACTGACAGCCTCTTCAGACACTTCAGTCCCACTAAGTTAGCGTGTCCCCTTTGGCTCCAGCTTAATGTATTCATGTCACTGCCACGTTTTTTGTTTCCTACCACTTTCTATCACAGCTTCTGGTGTTTTGCTGTTTGCTTTACAGCACAGTTATAGGCTAGGGTGTTTTTTTTTCCAAATTAAAGCAAACAAACAACAAACCCAGATGCAAATCATCCAGGAACAAACAGATGCCAGAGGGTCCAAAACATGCAGGGAAGGTGAAAGCAAAGTCAGATCAATGCTGGACACTTAAAAACTTCCCCTGAATATCACCTACAGGTGCACATGTGGCTTATTTTCACCTCTATCTTCCATCACTACATATTCCTAGAAATCAGCTACCTGGGATTACCCTGAATAGGCAAACTGATGGGAGGAAAAGGAAAAAAAACTTCTGGTGCACTCCAGAAATTGAATATTATTTATGTCACTACACCTAGTGGCATCAAAGTTGGGAAACCACCGTGAGACAGAGGAACGATGGGAAGGAGGTAACTCGGCTATTTCGAGTTCATTTCTGACTCCACTCCTTTGCAATAAGAGTGTTTAACCAAAATCCCACAGAAAGCTCAAAGCAAAGCTTGGTCATAGCAAAAAGCCATCCAGTGTCTTAAAAATTAAAGAAAACATGAACAGCCTTCAAAAAGCAAGCCAAAAAGATTTCTGATGTTTCTTTTTCAATTAACGGCATTGGTCACTATCTCTAATAGCAACAGTAGCAGAAATGGATAGAAAGCAAAACCTGCCTGCTTTTAGTATTTCGATGTACTTTAAATTACATGAATGGGTAACCAAGGAAGTTAAAGAAAACCTCAGGTTCTGACAGGCTAAAAACCACAGGCCATCAGCTTCCCCTAGGCAGGTATAGACCACACGGAAGAATAACCTTGCTTTTCTGCTGAAGCAACCTCATCCTTGTTGGAAGAGCTGAGGACCCTGTCTCGCCCCTTCCACCCACCGGTGATGGAAGAGGACTCTCATCTGCCCAACCCAGCACTCATTTGTCTGCTCCTGGGGCAGTCTCACAGTGCCTACGTGGTCACCGGCTTCACCTTCGAAATGGTTCTGCCAAACATCCTGTTGCTCAGGTGGTACCCACTCAGCTGAGGTTGCCACGGAAAACATTTCTACCGTGTATCCCCGTCTTTCTTGCTCCAACTTTCAAGCCATGCTTCTCAACTGATGAATTTTGTGTGCGAGGACAGTCCGTGCACACGCAGACAGCCAAGGCTGCTCCTGGACAAACAGCAGGGATGTCCCCCTGCCCTTCCTGCACGTGCAATATCAACTAGAAGGGTTTTATAGGCACTGTTTGCCGTGCTAAGGAAAAGGCTGGCTTTTCTCAGCACCCTGTAAATGCTCGGAAAAGAGAAGAACGGAAAGGAAATGGAAGGAACAACCTGGAAAGGAGAAGGGAAAAACAGGAGACCTTGGCTCAAAGGAGAGAGCTGACCACACTCTTAGCCCTGCCTTCATCTATAGAAGATGTTTGCTTTTATAAATCTCGGAAAAAATGTGGTGTGTGAGCAAAGTCAGCCCCTAGGCAGATTTAACTTGGGTGACCCGAACTTACTCTGCAGATCACCATAGGTCTCTCTGACCTTGGCAGTGACACAAGGATCATATTTTCTCATGGCTGAATTACTCTGGAATAATTCTGCCAATGTATTAGGCATAAATAGCCTTTTATTTAGCATTGGGCAAATACATTCTCTCTTTCTGCCTCTTAACTCCCCAGACAAAATCTATTTATTGGGATAAGGAAAACCCTACCCTCCATTAAGATCTGGGTACACAGCTCGAGGGCCAGACAGAAGCTTGGCTGCTTCATGCTCATGGAAATGTATTTTCAGCCATTACCTTCGGCAAGATGCATTTTGGAATTAACTGGTAGGATTTGTTGCTTTTGATTGAAGTGGTCAGCCTGAATATTTTGAATATTCGTAGATGAATATAAAAGTATCTTCAGACACAAAGGAGGGGGAATACACAGACTGACAGTGGGGAGGTTCAGCTTTGATTACCTAAACAGAAAACATGATCCTTATTGTACATCCATATGTAAGTGAGGAGCAGCTTCACTAAAACCAAACAAGTTGTACTGAGATTAGCCAGAAAAAAAAAAAAAAAACACCACATTTTAGTCTTGCAAAAAATTGACCAGTTTGGAAGAAACAGGTAAACAGTGTGTTCTTGGACAAGAGTCAGCACAGTTTGGATGATGCAGACCTTTCCGTTCAAGAGTTGCACTGGTTTTTGCATCTGGTCACTTGAGGTCACACCATAGCACTCCAAGGCTTTGCAGGAGCCCTGTACGCTTCCTCTCCATGATGGAGGTGGCTAAAGTGGCT
This sequence comes from Caloenas nicobarica, assembly GCF_036013445.1. Classification (NCBI taxonomy): domain Eukaryota; kingdom Metazoa; phylum Chordata; class Aves; order Columbiformes; family Columbidae; genus Caloenas; species Caloenas nicobarica. The sequence goes on along the minus strand of NC_088247.1, from coordinate 113,349,775 downwards.
ATTAGAATCACTTGTTATTCTGATGCCACCTGATTCTTAATTGCCAAAGAAACAAGGACTGAAACCACAGAAAGGGCTTTCTGGCACTGGCTAAGGAAGTATCAGTTTTTGAGGTCAGAATAACGTCCCTTAAAAACATGAATCAGAGGGATCCCTTCATGCTTCATCTTGATAAAGGCAGGCAAAACATCAGCAGACTATTTTGATGAAGTTTTGTAGTACATATACAGACACACACTCAGACGTGCATAAAAAGGAAAGAAAATACTTGCAAGCCCATATTAAAATTATCTTGTGACAGTCAAATAAACCCTAGTAAATACTACTTCCAATTTTCACCATCGCTCTGAATGATAGTCTCTTCTAATAAACTCATCGCATGTTGGGCAAAATGGAAATGCCATTTTCCAACTGTTTGTGAACTGCCTGCTTCATCCGTACACAACTTTTGCTGTATGGCTGACCACTGGCAACCTGGAGGCAAGTGTCTCAAGACGGGGTCATCAAGGCAGAAAAGGAAGTCTCCAGCCACAGGCCTGCACTCTTTCCCATCGTAATGCTGCAGCAATAATCACTGATGCCAAAAGTGGCGATTCTCTTGAGACTAGGAAATGCTTTCACAAATATCTGCCAATTATCTGAACAGTCGCCAACAATGCCAGCCTCTGAACCAATGCTAATCACACTGCTGTTTTCTACGAAAGGCAACTTTGAGTTTTGTCATTTATTTTAACTGCCTGACCAGCTTCACCTGCAATTTGTGGCTTAGGCAGATCAGAAGGGAAGACAGCAATTTTCATCTATAATCACTGGTTGAATTTCAAAGTTCGGCTAAAAAGCATTCTTACCCACACTTTATTTACCAGTTTCTATGGAAAAGACTTTGACGTAACCACCATATTTGCAACGAATATGATCTCAGCAGTGACCTGAACAAGGAAAAATCACAGAATGGTTGGGTTTGGAAGGGACCTCTGGAGGTCATCCAGTCCAACCCACCTGCTCAAGCAGGTTCACCAGAGCAGATCACACAGGAATGTGTCCGGGTGGGTTTGAATGTCTCCAGAGAAGGAGCCTCCACAGCCTCTCTGGGCAGCCTGTTCCAGGGCTCTGGCACCTCAAAGAAGTTCCTCCTCATATTCAGATGGAACCTCCTGTGCTACATAGACCTGGAGAGGACAATACGCTCTTGCCTGTAAGACCGCATGGAGGATCTCCCTTACGCTCCCCTCTCACCAGCCCAGAAGGCTTCTGCACATCCGAGGTTGCACAAGAACCTCACGCAAGGAGAGGCTCACGATGGCGTGTGCTCTACGCGTTAGCTCAAAGATGAGTTTCTACGCCCCACGGCACAGAGAGAGATATAAAAAAGGAGGCTGAAGTCTCAAAGCAGTCAACAAACATGCCAGAAAGCCCAACTTTCTGAGGTGCTGCAGAGATCTTTACAGGTTATGACTCCTGTGGGGCAAGCAGAACAGTTCTCAATGAAGCCTCTGCTGGGACATCCCTGGAAGCACCTCACTCAGCTCCCTTCCCAGGGTTTACCCTGGAGAGCCATCCCTCAAGATCCCAGATGAAGCACGCTAAGAAGGAGCCGGATGAAAAAAAGCTCACGCTGCTGCTGCCAGCAACCTGCCCTCCCTCTGCGCCCACGAAGCTCCTGCCCTCGAAACCCAGCACCATCCCCAGGCTTTGCACTTGCAGCCTTGCAAGGAAGCAAGACCTGAATTTAATGTTTCTGGGGCACAGCGGGGTCATGGTGCACAATTCAGAGGTATTTTTCAGGACACCATCTGAAGTGGACTTAAATATGAAAATAAGCGTTCAATATTCTGCATTAAAAATACTTCTAAAACCCTCTCCACCACATCTGCTAGTGAGGATTGCTACAAATATGACTATAAAACGAAGCAGACAAATGAGCCTTTTTGAATGCATGTTAGTGTGCTTAAATGGACCGAATGTGCATCTTGTTAGTTTGGAGTGGAAGTAAGTTGAACTCTGGTTTTACATTTAAAAGCAGACAAGGAAGGTACATGGAGAGAAGTCCCAGCAGCTGCCACGCCAGCAGACAAAGGACCCCGTGCCCAAACAGCACAACAAAGCAAAGCCCTGAGTTGCTTGAAAGTGGCCATCCCCACATCAACTCGGCAACGAATTTTGTTTCAAGGCTTCGTTCATGGAGCCTTTCATCTCATGAAAGACCTCGATGCTGTTTAGTTGAAAGTTAAGCAGACCCTTGCTACCAAGTCTCACAAGCCTGCCTGTCAGGTTTTACACTTAAATCCCCAGCTCTCAGAGTCACGTGAAAACCTTCCACCAAAATCACACATGAAGCAAGCGACCTCCCGATGGCAGAGAAAGCTTGAAACCTGGCCTCCCGAGAGCTAGGCATGGGCATACAGACACTGCCCCCACCATTAAATATATATGTCTTTTTCTAGGCACATCAAAGTTTTTGAACACTTCAAATTACTGATACTGGTCACTAGAGACAATGAGTTCCATGAGATGCTCAGGAGCTGCAGAGGACACAGCCTCTCCAACACACAACACCTGAGCCCACTCCCCAGCAGTACCACACGCTTTATTCTGCTTCCCCATGCAGAGCAAACATTTCCTTCCTCAAGAAATGACAAGTTTTAGCACAGATTCATCCCTCCTTACTCTAAGCATTGAAGTCAGGCTGCCAAGCCAAGTGTCTGAGCAAGGCAATTAGTCTTCCCCGAGCCCCTCCACAGTGCATAGAGAGAAACAGAAACTCTCTGGAGGGAAATTCAAGATTGAGATGACTACAAGAATATGCGCGCTATTAGCTTTGAATACTGCACAGAACAGTAAAAACTTACGAGCAGTGAGGCTATCACAAGGAAATGATGGCTAATGAAGGCTGAATGTGCCCATCTCTGTTTCTAAACAAGATCTGGACTTCAGGGCCCCTTCTAAAATTACTCAGGATGGAAAGGCTGAATTTAGCTCCCATCCATCACCTTATCGTGAGGACACAACCTCATGCTTCCTGCCACTGAGAATCTGGGAAAATGCAAAATTCTACCTCTTATCATCAAATCAGAATTGATTTCTTCTTCCTATTTTGCCTCACTTGAGAAAAAAAAAAAAAAGCCCTCCTTGATAGATAACTAAATTTATGTCTTACCAAACTGAATGTAAATGCAAGAAACAGGAAGCTTTTACTTGGAAACTGGAATTTCAAGCACTCAGCAGCAAACAATGCACCGGAGAGATAAAGATGCAATGGCAATGGTAGGGGACAGACCTGCCAAGCTTCCTGCCCACGCTGCCTCAAGAGCATGTGTCCCACCATGATACGAACTGGCCACACTGCTTGCTTTTATTTTGGTAATTGTTATTCGTTCCTGTGAAAACCCCTCTAAAAACAAGTCAGAAGATGGGACAATAGAAGACCCACCATCTCTTATAGCCACATCTTTTACTTAACACTTTAGCAAAAGATGTAATCAGTGGATCTTTGTCCATTTATACAATTCTCTCTGCTGCGATGAGGATTGTATTACACTCTCCAGCACCAGCCAGATCAGAGCATCCAGCCTTCCCCATCGCTTCAATAGATCGATCTGATACTTGAAAGCACATTTGCTATTATGTACTACAGCCCTTTGGAAATGACATTACACAGATACAGGGGGCAGGCAAATATTGCCACTCTTTTATTATTACTGCTGTCCCCTCGCTTGTAATATCTGAGAAGTTCCCAGGTCAATGGGATTACTTTATCTTCCTCCCCCTTCCTTCATCTCCTCCCTCACCCCACAGGTATCCTTGTCCAAATGGGATCCTTCGGCAGGGGGTTTGCTTGACCTGGGTCAGCCGAAGGTCAAGCTTTTCACCACTTGCTAATGCAAAGCTTCCCCCGAGCCCTCCAAAGCCCTGGGGGCCAGGGCACCCCCTCCCACGCACCCCTCTCCCGGCGGTGGGTGCAGATGGAGAAAGCAAATGCTTCTTGGTGAAGCTGCAGAAGCCAAATCCTCCCCATATGGAAACTGGAACATGTTTTGTGCTTTTAAATAAACAAAGCAAAAGCTCCTGAAAAAATCAGCTCAACAGAGACTTTATTCCTGCACTAAACTTGAAGGATGGGAGGCTTAACTAGTGAGGAGCAACTCGGACTATATTTTTGCCTACCAGAATGAAGATCGATTTTTATTTAGATTGATTTTAAGATTTACATGTGAGAAATGAATACAATTGGATCAAATATACACTAAAACAAATTCTTGACTCCCATGAAAGCAAATAAAACCAAAACAAATTTCACAGATCTCATCTACCTGCGTTTGAGATTTGTTTTATGTCATTATTTTGTATACATTTACGAAGCAGAAATTTGCTTAACTCTTTTCCACTTTTCTTTTACTGAAACAATAAGGCTCTCTGCAGAATATTTTCTACTTGAATATTATCACCAGGATAGCATATGGCAAACTAGCAGCAGGCAGTTTATCTTCATCCTCTTTGTAAGCTAAAATTAGCACAATGCTTTTGCAACAGTGTATGATGTATTCAGACCAGTACGATATACCTAATACAACTTCAGATCTATCCCTGGCTAACCTCCAATATTCAAGTAAATTGATTGCTAATTTTAACTGAGTATAATATGCTTAGTATCAAGTTGGCATTTATCAACTTGAGAGGCACTTTTAAGTTTAATACAGTCGTTTCACCAACTGCAACAGTAAATAAAATGTGTGTATTAGTAACAGATAGAATTTCAATTTGTCTCTATGAGGCAATTCTAATTTATATTAAAACATTCTATATGTAAAGCCATGCTGCAAAATTGCATGACTCTGCATACCCGGCTCTACAGTGATACCATACAATTCATCATGGTGAAGAGCTGATACACCCCTGTTATGATGAACATGCTCCTCCTGCTGCAGAGTGTTAGCTGGTTACTTTACTGGGATTAAATTCAACCAAGTCACTACCTTTATTTCGATTAAATTAAACTGAGTCACCAACTCTGCATTTCCTGACTATGTGGCTACGCCAGCCCTCTCTGCGCACCACTCTGCTTTTCAACCTGGTAAATTTGTGGCCACCTCAGGGGTTTTTTTAGCTGGATTAAATATGTGGTGAGACACTGATGTTAGCACCGCTTGCTAATTTGTTGCTCGTAGCTGTAACGCCAAGGAATTTAGCACAACGCTCTTTCTAAAGGAAATAGAAAAGGTCCTGAAAAAGCCCTGTACTTCAAAAGGGTGGTTATTTTACCACCTTTTTTGGCAGGTTCACAGAATAAAAATGTATAATAGTGGAAGGTAGTCACATCCAAGCGTGTATACCAACAAATACACACACAAACGACAAATATTTATACACTGATGGTCGAAGATTTTGTGGCTCGGTCTGCTCACCAACTGACAAAACAGCCCCCTGCTTTACCTACAGCCCATCACAAAGCTATAGCGCGGACCAACTCCATCTGATAGTCACACTGAATTAATATTACTGCTATTCTTGTTTTTACACAGCTGGCCTCACACAGAATTTGCATGGGTCATTCCAGACAGATACAGAAAAAAGAGAAAACAGGCAGAATCCTGTGCCAAAGCCTCTCCCAGGGCATCTTCACTGCCACAGCCAGGGACAGCAGAGGATAAATAGGAGATGGGGAAAGGAGGAGGAGTACGACGTGAGTATAGCATTTCGACCCCACTTTGTTGCCTCTTTTCCACCCTCTGCAATTTGCCTGCACCTGATCCGCTACTCTTTAGTAAGAGGCTGCTACACTCTGAAGTTACAGTGTCCTGAAAGAAATTCAAACACGATTATAAACTACGTCACTTCAAGCAGTTCAGTTAACACTGATGGCAGGATCTCTTTCCGCCGCTTTACGAAGGCAGTCGATGCAGAAGCGCACGGGCTATAACGCACGCCAAGAGCACCACGGTGGGGTTTCTCCCCCCGTGCAGTGTCGGGAAGGGAGCAGATCCTTTTGGCATGGCAATGAGAGCAACAAAAGGTTCTCCACCCTACAAGCCTTGCTTCCATGACCTTCAGTTGCTGACCAGAGAGTGCTAAGATATTACTTCTTCTGAAGTCCATCGGGACGCTACAGACTCCAGAATATTTTTAGCATGCATCCATGTGACACTAACTGCTATTCAGAGAGCTGGGGAAGGTTTAAGAATCAGTTCGGTTACGTCCACCACCTTTAGCTCTTTTCTGAGGACATAACCTGTGCCTCCTAGTAAGTTTTCTCCTCCTCTTCTACAAAAGACAAATTTACAGCCCCGAGATGACACACAGTATTGGGGTTGCAAGGGCCATCGCTCTCTTGTGGCACAGGATCAGCCATGGAAAAACGAAGTTGAAAAGGCTGTCCCTCCTATATTTTTATTTACTTACATGATAGTTCTTTCCGAGACCTCCACATTATGCTTCTGCCAAGAGAAACCACAAAAAACTGCCTGCAAACTGTGTATGAGATCTTCAGCGCTCATGAGGAAGAAAATAAAAGATATAAATATATATATATAATCTGTGGCTATTAAATGCCAGAGATACCACCTGGCGATGAGGAAGCTCCCAGGGCGCAGAGTGCCGGGGGGTGGCAGAGGGCCCTGGGGTGACAGTGCTCGCCCTGAGGTGACATCGCTCCCATGGCACGGGCCCGGCCAGGCTCTCCTGTGTCCTCTCCCACCTCCTGAGCCCTACCAGCTAAAAACTCAAGCATGCCAAAGGCAAGATGCAAAGGCTAAAGGCAGGAGGCATCGTGGCTAAAGAGACAAGCCAGGGAGCTCAGAAGGTTTTACCAACAACACCCTCAAAGACCTGCCAGAGCAGCGTCAGGCATTTGCTTAGTCACAGCCCCGCAATCCCCTACCAGCTCGGGGAGAAGAGACATCGGGCTTCTCCCTCTGGTATTTCGCCTGGCTCTGACTACTGGGTCACCAGGCCAGCGAGAAGCGGTCCCTGATGAATTATATGGTGACAGGTGGCTCCGCTGCAAGCCGCAGGGGCTGCCCCCATCACCCAGAGAAGGTCCCCATCTCATTCATGAATTTAAATTAAAAAATAAAATAAAATAAATAAAAGCCCACGTGCATCAATGTGCTTAGAAAAAATGACGTCAGCATCTTACAGTGTTGATCCTATTAATAAATCCCTTAAAGAATGCCCCCTCGCCCACAAACATATGTAATGCTGGCTTAATCTTACCTAAAAAAAAATACAATGCAATAAGATTACTAGCCTGACTCTGCTAACTGTTACAGAACTGCTTAATCCTGCATTTCAGTGCTTTAACAAGCTCCTGCAATACTGCATGGAGTTTATCAGAGCATTTGCCGAGACAAGAAGGACTTATGTTTTAAATAATATAATTCCATGGTCTTTTGTCCTCTTTATGCATTATTTTTATACAATGACTTTCATCCTGGAAGATCTGAAAGCCTATTGCCTGTTGCTGTTTCCACTGAAGTCTTTCCTTCTGGTTTCATATTTGAGCAAGATTAGAAATGAAGAAGATATATAGAGATAGATATATATATATATATGTATATCAGGGGGAGTTTAGCAGCAAGATCTGCTGGAGCAGCAGGCTGATCGCTCCCATCCCCCAGATGCAGGTGGGATGGGTGACACTGAGCTGGCCCCCTCCTCTCAAAACAACTGCCAGGGAACCTATCTGGGACCCTGCCCGAAAAAACAGGTGGAAGCAAGACCTACCAAAGTATTGTTCCTCCAACCCTGCTATAACTTTGTCTTCATCCCCAGGCCACCCTCCCACCGGTGCGGCTCTGCTCCGGCAACACGCGCCCGCAGCCAGATATTTCCCAATCTTTGCTCGTTATAGACATATTAATCCTCCCATGGAACAGGAGAAGAAAGCTCTGCTCCCTCTCTGTAATTATCAAATCAGCCCGAAATTGAGGAAGAATTGTGAATCCTCATTATAGCACATCATAAAACACGGCAAAGTCTCGCGCTCGCTGTATGTTATTGGCGCAGTCTGCCAACAAAACTTTACAGAGAGCGCAGGAATTCGTGTTTGCAGAGATATTAAAGTCATAAAAGGGAAAATTTGTATTTTATTTTCCCACAGCCTAAATGAAGGTGAACCAAGCAAATTTGGCAAAGAGCACTAGTCAGATGCCATTTCCCACAGCAGCGTGGTATTTTCCTCTGGGAATAAAACATTTTCCTTCAACTACTGTTTATAACTCTTATCAGCTCAACAGCAATAGAGCCATCAAGTCCAATATCTTGTGGAAAAAAAGTCAAGGTCAACAAGTACTTGCATTTTCGTTTATCTTTAGCTGCAATTGCTACTGACATTCAATTGGGTAATAAACATGAGGACTGTCAAATGCTCTCAGCAAACAGGTGATCCAAAAGCTATCAGAGAGAAAGAGGCTACTGCCAGGTAATCAAACAATTCTGTTGCAACAATTATGATTTGAGTGCATTCATTTACAGAAGCAATCACCTGTCAAATTTGAATGAATAGTGTCAAACTATTCCCACCACCGGGGTAATAAGGGCGAGAAAATACAAACTACGTCTACTTTCTTCCCAACAAATGCATGCCAGCATTAGCAAGAGCCATCAAAAATAGTGTAAATAAAAAGTCCAGTATCTTATTTCCTGAATTTTTTAATATATATATATATATATATATTTAAACCAGAGGAGATCAGTCCAAGTAGCTTGATCTTGTGTTGGTCTCCCCCAGGAGCAATAACGATGCTGAGGAAACCCAAGTAGAAAGGGGGGTTACAAAGAGCGGCTGTGCCATGCTTGACAATCAGCACTTGAGCAGCTTCCTGAGCCAGAGGTTCCATCTGGACCAGGGGTTTTTTAATAGCTACGGAAGGACCTATTTTTCCACGAATTGGTCTAATCTCTTTTTGTCCCCTGCTGACCTCCACAGCACACTGTAGCAATAAATTTAACCCAACACGTAAACCATTTTTGTTTGCTTTAAACCTGCTAATGCTCTGGAAAGCTCCCGTGCCATGAGACTGGGTGAACACCTACTCTTCGTTCTTGTGTTACGGGACAAGCACCTGCTTTCTCCATACACAACTAATTATTTTAAAGACTTCTCTTCCAGTCTTAGTTCTTAGTAATATTTTTTTTTTCCCCTCTCAGCATTTAATGTGAGAGGTAGGAAAATGTTTTAGGCCAAGCAGCCTGACGGCACACCCTGTTGCATCACTAATCCGAGAACACTGCGTGTTTACAGGTTTATACTCATTGCAATAAAATGTTTCTCAAAAGTGGAGGCCATCTCAGGAACACGAATTTGCTTTTTTAACCTCTGATTTAAAGAGGTTAATGATGCACACCTGAAAATCACACTCTGCCGGCATCAGAGAGCAAAAGACTCAGCTGAAGCCACCATGACCTGGAGAGGCAAAGGGGAATCAGGCTGATGCCTCCAAGATGGAAAACATATGGGCCATATGGAAAACTCATTGGTTTCAATGAGCTACTGCAACCAAAAGAAGCGTACTCAGGATGTGTAGGGGAAAAACAAAACAAACAAACAAAACAACAAAACCCCCACAGACAAACAAAAAACCCAACAAACAAACACACACAAAGCAACATTTTTTCTAAATCAAATCATATCAGGGATCTTCAAAACACAAGATTCAGGTACTGCTAAAGAGAGGTATCTTGGACACCAAAAAACTTCAAACCTATTTCTACAACTACTTGCAACCAAACCTCTCGTCACCCCAACCAAGGAGGAAAGCAAAATGCCCTTCAGTTCTACACCTGATTTTTTAGGTAACAGCCCCGTGCTGTGATTAAGCGATGTGGTATTTTCCACCACTGTTCCCTGCTCAGCATACTCAGTATCTCATCCTCTGTAACACATCTGGGGGCTGCAAAAGCCCTGTACTGCTGACGGGACGCTCGGTTCAGGGTCAGGGCCATGTTCTTACATACACATCTATGTATACATAGACTTGCCTACAGTCACACAGATGTTTAATGGGATAGACATTTCTAAGTTTAGAAAAACTTGCCAAGAAAAAGAAAAAAAAAAAAGACTCCAGCACACGAATTTTGCTGCTTGATTACAGACAGGCCGAGAAGTCAGGAATATTTGTATTTCCATAGCCACTTCAAAGGTAAACAGTTCCCAAAGTCTTTTTCCCCTCCTTTCGCTCTGCCAGCGATGGCAATAGCTGCAGCCTGAGGGATCTGCCTCCTGACGTGATCGCCTCCCTGCTCCTCTCCTGGCTGGAAGCTTTTCCTAAGCAAAGACTAAAAGTCGCATTAAACCGTGCTGAAATGGTTGTGCTGGTTTTGAGCTGCTTATTATCTCTGGGGGCTGACCTGAAAAACAAGTTGGTACTTAGATGGAGAAATTCAGGTTTCCCCTGAAAGGCAAATGGGAGGAAGGAAGGTTTTTTACAAGGAAAAGAATTCGCTTATGACTGCGTTACCCGCAATTTAGGCAAAACAAGCAACATTTATAAGTATTTAAGTTAGCTTTGCCAAACTGAAAAGAGAAACGCCTGATAATAACAGACGTTTGGAGCTAATGTGAACAATTAAAACAAATCCTGACACCGGGAATAGATGGATGCTCGAATCACGACAGATACCCGCTTCCAAGCAAGGACTCTCTCCCATGCACCATACTGGAAGCATAACCCTGCCTAGTTAAGGCACGGAGCCTTAAGGCTGCCGAAATCTAACTTTAACAGCTGAATCAGGCTGATGAGACCAAAAAAAAAAAAAAAAATCCCCAACCAGAAGGAGGAAAGAAACAGTTTCACGCCCTCCGGCTTTAGAGCAGAATGATAAATTGACATCATGTTGTTATGAGCATAATCCTCAACTACTCAATCACTGTTAAAAAATAAAACATGATTCTGGGGAGATAAAAATAATTAATGCTGGTGCTGCTGAAGAATACGCACCTACATGAAGGGTTTCAAATAAATATGGGGCTGTTTTATATCTTGTATCTCACATCAAAGGAAGAGGCACAGGTGCTCACGCTGATTTAAAGCAAACCAAGCGCTGCCCACTTGATGGAAAAGCAAGGAAAGAAAAGGGGATGGCAGAGCCTTGGCAAGAAAACTGATACCGCTCCATTTCCAAACAAGCCTATTACGCTTAATTCAGGATTCACAATACATAAAGCACCAGAAAAAATAACGGGAGCAGCCCCTGTTGACTAATGCCCTGTCTTTTCCAATCGAGGGTCACATCCAGTCTAACCGATCGCATGATAATGGCATCAGAAAAGGTCAATCAAAGACAAGCCGAAGCTTCCACTGCCTGGCTGACCTTCGGAGCTTGTGACAAATTGCTATCAGTCAATGTCAACTAATGACAGCAGCTCTTTGGCTAATCAATTGTTCTAAAAATGATCAAGAAAACTACTCACAGGACAGCTCATTTTCACATCAATGCCTGTGAAGTATGAAAAGCTCATTTTTTTTGAGTTTTTAATAAGCTCATAAGTAAAGCAGTTACTTGGTAACAGGGGTCACCTTAGTGAAAAGACAGTACCTTTGTCTGCCTTTTACATATTCTTTTATTACCATATTATAGTAAAAATATGCCATGCCATTACTATGCCAGAGGGCTACATAATAAAGTAGGTAATACTTCATACTTTTTTTTTTTTTTTTGAGATAAATACTTCTGTGGTTTAGGGGCCTCTGTTTGGATGTAAATAATTGTTGATATACTCTCTGCGTATCTAAATGCAAAGCAATCACCGCTGGCACGCAGGTGACGCGCCCACTCATTACTCACACAAACTTCACGTGACAGAGCCGGTAGCAAAAGCCACGCAGCAAAATCCAGCGGCGCTGCTGGGAAGTTAAGGTCTAACAGCAGCTATTTTGTTCTTAAACCCACCCACCCCATGCAAGCGCAACTTGGTCCGAGTATTTCCGACAGAATTTACATTTGGTAGGAAAACCGCATGCTCCGAAACCCCCAAAGCCCTGCAAAAGCAAACAGCCGTTTCCGCCCTGGAAGGATTCTGCATGTAAAAGCCAATGTGGAAATGCACACAGGCTTGGGCTGTGGCACATAATATCATGGCTCTCCCGGTACAGGCCACAGACTGGAGATTTGTCCATCCATCCATCCATCCATCCATCATACCTGCCTCTCCCACCAGTATCTTCGGCCATTCTCAAAGCCCCACAAACGGGCCTTGCCCTAATCTGTATTCATGCACTAAATATTACCAAACCCAACAAATCCACACGGGTCTAAGGCTTGAGCAGTGCAGGCACAATCATGCTTTGCTTTTCCGTAAGGAGAGCGTTGGGCAAAGTACATCGCAAGGCACTGCATCACAAGAAGCCCTCTGAGAAGACACCGCGTTGAGAAGGAACAAGGAGCCGTCGTTCAAGCACAGCACCACTTTTTACTTGGGTTTCACTCTTTACTTGGGTGACTCCCATCCACACTGCCAAAAAGGACTGAACCCAAGGAAAACACTCCTCACCAACCCAGAGCAATCCTCTGCCTCACTACAGAGAAGGGGGGAAAAAAGCCCTAAACAAGAAACATTAAAACTTTTGTTTTCATCGGAGAAACTGCAAAGTGACAGCAGTTTCAGGTTACACCCTAAACCTGCCTTGCTATGGTAGTTTTTCAAATTAAAATATCTTCTGTGGCCTCAGCCACTCTCGAGCCGTCCATGGGCAAGAAAGAAAGGAGGCAGGGCAACACTTAAGCTCAGCCATAATTGGAAGTATGTGAAAAATGAAGTGTCAGTTCGGTCAATAAAGGGCAAAGGTGAAGGGGAACTGCAGCCCAAACTCGGTGCGAAATGTGCTCATTAAGACACCCAATCCGCGGGCTCCTGCCCACCTATCCCATTAGTCATCGGCCATCTGACCGCTTCAAATGCCTCGCCTCCCCGCTCTTATTACTTTTCTTCTCCCATGTTAAAAAAAAAAAAAAAAAAAAGAAAAAAAAAAAAAAGAAGAAGTAAAAAAAAAAAGGCAAGCTGGTATATAAATCCTTGCTCAGTCATCTGGAACATAATGTGGCCCTTCTCTCCCCCTCCGCCTGGCTCTGCCGCCTGCCTTCGCAGCCTCCAAACAACTGCCTTGAGATTCCCGGCAATAACAAACGCGATTGCCTTTTTGCCTATAGGTTGCCCAAACTCCTACAAAAGCCTAAAAAAAAAAAAAAAAAAAAAAAAAAAGAAACCAAAACCCAAACACATTGCAGCCATTGATACATTTTTATAAAGAAATATCGTCGCTTTATACTCCCAGCTTGAAAGAGCAACAATTATTTGGAGGTTAAAAAAATGTTTTGAACCCAGGCTGAGGCTTGCACAAAAAAATGGGAAAGAAACAATATGCACGAGTAGGAGACATGGATGGATTTATTTTCTTTTGCTTTTAAGCCGTGTAGGAGAACTAAACATGGGAATTAAAGAGCCCAACCCTGGATTACAAGTGACTGTACAAGGGCTTTGTTCAGCAGCATCCTTGCCCGACTATTTGAAAAACAAACAAAATAGATCTGTTAATACCCCAAACAGGAATCTTCTGAGATTAGAATATGCAGTAAGATAAAATAGTATTATTATGAACTCAGCATCACCTGCCTGTACCTAAGAACTTGCTTCTCTCTTTTTTTAAAATAGAATTTAGCAAGTTATTTCTCCACTCTGTAAATTCAGATCTCTTCACACTATTTGGAGACAGAGCTCTGAAGGCCCTTCACGATAAGTTCAGAGCAATGGGAAAACGGCCCACAAAACTTTTTCATAATATTATTCTGCATTCCTGTACTATAACTATCCCCTACAATGACACAATACCGGGCCTTTATAAGAGGTTGTGTCAACGTGCTATGCAATAACATATCCTGCTGTTCAGTAGCACGAGACCCCAGAACAGCTCCCTTGCAGTTAAATACAGGTTTCTACAATAGACTGGAGCAGCTGGGAGTCCTTACTACTTACTAAGTAAATAACTTTACATGTTAAAAAAAAGTTTCAAATGTTCAGAGGAAAGAGCATCTCTCCTGTTTTCAAAGGTAATCATTCAATGTATATAGTGCATAGGGACATAAATAGGCAAAAAATGCACTTTTGGAGGATTAAAAGCAGTGAGGAATCATGTAAAGAAGAAAAATTTCTAAGTAGTCTAAAAATAGACCTTAACATAGTCTGGGTTAAGGACTAAGGGAGCGAACTCTTGCTAAGAGGCTTAAGCTTTCCAGCCTGTGTGCCTCTCTGAAAAGTTCACACTCGCATCCTTGTGGTACCTTCAGCCAGGCTGGAAGCCCAGCCCAGAAGGTGCTTTTATCTACCCCAACAGCAGAAGCTGGTTGTGGGAACAACCTAAAAAATAGACAGTTTTAGAGGGTTATATTTCTGGTAATTAGATTTGTTCTTTTAAATGGCAAACGCGCTCTTGACAGATGGAACCAAAAGGAACTTTTACAAACTCCTAAAAATAGGGAAGCCCATAATATACCGAATATATGTCACGCGAGGCGTGCATCTCGAGTTAACTCCTGTGCTCACAAGCATGAACGTGCGGGTCCCCAGCCTCTCGCTGCCACTCCGGTGCAGCAGCACGGCCACACCGGCCACTTCTGCTGCCAAGAAAAGCACCCAGCACAGGTGAAAACCTGAGTTTGAGCACGGTGCTGCCGCTCCTCACATCGGGACACAGAAGAAAAACCTCCGAATCGCGGCATTTTCAACTTAAATGTGGTTGGGGAAGAGGTAGGGTATTTGCTATCTTTTTCTCCTCTTCCCTTCTGTCATTTGGGATCACGGTATTTTACTTATTTCCCATGCGGGAAGGCTAAAACAACACCTTTTTTTTTTTTTTTTTTTTTACACAAGGTGTATATACAGGCATGGGTGTGCTTAAACAACTGAGATTCCCCAATCATCTCAGCCTTCGGAGGGCTTTCAGCAAACAAAACATAAAGCAAGGCTCAGCAAGACCACTGCTACCATTCCCGCATCCCCATCCCTCAAAAAACCCACCGTTCCCATAGGCGGCAAGTGGCCTGAAGGCAAGTCTCAGTAACGGAGACCCACTGGGCAGGGTCTCCTTTCCAAAACGCCTTTCCCAAACTTGACCTGAGAGCTCCAGTTAGCAAATTCCTGCTTTTGTGCTCTTTTCCTGAAGTTTTAATGCAATGAGTCTTCTTTGTGAAACCCATCTATCAAGTGCTGGCAGCGATTCCAGCCTCAATAAACTGTACTCGAGGATTTCGGTAAAAGTTTCAGAACCAGCTGAAGCACCACCACCAAGTCTTTCTGTGGGTATTTAATAGGAGTTAAACTCTAAAAATCACTAATGCCTTCCAAAAACCCTTCCTGACTAAAGTTATAGCATGCACCTTGCTAGGAGCAGACCAGGATGGCAATGATAAAACATCAGACATGACTGGTGCTCTGGACAAACAAAATGCCATTTTAGGAGAAAATGAAGCCTGAAAATCTTAGAGAGTACATCAGGAACTGAGAAGCTCTATTTCCAAAGTGCCTAAGAGGTTTAGGAACATGCTGGCAAGCCATCCTCTAGATGTTCTGTCCACACACACATACACATAAACACGCCGCACATCCATCTAATAAAAGATCAGCCCCATCTGAGTACAAAAAGCCCCTCCAAACACCATGTTTTAGTTCGAAGTTCATTTTTGCAGCAGCTTTTTCACCCTTAAAAAACCCAGGGACTTCAAGTTTGCCCTGAAAGCAAGGGCCTCTAATGAACATATTGACACCACTTCAACTATCGCATTGTGAACAGCACCACTAGAATATATACGTATACATACTTGAAAGAAAAAAGGCCCCCTGAATTTACGTTCCATATCATTTTCCAGTAAAAGTCAGAGGTCAGAAGGTTACCAGTTTCTGCCTCAGCTCTGCAACAGTTTACTATTCCAGGCCCCATTTTTACTAGGCTATACTTGCGATGAAGTCAGCAACTTTTCTTTAAACAATAAAGTGTCTCAAATATTTAAAATTCTATAAAGAGATGTTATTCACCATGTACGTTAGGTCCACGCGTATAAAAAATTAAAATATACTGGTTTAGTTTAAAAAATAATCTTGTTAAACGCAGACTTTGCAATGCTAATCAGTACTGCTCAACCTTTTTTTGGGAACACAATTCCTTTGTTGTCTAACAGCCCTTGAATGAAACATGATCATAAAACCAGATTTAAAAGTATATACCTATTGTGAGTTCAGAGTCAACTTCAATAACACACTCTCTTTTATATTCAGATTAAGGATCTTTTTAAAATTGTAATTGCGTTAAATTAACACTAAATCCACTGCAGTTGGTCTCTTCAGAAAAAGTACGAAGCATTTAAGCAGCTTCTCAGAAAAACCCAGAACTTCAGTTTTTTAGACTTCGGAGCATCTGAGACAACGCTCGTTATTTGTGGTATGTGCCACTTCAATTGTACCAAGCTTGTTTCATACTCGCCCTGCTAAGTCAGTTACTTTGTTTGGTTTGGCATTCAAACAAAACATTTTTGCATTCAAGTAAATTGGAATTGAGTAAAAAAAGTAAATACAAGCACTGCTCAGGATTTCATAAAATGGGCCAGCTAACATCTCTTCTTCATGTGCAGTGGAGTTTTGATGGCATCTTTGAAATATTAGCATGCATTTCTGTAATCTTAATTACATTTGCTTTTGAAGATTTCATCTTTTAACCCATTTGAAAGAAGAAAAAAAAAAAACCCAAACCCTTCTCATTGCTTATTTTTATTAAGCACACTGCAAATTTGGTACATATGTTGCTCTAACATGTGCCTGCTGGCAGGGTTGAAGAAATAAAGATGCCAATCGTTTTACTACAAGGAGATGGAAAAAAAAAAAAAGTGTCAAAAAAAGGAAGATAGACCTTTAGCAGCACAAGCCCCCCAGTACCTGAGCACATTTCAACATCGGAAAGAGAAAACTGGTCCCCGAGCGCATCGGTGACATCTTGCCAGCTAAGAAAGCGTGAGTGCTCCGTTCCTACCTTGCTCACTGCTGTTGTCCCCACTGTGCGATGTGTGTCCCCCGCTGGAGGGCCCGGGGGTTCCGCCAGAGCGCGTTGATGCCGTGTCATCATGGTCTCTGTTCCAGGAGGGCTGTGAAGCCAAAAAAGAAACAACAAAAAGTTAAAATCTGAGATGGCAAAGAAGCACCCGGTCTGCACGCTCCGGGGAGAGCGGTATCGATGCCCAGACCCATGGGAAAAGGCTGGCAAATACGTCCCCCAAATTATTCCTTCTTTCCAGATAGCCGGATCACCGCTCCCCAGCGGAAATAACATAGTCTGGAATATGTTTACCATCTAAATAATCCCATGCTTTATTACCATAGAAAACAGAAACATTCCCGGCCAGGCTGGGGGAGAGCCAGAGAGTGAATCGCTGGCACTGGGCTCCGACTGTATTTTTAGCATCCGCAAACGCTCTGGCGCAACAGCCTGCTAACTCCGCAAAGGCAAAATGAGAGCGGTGGTCGAGAGCAGTGCCGTTTATATAGGCCTCCCACTCCTCGTACGAGGCCAACGTGGAAGAGCTTACAGACTTTGCTGGCAATTAGGCCTGGGTCCATAATAGCTGGGATGTGTCAGCTGTTTGCCGGATGGTATATGGCAAATGGACCAGGCATGGGGACAAAAAAGAAATGAGAATAACAATGGCTTCACATAGGCTGTGTACACTCAGCCCCATGCAGAGCCTCCTTGTACTATTGAACAGAAAACAGATGTTGCTTCTTATCACTGGGCACATTTGAAAGTAACATTCAGATAGGAAAAATTGGCTGTAAATTAAATTCTTAGGGAAAACAATCATGGCAACACTCCTCCCAAGTCTCCCTTTATCACCAGAGAAGATTTTAATTAGCTTTTAGTACTAGCTTTTAAAAACATCACAGAGACTCACTGGTCATCCCTCACAACCTCCTGTACGTAATTGAATAGTTTCTTCTTTACCATGAAGTAATATTGCCCACTGGAAATTATTGCCAAAAAGAAAACCCCTGTGTTTACAATGCACACACATAAGTCTATTGGATTTAAATCATACCACAATATGAGCCGAGTCTGTATACTATTAAAGTTGACTGATACTGCCAGCTTTTTAATAAATCTACCAATGGGCTAAACCCTCGCCATTTAATACCACATTCACACACAGCCGAATGAGATTTAAGGCAATCCAGATGAACTTTTCACACACACACTCAGAGAAGGAAAATTAAGACAAAAAAGTCTAATCTGAGACAGAAGATAAATAGGATTAGGAAAGCTCAACTTTTTCCAGAAAAGAGAAATCTCTCTTCCATTTTTTATAATCCTGGTTACAGCCATGATACATGATTACAATTAAAGAAAGCGAGGCCCAGAAGATACGCGTGAATATTTTAAAGCAATTATCATGCATATTCCTTAAAAAAAATAAATAAAAAGTGCTAATTGATCTGGTGATTCTGTGATTGAAAGAATGATGTGTGAACTGTGAAAGAAATGCTTTTTTTTTTTTAAATTTTTTTACAAATACGCATTCTCTGGCATACCAAAAGAATGCTGTAAGAGGTAATCTGGAACACATGCTCAGAATGCAAACAGTTAATGCATAAATTTTCAGTTTGTACAACTGCAGCTTTAAAAGAGGGACTTGTTTATTCAGAGCTCTGCAGAAAGAATGGTACAGCACCCAGGGGACAGACAATGCCAAGCACAAAGCCCTGGTGCCTCAACATGTAAAAGGATGTTTTTCTATGTGCTACAAATCCCACTTGAAAATATAATTAGAAGGAGAAAATGGCAAACTATTGCATTAACTGTAATTGAACAAAAGACCAGCAAGGCATGTGGGAGGTTGCAGGAACCCGTGGGAGTTCCAGGATGCATCAGATCCTACGAGTGACATCTCCAGGGCACTCTCATTCTATTTATGTTGTCCCTCACTACTATTGTTGACTAGTGAGCTGACTTGTAATTAATAGAAAAGCTGCAGATAACAAGGTAAAATATAGAGCGCCACACTAACCTCAGCAGAAATGTTTATTAATCTGATTAAGAACACAACTCCAAAGGCGGGGAGCGAGGGGCGAGCAGAAAAGAAGAGGCTCCGGACTGAAGAATTATACCGTGTTGTGCAGGAAACGGCCCTCCTTTATGCAACAACAGACCTGATATATTCACTATCTTTTAATGAGCTCCCCTGATTTATTCAGCTCTGTTCAGTTCCCTCCCCCACTTTTCTACTGTGCGGGATGTAGATTAATTCAATGCCTAATTGTTTAGTAAATTCAATTTTCCACATTCTATTCTGCATAGCTTTAGCTAAGGTTCTTAAATCTTCAGCGGCGAGCCCGGAGCCCAGTGTTTGTGATCTGTGCCTACCTTTTTTCATCACCATTTTTCTTCCTCCATCACTTAATTCACCATGAAAAGATTTTCCTTGCTGGAAAGTCTGATTCCGCTATGATCTGTGAGGCATTCCGATTCATTGCATTTTCATTGTGTTGGGTCTTAGATGCTGGGCTCCTCTTTTCTCACAGCTATCGCCACATTATACAAGCACTCATGCAAGAAATGTTGGATTCCACCTCAGTTTATCAAAATTTTGTGCATCCTAGATGTTTACATTTCTGCATTCAGAAGCAGGAGTTAATATTTTCCACCTAACCTCACTTTTATTAAGCTATTATTTTTATGGCCTGTTAAAAACGAATCTGCTCGGGATACCGCTAACTTTTTTTTCCTGGCTGCCTCCGTCTATTAGCATTTCAAAAGTATTAGTATTTAACTAAGCATCTCAAGTCTTAAGAGACTAGGAATTACATCTTTAGTCAGTTTATTAAACATGATGAAAGATTAGCTATCAAAGTTCGTATGCAAATTCTTCAGAGATAACTGCGTTGAAAGCTGCATTATTTTTTAAACAGACGCTACACAGCCCCAGTTCCAAAAACATCTCTCTCCACTGAGGAAAGAGAGATCCAAAGCACAAAACCAAGTGTAATTTTTCTTCTCCTGACTATTTCAGCAAAGTTCCCCCATCCACAAAAGCAGGGAGCCAAGTATAACATTAATCTCATCTCTTTTTTTTTTATCTTCCAGGGAACTTTTAAGTCAACAAAGTCTCTAAACCAACTTGCAAACTCACGATCCTCCGAGTACTTTTACATTAAATTGTTTCGACAGTGATGTGCCAAATATTATTATTTTTCACGCTGTGAACCACCTCCTTCTTTTACAGAAATATTTCCAGTGCTAGTTACAGAGAAAACTCTGACAGTAGTCATGACAATCTATTCCTACACAGAAATAGAAATGCCTCATTTATTTCCCTTCTCTGAGAAGCTGCGGTTTATCACTTGATGGGCTCCTTAGCGATGATAGTGATTTTTTTAAACTCACTGTACGAAGGCTGCCATGAACAGGAATGAATTCCACGTCATCTTCTACATGGAAATCCTGCATTCCTGCAAATTGTGGTTGCACAGAAACTAGAGGACTTGCTCCTCATTTCTGTAAATGAGCAGTGTCCCTCGGGAAAGCCGCCTGGCTCCCAGGTTAAAGCCCGCGACCCGAGCTCACCCAGGGCCGAGTAACTTGGGATGAGCCATGGGAATGGGGTCCCTGTGCCTCAGTTTCTACTGAAGGAACAACAACAATAACAACAACCACAACAAAAAGAGAGAAAAAAAATAAAAAGAGCACTTCACTTATCTACAGCACTGATATTGTTGGGGGATTAAATTAATTAGCGACTGTAAAACACGTTGAGTTCTTCCAAAGGGAGACTTTAGAGAAGTGCAAAGTAATATAAATTAATCACTCCATTACATAGGCTTGCTCATTCCAGAGGAGGGTCTCAGCCACGTGGTCGTGACAATAGTGTATAAATAAGGATAATGGCCCATTATGACTTGGGCTTATACATTAGTCACCATTTAGCTGAGAACGGACACCGCGGCATGGACTGGGAGTCACTGATAATCCTTTTTTTAGTAGCTTTTATCTTTCTCTTCCAAGTTCACCCTTAAACTCCAACACTCAGCTGAAACTTTCAGCCCAAATCCTTGTAAAATCAAGAACACAGCAGCAAAATCGAGAATACGCGAGCAAAATAATTTCGGGATTTCAAGACTGGGCTGTAAATTCCCATGATTTAAACTGGTTTTGCACCACTGCCTTTCTTGTTGGTCAACAGTTTCTAGTGCCAAAACCACGGTCCAGCTAGTGACCGATTTGAGTCATGGTCGCATGACTGATTTAAAATAAAAGAGGATTCAGGTGCCCTAATGCTGCACCACTTTAAGGGCAAAAGATCTTCTACAGGGGATGTTTTATCTTAGCCTGTGGCATCTGAAATACATTTCCTGACTTTTGTTTTGGTTCTGAAGCTTGTTGAGTACGCTGATACAAGTAGGGGGAAAAAGAAGGGAGAAGGTAAGGAAGCAACAAAAAATGTTTTGTGCATTTAAACAATCTCAGAAGAACCACTTGCCTCCCATGACCATTTCCAGGTGCTTCATCCACTTAGGGGATAAGCTGGGCTAAAAAGCACAAGCCCCAGCAGGTACAAGCACCGATGGCCCCGTCAAAGTGAGAACTGCATCTGATGAGGCCTCCAAAGCAGTTATTGACTTGTGTCACAGTGAACATCAAGCCTTAATGAACAAAAAAGCTACAGACAAAATTATTTGGTTAATGGCTGAATGGGAGAGTCAATATAAATAACATTACATACACTTATTACTGCAATCCAGCAACAGGTGGGCTTTGAGTCAAGTTAACACTAATACGCAGTGGGGGAAACCACTGCCTTCTGCTTATATTATAGAATAAAATGGATTTTTTTGATCGCCGAGCATGCGAAATGGAAAAAAAAAAAAAAAAAAAAAAAGAGTTCCTGGCCAAGGAACAAAAGGCTTGACCATAAGTACATAAATAAAAGAAATCGCTTTCCATTACAGGTGATAAAAATTGTACTCAGCATCTTTTGATATATATCTTCTCAAAAGTTTTGTGAGCACAGCCCTCTTGTGGGCTCATTTGTGTTTGTGTAACAACTGGAGATGGGGAACGGCTAATTCCTTTAGCTGTTGGACAAACCTCCGCTCCTCCAGGCTACGAGAGAACTGGCTGCAGGTATAATCATTCATCCCTTCGCCCTGGAGGAACTGAGCCGCTGCCAGCAATTTGTCAACATAATTTGGGCTTATTGTTTTCCTTCTGAAGTTTTATCCTATTTTCTTTTCCTAAATTAAATACTTATTCATTAGGAATAAAAAAGTAATGCATTATGTTTTAAAAGTTCTTCCGATTTTTCTTAACTCCTCCCTTCCAAAAACCTTCTCCCGATCCTCTCAAGGGTACGGACGCACCACGTTAAGAAGTACTTGTGCTCACTACAGGCAAGAACTCGAAGTGATGAGGGGGCTGCTTCATCACATCCACCTCCTACAAACCCATCTATTTCGCAAGGATTTACTTTTTTGCATATTTCATCCTCCTGGTCATTGGCTATACTGATGTCCTCAACCTCAACCAAAACATTCAATACGGCTGTTCAATACTTTAAGTGCATAATCCACCGTTCCAATGTTGAAACTAGAGCTACATGATAGACATGGTCTTTGCAGTCCACAAGCCTTATCCCGCTTCACTTCTGGAGGGCATGCCTAGTAACAATCCTCAGGTAGCCTGTTCCTCATCCAGCATAAAAGACAGTTTTTGAATTCTCTCTTAATTGGGAAGAAAACCTTGGAAACCATAAATTGGTAAGCAGGACTGAAAATATACTTGGATAATGTTAAAAATAGAATGCCATGTATTTCCTACATTACACACACATAGTTTGTTCCAATCTCCGTCACGTGCGGACTTTCAGGGACCCTGAAATTCACAGTCAGTCATGACTACCGTGATTTTTGGAGAGGACCCACTCATGGCTTTGCTGTCTGAACATCTCGTGGGGCTAACCAAGGCTGCCAGCCAGCAACCCCACCTCCCAGTCTGCCCAAGCCCAACAGGGACATCGCACGCAACACAGCCAAAACCGAGGGGGTCGGAACAAATGATACATGTAGGAACCTCAAAATGCTGCAAAACAGATGCTTTTTAGTGCCAATAGCTCTTCCATAATCTGCTTCATGCACCCTTGATTCAGAGGCAAATGATTTTTAACAGAACAACAACAAAAGGCAGAAACAGCAGGTTCGGATGGAAAAGAGGTGCCCCAAGTCGACAGAAATAAGGTCGTTGGAATGACAGACAGGCGATAACTCCGCCTGCAACTAAGCAGCACAGCGAGGGCGACTCTTGCACAGATGGAAACCTTTGCAGCGTTAGAGGCGGCAGAGCCCGTCGAACTAAAAAGCAGAAGAAATTCTGCGTAGAAGTCTTAGCTCTGACCTGGATTTCCTTCCTAGCCCCTGAAAAGTTGCAAGCTTTCTATCTTTAGTTTCCCCTTATTTCAAATGAGGATAAGACTCTTTGACTCTTCACAGCCTCATAGGAGGCTGTCTTGATATGTGCAACACAGTACTGTTTCTGAGACAAATAGATAAAAGGAAATGAGAGTGGGTATCAATGCAAATACCACAGAGGATAGAAAACTGGAAATAAACAGGACTTTAGCCACTGATTTTCACAAGACCAGGATTTCACCTGAAGGGACGAGAGGCCCAAGCAACATTGCATAGCGCAAAAATCAAACCAACATCCACCAAACAAGGCGAGCTCTCTCCATTAGCCCTGCTATCGCAATTCATTGCTGAACCTACCCAGGTTCAGAGAAGGAGCTAACACCTTCGTGCAGCACGACACCGGCTGTGTACCCACATAGGTATCTCTAACACAGCAGAGCTTTCTGATCCCCCCCAGACCCTCAGAGCATGGAGGACAAGCAGGTATGGACAGGAGAGGAGAGGAGAGCCCCAAACAGGCTGAATGGAAAAGAAAACACAAGTGCAAAAGGACAGGCTGATAGCGCTTTCCAAAGGAAAAAGAATAATTAGAAGCAGCAAGCATAAACCACAAAAAAATAAAGGAGAAAGAAATGGAGAGCTTCAGTCTGGGTGGGACATAAAGATAAAAACGAAGGAGAAAAACCGCAGCTGTTCTTCTCCAGGAGGCACCAAAGCCCTGTCAGTTCTGCGGGGGGAAGACTTCCGAAAAAACCATTTGTGCGTGTCTGTGTGCATGCAGGGATGTGCGTGTTCACAGCTACGGAGAGGCCCCCCGGCCCGGGCTGTGTTCTGCCAGAGGCACAGTCCCACCACCTTCCGCATGTGCTGAAATCAAACCTGCTGCACTTGGGCAACCATCTCCGAAGCCCCTCTGTGGGGGACAGCATGGGCAGCCGGACTTTCCGAGAGCAGGCTCCAGTGCAACCCAAAAACACCTCCAGCAATAACAAACTTCTTTTTGTGATTTAGACCTCAGGTTTTCCTTCTTGCACTGGTGGTTGTTGCATGTGGTAGCTGTGATGGACACCCGCAAAGCCTGAGCAGCACGGGTCTCAATCACAGCATGCCTTACATTTGATTGACCGTACTCTGTTCCTCATTTTTTTTATCTCAGCTCAACATTAAACACTGCCTGCCCAGCCAGGTTAACCGAGCCAGCTGATGGTGATGCGGGGTTTTTGTCTCCCACACAACAAACATTGACTAGTACTTTCTATTTAGAGCAACTTCGCATTGTAAACCTGTCTCCTCCCTTTGATAAGAGCCATATCGCTAGATAGCACTAATCCCTGTCCCTTTCTCAACACAAGGAAAAACAGCTTCGCAGTCAGGGTAGATAAAATCACTGCTCCACATAGATTTTCGTAAGTCTAATATCATGCAGAAATACACACAAAGTTGGCCCCAGACACACCGCTACCTCCTGAAGGCTGGTGTGCGAGGCCTTGAGGTGTGTTAGTCCTCCTTGGCTCCTACTGAATTTAATAGGACGGGAGTATTTTCCACAACTTTCTAGACCAGGAAAAAGGCCTTCAGAGACAAATCAGAGTTTCCTGTTCAATATTTCACGTAATGATTCCTCCAAAGGTGTAAACAGGAAAAACGCCTCACCACTTAGCCAGAAAAGGAGCGTCTACTGTCGCTTTTATTGCGTTTACGTGTTAAAAGTCATTTAGAAGGGGATCTGCCAGATGCCCAGGTCCGACTGAGATGGTGCAGGCTGTCAGGTGGCTGGCTGGGGTCCCACACCCGACCTGCTGGGAAGATTTGGGGTGAGAGGGAGCCCTCAACCTCCCCCACCCCTCTCCCCTCTCCCCTACGAGGAGTTCGGCAGGAGAGGCATTTTGGAGAGATCTGCGCTTCACCCTGAACATCTGTGCTCAGGCAAACAGCGAGGGTTTACTTACAGCAAAAACCCACATCTCTAAGCATTGCCCTTACAGATTTTTAGGGTTAGTATCTTCTGGGAAGACAAAGTTAACCCATCGGGGCACCTGCTGCAAATTTTGTCACATGCACTGAAATACAGGCTCCAAGTTCCAGCATCCCAGCGGCTCAACTCGGGATTCTTGGGGAGGGAAAACAGAAGCACAGCCCTAGCTCTGCAACAGCCCGACTTCATTTCGACTCCATCACAAGCAAAAAAGCCGAGCGTATGTCACAACTATCAAATGGTCTTTTTAGCTAACTGACAACAGACGCCATTTGGAGTCAGCGTATTTTGATTAGGGTGTATTGTTAGCAGGATTCAAGAGCCCGCTCGCCTCTCAGTGCTGTTCAACACCAAAATTAAATTGTGGTATAATTAGCTCCGCTCCAGCTACACCTTTCCGTCCGAATGGATACAATACCTGCAAAGGCTGCGCTGGGTATAAAATGTGTTCCTGATTATAAAATATTTGCTTAATCTTGAGGGCGCCGCCTTGTTTTTTAAGGCTCTCTGCAAGTCACGCACTCCAGTATGCGCTGCCCGTTATCTCCAGAAGGCTTAAAACTGGAATCCCCGTGATTCACATTTTCCAACGCTCATGGCCAAACCCTCCCGCGGATCAATTCCTCCACTTTCTACCATTTCACAACAAGCCAAATCCGCGGCGCAGGCAGAAGCGGCCGAGCGGCCTGGCTCTGCCAGCCACAGGCCAGTGAGCCGGCGGCCACAAGACAAGCCAAGCCCGGGCCGCGGGAGCCGGAGGAGGCCGAGCTCCAGGGGTGGCTTGCCAGGCTGAGGTGGCCGTGGCTCCCCGACGTCTCCACCCGCTCATTGAGGGATGGCTTGGAAGCACGGCTGGCTGCCGGAGCCACCCGAAAAAGTTGGGCTGAGAGGTCGCTGCGGCCTCGCTGTGCCTCCCAGGGAGGTTTTGGAGAACCCAGCAGGGCTCATAGCAACGCAAGGCTCCCGGCATGGCCCCAGGTGGACCTGTGCCATGGGACAGGCACACCGGACACCACCCCGCAAACACTTCCAGTCAACTCCGCAGCTCCGCTCCTTCTGCAGAAGTTACTGACAGCATTGCTGCTCACCCCATCCAGTGCTTAAGTTTATCCCCTCCCCCTTTAAATACATTTAAAAGTGGTAATTACACAGAAGATAGCAGAAGGGGCCAAAACCAAAGCACAAAGCCACTAAAAGCAACTTTCACCGTCAGCCTTTCGGTTCAGCATAGCGCTTCTCTGTGACAACAAACAGAAATGCTTTGCTTTCTTTACGCTGTTTTCCTTAAACCATACACAGAGTGAAATAAATCACTTTAACATATCACTTCTTATACATCTCCTATACCTTGCTCTCACTATATGACATATAAATTAAGGTATCAACCCTACCTGATGATAAAAGAGAAGTAGAAAATATTAGCTCATGAGCAACTAATCGTCTCACCTCAAAACCTCCGTGATAGACTTGGGAAGAGCATCCGTAAGTCCCCACATGCTGTCAGCAGAGGAGGGTTACCCATCCCTGTCCCTCTCAAACACTTCTCCCTGCAAACCAAACCCCAGCTTGATGTACTCATGTGCATTTAAGAATAAAATAAATCCTGCCTGCATGTACGAGTCATGTGCACACCATCACTCTGGATTTAGGGAAAAATTATAATAAAAAAGAGATCACTCGCAGGGGTTATACAAATGTAGCAGGATGTGGTCGTACGTACCAGACTTCTGCTACAAAGCTGTGCCACAAAGCACTGCAGCCACTCACAAACATGGGAAAAGCACAGCAGCGCTCACCTAAGAGGTGGAAACCACACCAGTAAAACTGGTTTGTGCAACAGGGAGAAGGGCCCAGACCTTCCTGGGGTAACACAGCTGCAAAATCCTTCGCCAGGCAGAGAGGGGCAAAGGAGGGAATGGCTCGAGCACGGCAGCCACGCTGCCTCCGGTGTGTGTGGGCAGCCTGCTCCATGCACCTCTTCCCGAGCATCTGTACAAACGCCGGCACCTCTTCATAGAATCATAGAGTCATTTTGGTTGGAAGAGACCCTAAAGATCATCGAGTCCAACCACAACCTCACTCTAGCGCTAACCCATGTCCCTAAGAGCCTCATCTACGTATCTTTCAAACCCCTCCAGGAATGGTGACTCCACCACTTCCCTGGGCAGCCTGTTCCAATGCTTCACAACCCTTTCTGAGAAGAAAATTTTCCTAATATCTAATCTGCACCTTCCCAGGCACAACTTGAGGCCATTTCCTCTCGCCCTGAGCATCCGTGCAAACACCAGCACCTCTTCCCGAGCATCCCTGCAAAGAGGGGGCAGCACGGGGAAGCTGCCTGCCACCAACTCACCCGTGTGCTTGGAAGGTTTCTCTCCCCATGACCGTCAGCCTCCCACCGCGGTGACGCCCAGCGGTGTCACCCAGCCGCAGAGCCCCTGTTCATGTCAGGCACTGTCCAAAAAGCCTGAGTGAACACGAGCGGAGAGAGCCAAGTTGTGGCTTCAAGCGACCTTGTGGTGACATGGCTGTACCCATCGCCGAAACGCAGCCGCGGCCGGGACGCAGCAGAGCTCCTCCCCTGCAACACTGCACGGCAGCACGCAAGAGAAGTTGCTTAAACTACAAGCCACAGGGACACTTCCCTCATCCAAAAATCTGGCCAACTCTACCCATGCTAAGCACCTCCACGGTGCAGAGGCTAGTGGAAGAGCTTGGGCCAAGGCCATCGTGGCACAGCACATTCCTGTGCCTGCACCCTGAGGAGCGGAGGGGCCCTGTGCACCGGCTCAAGCCTAAAACCAAAGTGCCACCTACTGAGCCTGCAGCATCCATGTCCTCCCGAGGGGGTTTCCAGCAAGGGGCTGGCCATGGCTAATACTTGGCTCGCGAGATCAAGCCCAATCTTGGCAAGCAGTCACCGTCCACGCGAGTGCACAGGCCTCGGGTTGCTGCCAAGCATCAACGAGCCCACCTGAGTATCTCAGCCCACATCTCTGCACACCCCACCACAACACGATGGGACAGGAGAATTTCACATCCAAGGGTAAACCACAGCTTGTGCTGACAGAGCCAGCCCCGGCTGAGGGCAGGGTACAACGCCGATGGGACAAAAACTCCTCGTGTGTCAGCCTTTAGATGTTCTTTTCTACCATTTCCATTTGCACAGACGACTGTCGCCCTGCATCCCTGCAAACAGGACGGACAAAGCCACCGAGTTTTTAATCCGCTCTTCCCCTCTCCTCCCGAGAGCTACACAGCCTTAAATGGAGCTATTTAAAGCCAGTGTTAAAAACACCAGCGATGATCTGACCTTCTCAGTAACAACAAAACCAGACCAAAACCTAAGGACCAAATGAATGAAAAGAAAATTACAAGGTAAAGTTTGCCTTCCCTGAATGTGTGCCAGCTGCAAGACTCTAAGATTACATTGATGCAGCTTTCCAAATTTTAAATACAATAATTTTCTGTATTAAGGGCCCAGTAACCCTAATGGAAGCATAATTAGGCATTGATGCCATGCCCATATGAGAGAAGCTTGAAAAACTTAAATAAACTGTGAATGGCAGGATTAATACCACAGCTTTTCATTTTGTACAGCTGTTTGAATACAGTACACTGCCTGTGATGGCATCAGCTGTTGCTTTACTCTGGGTCAGTATTTCTGAAGTTAAAACAGGCAGTTCTTTTAAGCAAATTACAATCCACCCCTCTTATTGTTGGCCTGTTTATTTCAGCAAAGAAGGTCTGGATGCATATTTGCTTTACATTAAAAAAAAAAAAAAAAGGAAAAAGAAAAAAGCACGTCAAACTGCAAATAAAATTAGCTGGCCAAATTCAAAGCCTGGTGACGCTAACAAGAGAATTTTAATTTACTGCGATGGCCCTTCAGGACGGAGGAGTAAGTAATGCAGTTTTGGAGATCATCTGCACAAGTGGGAATATCATATAGATGCCTGGAGAGTCCTTGAGAAAATAGCTCACCTCAGCCGCGATTGAAGAGGAAAGACAATACTTTGGTGAAATAGAATTCTGTATTTCTAGGAAAGGCTCCAATAGCAAATTGCTTACTAATGCAAGAAGCCTTGTAAATTTTATTATGAATGGAACAGCAATGGCAGGAGTATGACATGGCACAGCATTTGCACACACGGCTTAGCCAGTAAAAAGTAAATAAATAGGTTACTTATAAGCTTTAGAAGACATTCAAAAATACTTCTGACAAAAACCTAAGCTCAGTGAACTCCACGCAAAAATACAAAACAGATTGCAAAACTATCTTGCCATTATTTTTTTCACTAGGTAAATTAGTAGTCCTACAACTTAATTTTCAGTCCTTGGTTTTATGGTTGGAAATATCCGCTGAAAAGAGTTAATCTACATTTCCTCGCTGTCTTTAAAAACTGGCTTTATCAGTGGACGTGGAAGAAACGACCTATGCAGGGAGCATGTCAGGATAGCAAACCACCATCGCAAAATAAAATTCTCAAGTTACCGGGATGAGGACTGATACCGGGGAGAGCCTCATGCCATATTCACCTGGGAAACACGACCCCCAAACCGCAGCCCCCATGGGATGGGTGCAGGCAGCTCCCCCACCGCCTCACAGCCTGGCCAAGCCATTCTCTGTGCCATCTCGTCCGAATCCAGCCCCACATCCCCGGCACTGTAAAGCTTTCCGATTTTCTTCCCAGGCAGCACTAAAAAACAAATATCCCTCTTGAGCTGTGGGAGCAGAAGGAGAGGAGCAGCCCCGGCCGGGGCGATGACAAACACCGGCGCTTAAGCGTGGCTACAGAGACAAAAATGCCTAATGAAAAGCTCACCTAAAGCACGTAGGGAGCCCGTGCCCGGCCGGACCTCTCCAGAGCGGCGGGCATGAGGCTGGGAGGACGCTGGGGAAAGACGAATTAACTAAAAGTTAATGTGGATGTTCTCATTCAAAAGAAAAGTGGCCTACTCCAAAGGGGATTAGGCTAAAGTGAACTAAGGCCACTTTACTTCTGAATGAGAGCATCCACACAATAGTGCAATGCACTTTAACTAATGCACTTTAATTTTACACCCAATCAATTTGTCTTACCTCTCCTGAGTGTCCTTGTGTGGACAAACCCAGAGATTCATCGAGTTTTGAGGCCAGTCGGGGACCATTAGATCAACCCATCTCGCTCACCACGCGTTAAGGGCCATTGCTTTCCACAGTTATCTCTTTATTGATCCCCAAAACTCATGGATGACTAACATACAACCTCCGATGGGGGAAAAAACGTTTCTTCAACGGGGCTCCTGGCCTGGATTTGAAGATACTTGCAAAACATGAAGCCACTTGGAAAACAAGAAGCCACCGTGACTTTCGGCAGTCTGTTGCGCCGCCAGCAAAAGAACGAACAGACAAATTTGGGTGCAAATCCATTTCTTTTCATCCTGCCTTCCACATGCTCCAGAAGTTAGCAAGGAAATGGTAGTGTCTGTACTGTAACTTAAATATACATATATATTTTTAAATAGCAAACAGGCCCTTTGCCTTTAAGACAAACTCGGGGTTTTTTAAATTCACCTCACCAACGTTTAAATTTTCAACATTTGCCCAGATGTCTACTGATGAATCTCAAATCCTCTTTTCCAAAATCCAATAACCCTCAGAAACCACTCACCGCCTGCGCTATCGCCTTCGTACGTACAACAACCCACGTAAGCCTGAAACCTCCACGTCGCTCTTCACCTCTCCGACAAATACACCCGAAAATAAATAAATGAAGCCGCGATGGCAACAAGCAGCGAGGCAACTCAACGTGTTGAGCCTGCAGAGGCAATGGGGATCCCCTGTGCCAGCAGCCCCCTTGCTAACAGAGACAAGACCCCCCCACACTGCCACAGAGGGGCTGAAGCGTTCCAGGGATCTCGCCCGAATTAACAAAAGGTGTCCCAAAGACACCAGCCTGCATGGATTCTGCTCTCACCTATGCTCCGAGGCTGGGTTACATCTCTTTTACCTTTTTTTTCTCCTTTTGAAGGTAATAAAAGGGAAAAGGCAATCACACTAAGCACATGCCAAAGAAAAGCTGAACCAACAGCTGGAAAGCTGTCTGTAAGTCATGTTACAGAATATCAGCGGTGGGTTAGATATGGGGCCGTTAATCGGGGACAGAAATACACTCGAACACGGCAAAACACAAAATATTCACTCTGTTAGACTTACCCTCTCCAAATATTGCTGCGACTGCAAGAAAAAAAATATATATATAACCACTAATTTCCAAATTTGCTGTGTGAGTCAAAGCAACTGAGCATCAGGAGAGGAAGGTAGCATGCCAAGGACACGAGGTGACATTGCAGCGCACCCCGTTCTCTCCTTCTCCAGCATGCTCCTCTTTATTTTCTTAAATTTGTTTAGATGACACAAGATATCTCCTAACTGCACGCTCATGTGACCAAAAAAACCCCTCAAACACAGAAATGCAAAACAACAACAACAACAACGACACTCACTAATTTGAAGAAGCTGTGCTGGATTTTCACTGCTTTTTAAAGCAGTATTTATCAGCACAACCTGTGCTCACTCGTTTTGATTGAGCACGATATAATCTGATTTTTAAGTGCTAACCTTGCCCACTCCAGGCTGCAGTAACCCTTCTGCGTGCAGAGCCCATTACTGTTATTGCCGCCTCCGGATGAGCAGCCAGGGAGGACTCAAACCCTCAGCCATAAAGCCTAAATTTAAGGTAAAACTCATTTTTTCACAACTTCCTTGCAAACCTCCAAGTTGCCGCCAAATAACAATTCACACCGCAAAGACGCCGCGAGCTCCTGCTTATGGGAATGCCTTGAGATATGCTTGCAAATGTTTAGGATGAGTTCCAGGGTTACCTGGGGTTTAAACTCAGCTCTGTCAGGTTTGACATTGAAAAGGATGCAAAGAATTAGGAAATTAAAATTATCGTTTGCAACAAAGGTAACTTCGATCTGAAAAACTTCACTTGGAAGTTAGGCCAAGCATTCAACTTAAGGAAGGCAGCAAATACTGTACCCAGCAGTTAGGATGGACACATTTGGGCTTTTGAACGATTTAGAACACAAAAACAATCAAATATTCTTGAATTGAAATGAAATAATAAATTAAAGAAAATAGATTCAATCTCATGTCTACTTAACAATATATTTACTTACTTAAAGAAACAGAGAGAAAGGAAAATCTTATTTTGCTAATACAATTTCAGCTACAGCGTTTTGGATGATAACAGGTCCGGAATATAAATTAACATGATTTATCATTACATTAAATAGTCTGCCAAACTTAGGCATGGTAACAGCTCCTAAATATCACAGCAAAAAAAATTACCCAGAAAAAAGGATTCACTGGCTCAAGGTGGCATAAAGTCAAAGGAAGAAAATTAAACTTTGAGTCTTTTAAACATTATTTTATTGGACCTCCTCAGATGTAACACTTTTATTATTAATTCTACCTTGCACCCTCTGCACCACATCTATTATATTGATGCCTGTCCTTCTAATATGGGAGTATACATACTGAAGGCAGCAAAATTTTTAGCTCACCCCACTTAAAACCATACATGGTTTGAAAATACCTGTGAAAAAGTCCCAAATAAAATAGTATTTTTCAGTATTTTTTCCCTAGGGCATTATTTTTGTATTGGCTGCAAGGTATAGCTAATATATTTGAAATATCTGGGAAAGTTAGTCTAGTCATAACCGGTTGATGTCCTAAACAACCCATCCACCTTCAGATATGCTATATATTGCATTCTAGTTTATGATTCTTTGCAAAGAACATATTTGAAGTAATTTTTCCATTTTAAAAAAATGCTGTCTACTCGCATTTTGTTTAGATAAACTCTGCAACTGCATGCATTAAAAAAAATCTACTGTAACATAAATAGAAGTGTTGCTTTATTATACACATATATATACGATATACTATCATCCAAGAAGGGCCATCTAAAACGCCACAGTTGCAAACATTTAAGACTGTAACAAAAATGACTGAGACTCTAGTATCAGTTTACTATCCTCCAACAATTTCCCTGACAGTGGAGTCAAATAATGTTGAATTACGGACCTTCTTACAGGAAGTCTTATTTCATGTTCATTTTTTGATCATTTCCCTCCTAGTCTCTATAGGAATTCGGCTCTTTGCTGATTTGCCTTTAAAAGTTTCTGCACACATAACTAGCTTGTGCATTATTAAACGATAATTTTTGTCAAGTAACACTACTGTGGATTTGCTCAACAAGTTTATTTTCCATAAGAAAATACTGGCTTGTCCCTATAAAATCTATCTTATGCTGCTAATGCACTTTATTTGAATGTGGTGGGTACTTCATACAGTGTTTTTCTTCAATTACTTTCTGTAGAGACAATCTCGTAGGGGAATATTACGGTTCAGACTAGAGCACCTGAGTGCCAAGGTGATGCGGCTTCAAGAAAACAGCCTCACGGTAATACTTTAGAATTACCTAAGAAACTGCATTTCTGCTGACTACAGTCTTTGAGGCTTTTTTTTTTAATTGGAGGGAGTTTTCCCAGTCACAACACGCCACAGCTGTGTTTTAAATCTTTCCGGGCTCCGACAAACATTTGAAAATTTAAACACGCAAATGTTTGAAAAGCTAATGATTAAAAAAGGTTTATTTTGAAACTTTTGAGGATGGGTGCAATCCTTCAGCTTAGGGTTTTTTGAAAGTTCCGGGGCCTGGTTGATCTCGAGTTCAATTATCCCCAACAAAAACCCCAAACTCCTGCTTTGTACTTTCTGGGGCCGTAATGGTAAACAAGAACTCTGCAGGTCCCCCCCTGGCAGGCAGCGGGGTCACGCCCGTGGGAGAAGGATGCTATTTTAGTGACCTATTGCCACTGAGCTAGTTAAATCACTGAACAATGGTTAGTGTTATGGGGCTTTACTTTGCAAAATCTAGCATTAGTGTCATTGCTTTCCATTAACCGGGGGGGACTTAAAGGCACTGGCATTGAGGGGCCTATAAGGAAAGGATAAATAAGGGGAAACCAATAAATTAAAAAACACCCACCCTGTTAACTGTAACCTTTACTGCCACAATATAAGAAAATGTAATTAAATCCGTAATAAAAGCTTTTTACATACTTACTCTTTTACTACTCTCAACAGCACAACCGTGGCCAGGCAGAGGGACAGCCCGGACCCGCACCCGGGATCCAGCCCCTCTCTCCCGCCGCCCGGCCCTGCGCACCCGCGCTGCCACAGGCGCGCACCGCGCAGGGACATCCTAATTAGCCGCCCCGGCGACAACCACTCAACACCTTATTATTTAACCATTAAGGCCCAGATACTGCCGGCCTCGGTACCGGAGTTTACCGGAGGCGCGGGGTGGCCGCGCATGCCCTCGGTAAAACCCATTCCCCACCCGGGCACGACCTCCGCGGTCCCCCTTGTGCCGCCCGGCCGCTCTCCGCGGGTTTTATCCGCCGCCTCGTCGGCCAGAGGAAAGAGGGGAAAAGCGCATTTTTCCGCCTTTTTCCTTCGACGGGGAAAGCAAAGCCCCGCTCGCCGCGCAGCTCCGCGGATGCGGACTGGTGGCAGCGGCGGGGGCTGCGCGTCCCCCTGCCCAGCGAAGAGTTCGGGGTCCCCGGGGAGGCCGCCCGGCCCCGCCGCTGGCGCAGCGGCCGCGCAAGCCGGAGGTGCCGGGGCTGAGCCCCGCGGAGTTGCGCGGCCGCCCCACGCAGTGGGAGAGGGGCCGGCGCCCGGCGCGCAACGTCCGCGCTCCTGGCGAAAAGGGGAGGGGGGGGAGGTACGGACACTACACGACACCCCCCTCTCCCGACAACCCCAAAACTAAAGCTTCATTTCTTTAGCTTTCACTTTAATAAAATAATGATTCGTTGGGAAAATGGGGTATAAATCTTCATTTTGGAGGCAATTAAAGTGTTGATTTCATTCGTGCCCCTGAGCGATTCTTGTAATTTGCTCAAATAGCTTTATGTACCCAGCACTCCAGAGCTTTTAGAAACCCATTTTCTAGTTAGACTTGTTGGATTACAATTTTTATTCAACAGCAGCGAGCCGAGCTTCCCTCAGCTCGACCCTCGCTGTAGGGCTCCCCTCGCTTTAAAGCACCGCGCCGGGCGGCCGCTCCCCGGGAGCATCTTCCCCGGCCCCAGGAGCATCTTCCCCGGCCCCAGGAGCATCTTCCCCGGCCCGCCTCGCCGGGCACCTCCCTGCCGCACCGCCCTCCGCCCGCCCCGCGAAGCTTTTCCCCTTCGCAGCAAAATTGGGGAAAAAAACCCCCAACAACAAAAAAAGGCAAACCACATACGGGCACGTAGACCCCGTTTAAGAAAGTTCATGCCTTCCTTCAAGCCTTCCTCCCCCTGCCACGGCACGATCAGCGGCACGATAGCCTTTGGCACATGGGAGAAAATATTTAAGATACTGCCCACGCTGCAATGCAACGCACCTTGATGTCGGTAATCTATAAAATAACTCCTGGCTGACAGTGCTGGTGATAATGGCAAAGCGGCTGAGGAAACTCCTGTCTGCTTGACTGCGCCTTGCTTGAACAAAAGGAAACCTCCAGAGTCGGGAGCTGATTACTCCTAAGACTGTATTTACGAAGCTGATCATAAAGAAACAACTTGAGCTTTTTTGTCGGGATTTTTTTTTTTTTTTTTTTTGTCTAGGGTCCCCTCTCTCGCAGCCAAAGCACTGCTACCCCTCGGTTGAGAGAAAGAAAACCCGCCGTTTTACCCAACTCGGAAAAAAAAAAAAAAAAAGCCAAATCTCGGCCACTTCCATCATCTAGGAGCTTAATTTAGCTCAGAGCACCTCCTGAATTAGCCCCAAACGCTCCCATTAAAAGGCAAGAATCCCAGCCTCAGCCCAGCGCAGGCGTCAGAGGCAGGAGAAGGGAAAGGCGGCTTTTCCCAAACCATCCAGCTTTCCCAAACCATCCATCCAGCTTGCCCAAGCCATCCCTATTTCCCACATTGGCTACAGCCAGCATGAAAGGTTTGAATCATCCCAGGCAAAACCTGGACACCGTCAAAGACAAGGGCTTTTGCTGGCTTGCTTCTGAGGTTTGGATCTAGTTGTTTATTTATTTTTTAAAGAGGGGGGTTGAAAACTTGCAAAATCAAGGAAAATAATCTAAAACCTGGGTCCAGCTTTATTTTCTCTCCCCCCCTCTTGTTTTTTTCTATTAAGTAAAATAAAATGGGCGCGTTTGCAGCAGGCAGGCGTGCACAAAGCAATGTTCACTGAAGTCTAAAAGCGTTCGGCCAAGGAAAACTGACAAGACTGACTAATGAACCGTAGAGACGGGAAGAAAATAGCCAGTATTTGCTAGATTTCAAACTCTCTCTGTCTTACCCGGACCACCTATCTCGGATTTTATTATTATTTTGGTAAACGGCTCCAGCCCTTCCTTTCCTAAGCCACCAAGAAGCCAGCGATTCGTGGATACCACTTCTATTATTGTAAAGGGTAAATAAAATAAAGACAAAAATTAAAAGCGACAAGGAACAGGTCGAGTTTGCAGGCGATGCTTTTACAAGCTCATCTCGCCAGGTCGAATCCGGGAGCAAGCCTTAATGAAGCAATAATAGCCACATTATTCAAAAATTTTCATTTCGATGGAAATTTATCTAAAAGGGACTTAATCATATGCAAATAATAAAAGGAGGCGTAGTGACCCAGCAAGCGATCTGCATACAAATTTCAGCGTGTGCGGCATTGGCGAGATCATACCTGATCTGTTAGATTTGCTGATCTTGTTATGTCTTCACTGTCCGATTTTGATCCGCCCTCTCTATCGTCTATGACCAAATCGATAGGCATTTTTCCTTTCAAACAGCTAATATACCGGTGGCAGAAATTGTCACATAATTCGTGTACCTATATTATGACAGAAGTTAAAAAAAAAGGAGGGGGGAGGTGGAAAAAGAAAAAAAAAAAACAAGAGAAAAAGGAAGAAAATATAATCAGGAATATGTAAGTAAAATTGACAAGTGCAACCAGTCTCCCCCTTCACCTCTGTGACATCAAAAGTCCTAAATAGGGGAAACACACTGCAATTATTCCCCCGAGACCTCTAGACGCATCCAGAATTAGGAATAACTTTCTTTTCTCGCAAAATAGAGATATCCCAGAAAATTGACAGTGACAAGATGATTCACAGGCTACAACATATTCAACACCCGTGTTAAATTCATCTGCTCCCGGAGCTGTGGCCATTAGAGAGGTGACCTGCATGGGTGACATTTAAGGTAAACTATTTAATTTCATCCAGTTATTTCATCATAAACCCTTTCCAAAGGGGTATGAGGACAGAAAAAAAGGATTTAAACAACAACAACAAAAATCCTGATGAACTGGGCTGAAATACATTCTAGGCATCTGTGTCCTGAAATCCCCAGTTGCCCTGATAGACTCATACCTGAGCCGCCTCTATTAATGGGCAGATTTTAACACATTTTGGGTAGAGCAAGAACAACCTGCCAGTTATGGTTAGATAAAGTGGCTGAGGCTCCCAAGAAACTTTTCAACTATTTAAAAACCTCTCAAAATGTTTATTTTTAGGA
Organism: Caloenas nicobarica; assembly: GCF_036013445.1. Classification (NCBI taxonomy): domain Eukaryota; kingdom Metazoa; phylum Chordata; class Aves; order Columbiformes; family Columbidae; genus Caloenas; species Caloenas nicobarica. The sequence continues at coordinate 113,311,802 of NC_088247.1, read as the reverse complement.
GAAAGGGAATTCTCTTCTAGGCCAGCTATCAATGACACGTAAAAAATCCTCAGGAAACCAGAGCACACTTCCAATTTAACGTGAGCTCAGATGACACCACCTTCTTAGAAATTAGCATTCTCCCTCCTAAGATTTCTAAAATAGCCAGCAAAAAAAAAAAACCCTGCATTTAGGCTGCAATCTCTTTCTTCTGCTCAGAGGTGTACAATATTCCCAGGAACAAGAGACAGACACAACTATCAACTCTGCTTTGTCTCTGCAAAATGTTACAGGACAATCCGTGCCCTGAGCCTGACCTGCAGATGGCTCTTAAAAAAAAAAAAAAAATACATTCCCCATCCTAACTAACTGCAACCAAGGTCTCTTCCTCATCACCACTACCACCACGAAAAAATAAAATATATATTTTTAATAAAAATCACAATTTCGGGGGCTTGGCTGAACCAACCGTTTCAAGTCTCATCTGCGGCACCACAGAACTGCAACTATTTATACAAAGCCAGCAAAGTATTACAATGAACACAAGGCCTGTGCGTTTGAGAGCCCGGTTTTAGAGGCTGAAATTGTAATTAAACTGCGAAGAGAAATGGACGCCAAGATTGGTCTTGACACTAATTACCAGAAAGAAAGACATTTATGCAAATTTACCAGAAGCCTGAACTTCAGCAGTACTGAAACGGAGGAGGAAGAAAGAGACAGAGACAAAAATTACCTTCTCTAATTCCAACAGATGAAACCTTAATACTTGTATGGCTTGAATCATCTGCAAAGATACAAACAACATAAGTATTTATCTGATTCCTGGATTTGAGGATATTTCCCACAGCCGCCCCTGCCGCACTTTGTAGCTTGACTTTTCTCTAGTAGTAAATAAGAAGTTGTTTTGATTTATGGCAATAACACTAAAACTTAATAGCGGTGGCTTTGTGCGCTGTTTAACGAGAAGTGATCTAGAGTCAACCCCCCCACCCCCCAAAAAAAAATCCCTCTTGCAACGAAGCGACCAAATTATACGGATCATAAACATTTCTTTAAAAAAACCCAACCTCTAAACACCATTACTGGCTGCTCGTTTTGCGAAAGCAGGAGCAAGACTCCTAGAGGGAAGGCAAAATATTTGTTTATCCTTAAGGAAAAAATTTAAAAAGAAAAAAAAAAAAAAGAGAAGAAAGAAAAGACCTCATTTTCGGTGAGTTAGCGAACGGTGTATCTCCAGCCACAGCGATCCTCTGGGTTTCCCATCGAGCTGCTTAAAGGGTGCATGGAGAGGCTACTACAGCGTGGATAAATCCACGCTCCTCTTGGGTAGGCGAGCTCGCCATCGAGCCCGCAAGCTCCCCTTTGGATGGGGCTTTCTTTATGTACATCCTTATGGGATTTTTTTACTTCCATGCAATTACCGCACCATATTTACTTGGAATTATAAAAATCACCATAATAATAATAATTTTTTTAAAATCCGTATGAGAAATTTTCAATTTAGCACCACCAAACCACTTCTCCAGAAGATACAGAAGGTTTTTTTTTAAAAAAAAAAAATTAAATGGGGAGGGAAGGGAGGGTGGTGGGGTGGGGGTGGGGAGAGGAATAAGTGTTGTTAACTCTTACCAAGTTATCCAGTTCAGGATTAGAGGAAAAGAGGGGTTTCTCTGCTCGGATCTAAATATAAGAAAGGGGAGGAAAGGGGGGGAAAAATAATAATAAAAAAGATTTGAAATATGGAAGCAGAAAAAGCAGACGTTATTATTTCTTGCTTCATTACACTGTCGGGTCCATTATGTAACCTTTCGTGCAAAGCCCTGACTGCTGGGTTTAGTACATCAGCCAAACACTTGAACAAGTGACTCAAATACACAGAAAAATACCTACGGAGCTCCCCGGGCAGAGCCCGGCCCGGCTCCCGGGGCCGCGCAGCGAAACTCCCGGCCGGGCACAGACCGCTCCGATCCATTCCTTTCTTTTAGGGGCTGATAAATGCCGAGATTTCCCGATTATTTTGTTTTGGTTGAGTGTTTTGGGTTCTTTTTTTTTTTTTTTTCTCTTGCAGTAAGAGAGGGGGGAGGGGGAAACGCGCATCTTTATCTCAACAGAGACTTGTTTTTCTCGTTACGATTTTTTTTTTTCCTTTTACTGTTTCAACCCGGTTTTGCTGACCTGTTTGGCGAACACTGCTATGTCTTCATTGAAAGACTCAGAGGAGCAAACATCGCCTCCCGCTACCCCGGGCTCCCTGGGTGTGCATGTAGCTAGTTCACATTTCTCAAAAATCAGTGCTAAAAGAGGGAACAGGGGGTGTCTGAAAGAAAATACAATAGTCACACACACACAGAGCGGGGGGGGGGAAATAATATATATGTATGTAACGAAACAAAACCCCAAACACAACAGTCGTTAGTCCCGCAGCAGCGTGCGTGGGGAGCGGGGCACCCACCGCGCCGGGCTCCGGCTCCCCCGCCGCCTCCCGGCCCCTTCCCGCCGCCGGCAGCCCCGCATCGCCCCGGCCTTGCGGTGTGATCTGGGCGCCAGATATTGTTCATAACAACCTTAGGACAGGCTAAGAATAAAACCCAAGCCGGTTCCAGCAGCCATTTTGAATTAACTTTGTCTTGAGGGGGAAAAAAAAAAAAAAAAAAGCAGTAATGATAAAAAATTAAAATCTCTGGACGGTGCCTTTCGTGCTTTTAATTCCCATTTTCTGCTGGAGGACTTGCGAAGGAGAAAAAAAAATAGCAAAACGCATACCAAAAAAAAGGAGAGAAACAACCTCTATCCAAATTTTAAAATAAAAAGCCCCTAAACCCACCGGCTCCCCAAGCAAGCCGACCCAGCGGCCGGCGCTGCCCAGCCGGGCTGCCTCTCCGGCCCCCCAAGCTCCACAAGCCCCGACCCGCGGGGGGAACCAGGTGCTTTTGGGCTCTCCCAGCTTTAAAAGCCTCCCTGGAAGAAAGGCTGCGTGTGCATCTGGCTCCCTCGGCCGTTTAATAATTTAAATAAATAAATAAGCGTGGCATACACATATAGTATGTATATTTATAACAGGGAGTTACATTTTCATACTACTTTTTTTTTTTTTTTTTAAGGGGGGGAGGGTACCGTACACTGCTGAGTTTTAACCAACTCTACAGATTTCTGAGAAATCGATAAAGGAACGTGATTTTTAATTTTTTTTTTTTCTCTCTCCCTTCTCACTGTTTGGGAAGCGATTTTAAAAGGCTCTTGAACTTCCCTTCAAACTCAAGACGGGCAGATTCATTTTAAAAGCATCTGCCGCCAAACACATCCCATCAGCTCCCATCGCAACGGCCTAGAAACTGCTTTGCAAGTTGCTTCATTGAGAAGCATTCAATACTGTCGGATAAAAAGTTTCTAAAAAATTAGAATTAAAAAGAAAAAAAAAAGAGGAAGAGAGTCGTGAGAAGCAGCTCGAGTTTTCTCCTTCATAGCGCAAGGAGAGACAAACAAGGCGGAAAGTTGGGCGAAGCGCTCCAACTCTTCCCTGCTCCCAAACTCCGTGCAGAGATTTACCACCCGGCGCAGGTTGCGCCCTGGGAATATTTATTTTTCCTCCTCTTCCTCCTCCTTCTCCCCACGGTGATGCCTGCCGCCCCTCCAGCAAGCTCCGGCTCCCATTCTCCGGAGCCCCCGCCGCGCCAGGTGGACCCCAACCCTCTCTCCCCCCTTTAAAAAATAATAACGACAGTAAAAAATTAAGAACGCGACCCTTTTCCGCGCAGCGCTCCCCAACCCTTCTTCCCCATCTCGCCAAAGGGGCAGCCCGGCCCGCACCACCCGCACACCCACATCACCTTCCGCGCTCCGTCCCGCGCAGGTTGAGCGGGCGCGGAGCCTTTTACGCGGCAACCTACCCGTAGATGGCATCTTTATCTCTCTTGAGGGCGTCGTTGACGGAGGCGCCCATGGCGGGGGCCATGGCGTTGGCGTGGGCGGCGTGGGGGTACTGGTGCGAGTGGAGCGGCGGCCCGTGGTTGAGGTGGTGGACGGGCTGCATGGGGCGGGCGCCGTGGGGGTCCCCGTACATGGTGGTGGGGATGCCCACCCCCTCCATGCCGCCGTAGTGGGGCAGCTCGTCGTACTGCGGGGCAGAGAGAGAGCAGAGAGGCGTCGGGGGGGTGGGGGGGGTGAGGAGGGAGGGAGCAGCGTCCCCGGCACCAGCCCCGCTCCCGTGTGTCCCCCACCTCCGCCGCCCCCGGGGAGAAGCCGCTTTCCCCCCGGGCTCCGCGCAGCCGGTTCTGCCCCCCCCACACCCCTCGCTCCGTGCGGCCGCTGAGCAGCCGCCGGCCCCGGGTCGGGGAGCAGCAAGGTTGGGGTTGTTGGGGTTGCTCCGGCCCCGGCTGCCCGCACGACCCGAAATCCTTCGAGTCCGGGGCGGAGAAGTAATAATAACAATTAAAAAAAAAAAAAAAAGAAAAAAAAGAAAAACGACCAAAAAAAAAATCTTCATCCCAAACCTTCCTGTGAATAGAAGCGGTTCACGAAGCCCAAGTCTCTCTCCGCTAAAGTTTTCCCGCTGATAAGAAGTCAGGTAACTAACCCAGCGAGGATGCAAAAAGTTCAGCAGAAAAAAAAAAAAAAGAAAAAAAAAAAAGAAAAAGAGCGATTTTTGGGGTTTCCAGCAATTGCACGCGAACGCACTTTTAAAGCCGAAAGGCTGGAAACGTTTGCCCGGGCTCTCGGGATTTTGGGAATGCCTCTTTTTTTTTTTTTTTTTTTTAGGAAAAAAAAAAGGGTTTTCTTTGTTAAAGATTATGGAGCAAAAGCTAACGCTGTTCCCAGGCAGCGGGGGAAACGGCCACTTCTCATCTATTAAAAGCGAAGGTGTGAATAAACACTTTTAAAGATCCCTGACACTTGCTTGGACCGAAAGAGTAAAAGGCAAGTTGTCAGCAGAGGAACTTTCTTCCCCAACCAGCACTCGGAGGGGCGGCAGGCAAATTAGGCGAGAAAACATATTTCCAGGGCTTTTCCCCTTCCCCAAATTCTTGCTCGCCTGACTCTGGCAGATATTTTATTTTCTTTCCACAGAACTTCAATTTAGGAGGTAGTTGGAAGAAAAAAAAAGATATCGCATCCAAAATAGAAACAACAATACACATGGCAGTGCATACTGCTAACCTCTAATTCAAATTAAAGGGACTTTATTTTTAAAAGAGCTTTTTTTTTCTTCCCCCCCATTGCACTGCACGTTTTGTGACTGAATATTAAAAAGGGGGGGGGGGGGGCGAAAGGAGAAAGAAAAAAAAAGAAAAAAAAAAGTTGTGCTTACTCCCAGCTAGAAGTTATCTTCCAAAAGTGAGGCGGTATATCATCACTAACACAGCAAAACGCTCAGAGACATGCACACATTCAAATATTTCAAGCACTGGTGATTTTAAAAAAGACATTGGTAGGACTAGAGCTACAAAACCAACAAATACAGCGGCTCGGAGATATTCACTTACATGCCTGCATGTCATTAATGCATAGAAAGCTTGCCTTTTCTGTGAGAGATCCGGGATGGGGAGTAAAAGAATCAAGAAAATATCAATATATACGGATTTAAGCCTACAAGTACAACTGACAAACCCTCCCGCTCTAGGACCACCGCTTTGTGCCCCTGCTCCAAAGAGGAGGGGGAAGAAAAAAAACCACACACACAAAAAAGAAACTTTTTGCAGCGTCTCTGTAAGCCACGTTTCAATATTATTTCACATTTGAAATCCATTTTTTTTTTTAATACGTACCCTTTGCGCCATCGGCCTGCTTGCTCCCTTTCTACTTCAACTTCTAATATATCCTCTTTAAGGCCAGTGTGAAAAGAAAGAAACGCGAAGTTCCCCCCCCCTTACCCCCCCAAAAAATGCAAAAATCCCTTAGCGTCGCCAGCAATGAAAGCAATCGAGTAAAATCTTCGGCTTGCTGGATCTCAGCGAAGCGATACGGTAACTCAGCATTAAAAAAGGAGAAAAAAAAAAAATAAAAGGAAAAAAAAATTCAACTCTCCCTCCTTCCTTCCTTCTTTTTTCTTTCTTTCTTTCCTCTCTCCCTGTCTCTCTCTTACTCTCCCCCTCTGGTTTCCAAGACAGCAGCGGGGCGAAAGCAAATATCCTTTCCCCAAATCAGTTTTTTTTTTTCTTTTTTTTTTTTTTTTTTTTTTTAAAGTGCCCCTCAAACCCAACTACCAAGTCTCATGGCTTTTTGCCACTCCGGCTGTCAATCACAGGCGAGGTTGTCAAGGTGGTGAATGACTGATGATGATCCGCTGCGTGCGCTCCCACCGCGCAGGACACCTCAAATGTTAATTTTCGAGCGCGCTCACCCCCCCCTCCAAAAAAAAAAAAAAAAAGAAAAAAAAGAAAAATTTAAAAAAAAAATTGAGGGAGGAGGAGAAGGAGGAAGAGGAGAGGGAAAAATTAAAAATTAAAAAGGCTCGCTAACGCGCCGGCTCTCCCTTTATTATGGTTATTATGATGATGATGATGATGATGGGGGGTTTTTTCGCTCCTCCTCGGATCGCTCCTAATTCCTCGCCGGCGCCGGCTCGCTCTGCCCCTGCGCGGCCGCCGGGCGAGGCTGGCGGAGGCGGAGGCGGGCCGGGCGCGGACGCGGGTGCCGGGCGGAGCGCCGCGCCGTGCGGGGCGGGCGCGGGGAGGAAGGGCAGCGGGGAGGAGGAGGAGGAGGAGGAGGAGGAGGAAGGGGGGGAGGCGCGGCGCTGCCGCCGCGGGCCGCGCGCTGCCGGGCGTCCGCCGCCGCCGCCACCGCCGCGGCGAGCGCAGCGCAGCGCCGGGCTGGAGCAGACTGCGGGAACCCGGAAGTAGTGGTGGCCATAACAGGTCGCGTCTTACACAATGCGCTGGGCGGCAGCAACTCCGACACCGGCGCGGGGGGGGGCGCCGCCGCCCGCCCCCGCGCAGCCGCCCGCGCTCCCGCCCCCGCGGGGAGAGGGGGATTGGATACAACGCCCCCTCCCGGCCCTGCCCTCTGCACGCCCCGCTCCGGACGGTGCGTCCACCCGCCCCCCCCACCCCCTTACGGGTGGGTGTGGGGCCGCGACCGTCCCCTTTGTCTGGCGGCGCCGCCGCCCCGCTCCGCGTCCGCGCAGCGCCCCGGGGCCGCGCCGCCGCCCGCCCCCCCCAACCACGGCGGCTCCCCCCGCGGCCGCCGGCCGAGTGAGCTCACCCGGCCCCCGGCCGCCGCTGCCGCGCCGCCGCCGACCAATCAGCGCCGCGCCGCCCCGCGCCGCGCCCCCATTGGTCCGAGCGGGAAGCGGGGCTCGGACCGGCGCGACGCCGGCGGGTGGGGGGAGCGCGCCGGGGCGACCCGCGGTGCCGGCCCCGCTGCCCCCTCGGCCGCCCCGGCGCGCTCCTTTGCCCCCCGCCACGCCGAGCTCCGCGGCCACGCGGCGTTGCGCGGGGAGCGGCCACCCCTTCGGCGCTGCCGGTGCCCCCCGTCCAAAAGCACAGCCGTCCTTTTCCCCCGGGCCCCGCCGGTCGGGGAGCGAGGAGCTCTCCGTGTCCTTTCCTTCCCTTGTGCCTGCGGGCCGGGCTGCGCGGAGCTCCCAGCGGGCGCTGGCGGGGAGAGCTGCCCCGGCCCCATCACACAGCCCGGTCCCCGAGCGAGCTGCTTGGGGCGGGGGGAGCGTGGCGGGGGTGGCGTGGGGGGATACGCCGGTAGAACCCCCGTGTCAGGGGGAAGCTGCTCCGCTGCCGAGGGTGGCGGGCAGTGGCTCGGCCCCCGCCGCCACGTCTCAAACTTCAGGGAAACCCGTTTCTATCCCCCCTCCCACCCCTTTCCCCTAGGACCGGCCTTTTATCCCGGCGAGGGAAATAAAGACCGTTCAGGTAAGAGCCATTTTAATACACTAACCCCCCACCCGCCCCACGCGTCCCTGGTGGGAGCCGAGACACGGGCGTGGGGTTGATGTCTGTATTTATTTACCCGGGGAACGGCGCTCGGTAACGATTCCCCATCTCACAGGTCTCTTGCAGGGGGGGGCTGCAGCTTAACTCCCAGAGATGCAATCTCCTCTCCTCATCCCTTTTCCTTCCCCTCCTACAAAATTAAGGGAAAAAAAAAACCCAAAACTTAAAAAACCCCTTTTAAATGTCTCCACCAGGCCTTTATAAGATTAATTCAGCACAACCCAGCCTAAAACACTTTTACAATGTAATTACAGTCGTACAAATTGTTTGTCTAAGCCTCATTCTGGATAAGAATTTTACAATTAGCAAACAGTTATTACTCTTAGGGCTTGCTGCGAGAAATTGCGCTGCGCGCCTCTCCGCTTGCAATATACCGGCCATAAAAAAAAAAAAAAAAAAAAAAAAAAAAAAGGGCCAGCCTAATCCGGGCAGCAATTAATCATCTATTAAAAGGGAAAAAGTAACCGGACAGTTCCGCGCTATTTCGATAAACTCCTACCCAGGCGGATGGGCTGCGCGGCAGCACCGACCCGCGCAGCATCTCGCCCCGCTGCCTTTTTAGGCAAGGTGTCTCTTCTTTAAAAAATTATTTATTTTTCCCCTAAAACTTGCTGTCTTGCAGGAATCTATTGACACTTGCCCATCGCACTGTGGAAAAGGAGAGGGGAGGAGAACAGGGATTGGGGGGGAATATAAAAAGCAAAGAGCGAGGGGTTTTGGTGGGCGCCCGGGCCGGGCAGCAGCCTCGCTGCGCAGCGCGGTGCATTGCGCGCTACTGCGCGGCCCCGGCGGTACCCCTGCTCCCCCCGCCCCTTAAACCGGGCCTTTCGCGGAGGGGTCCACCGAGCTGAGGCAAAAAAGGCATCTGGGGAGCAAGGCAGCCTCCTCCGCGAAGTGGAATCTGGGTCCATTTGCTTATCGGATAATAAATGAGGCTTTTAATCAGGCTGAATTTCCCAGTTTAAGGAAAGAATTAGTCATACCTAAGAACAATCCAATGTTTTCTAGCTGGCTTCCCTGCCGCCTTCCTAGCAGGGATTTGTGGTGAGGGGGGAGGAAATTAGCATCCAAGTGTGCTCTTTCACCATTAATATTGAAATTTGAAAACTGAAATAGGAACAACCAGAAGAGCCAAACAAACAAGAAACCGCAGAAGAAAGCGTTTTTAAGGCGGTCGAGAGATAATCCAGGAATGCTTCAGATAAGGGGGAGGGGGGGAAGCGATACGTGCGGAGATACCCGAAAAGTCAGAGCCTGATGAAACGGTTGAAGGAGAGATGGGGAAAAAGCAAAAAAAAGCAACCAACCTGTTTAAAGACCTATTAAAGGGCAGACCCAAGGCGGGGTGGGGGGGAAGTGCTAATAAAAGGGGGTTAACTGCAAGGGATTTCAGCGAGCAGATGAAGCGCAGCGCCTGGAGTTTCGGGGTTTGTTTACTAGCTACCGATTCAGAAAAACAAAAGAGCGGCTGGTCGGGCTGGGGAGTCAGCCTGAGGTCACCCTGCGCTCCTCCGGCAGCTCCGGGAAACCCGCCCGGGCCCGGGATGCCGCCGGGACACCGGGACGGGCGATGCCGGACCCGGCGGCCCGGAATGGGGATGGGGGGGCGGCCCGCTCCCGCCCCACCGCTGGCCCTGACGTTTGCAGAAGTTATGGGGGTCTTTTGTTAATTAAATGGAGGGCTTCATAAAATAATCCCAATAAAATTTACGGTTGTCTTAAAACTTTCTTAAAACTTTCTAAACACCGCTATACATACGTATATATACACATATATAATAAAATTAACTGGGAAATGATTTACTGGCCGAGATTTTTGTCATTTCGACTTCTCCGGCGGAGGGGAGGGAAGGCACACGGACACAAAAGGAGCCTTTCAGGGACAAAAGTTGCGGCGGCTGCCAGGTTTACCCCGCGGTGGCACCTCGGGGTTGCCCAGGCGAGGCAGAGCCGACCCGAGCCCCTGCCCGGCGGCGCCTTCCTATTTCACACTACAATTAGACAATTCCAGCCTAAAATCCCCAGAATAACCTCAGAGCCCGGCAGCACGATAGTGTTGGGTGTTTTATTTTGTTGTGTTTTGGGTTTTGTTTTGTTTTGTTTTAGTTGTTGTTGGGGTTTTTTTTCCTCTCTCTCTTTTTTTTTTTTTCCTCACACGATCTAGGCGCCACAAATTCATTTGTATTAATTTGGAAACGCTGCTCCGCTCCGGTGTTTGCGGTACCTGTGTTTAGCCCAGATTTCCACCGCATTTCTTTACTCCCTGCCGATGCCAAGCCCTCTCCCTTTGCTATTGATATTACTATATTTCTCGTTGAATGCAATAATAATAATATCAACAAATTGCTGGACAAAACTCTGGCTGCTTAATTAAAGAAAAAAAAAAAAGCTGCCCGACGGTTTTGAAGGATTGAGCTGTTGTGCCGTCTACTGGGCGATGGAGAAACTACAGCCAGAAATGCCTTCTAACTTTCTGCGGGAAAAAAAAAAGTAGGATTTTCGGCAATTTGGCGCCGGAGGTGCCCAGTTTCTTGGTAGAAGAAGAAGAAAAGCGACCTCAGCCAGAAAAGCCGTAGACGCAATTATTATTTCCTTCGGTTACACCCGTAATACGGTATAAAACTCCACTTTAAAGCTCTCGAGATTTTATTGACTGCAGAGAGCGAAGCCATCGGCTGCATTCCGGGGGGGGGGCATGGTAAAAGATGGTTTGAGTTTACCCGTGGAAGTCAGCTGGATATTAGCTAAATACGTAGGAGAGAGGGGAAAAAAAAATCTAAAAATAAGGGGGTAAATATTTGGGAATGGTTTAAAAAGTTCTCCGACTGCAGCCGTGGGGCAGAGGGAGCTCCCAGCCCCGAGGATGCTCTCGGAGGGGAGCAAAGGCAACCGGGTTTGATGCCTCGATAGCAGCCGCTGCTCGGTGTGGCAGCAGGAGGGGGGTTTGCGCCAGCACAACGTTTAGTCTCGGTTCAGACGAAGCCCGCACGTTGCTTTTTTAAATTCCCGAGCCGCGGATGCTCCCAGGCAGACACAGCCAAACTGGGTGATTCCCCTCTCCCTGCCCGTTTGGCTCTCCAGTCTCCTCCAAAAACAAAGTTCAAGAAGGGATGCAAAATTTACAGGTTGTCGTTTTGTTGTTGTTTAAAAAAAACCCCAAACAAACCAACACCCAAACCCTTGACTTTTGCGAGGCGAGAGGCGCAGAGGGGCAGTGAAATGCAAAGCCTCTGTCGTATTTACAGACACTGTCGGCAGCCGACTGTGCATGGAGATAAAAATCTACTAGTCTACGTGAGCTCAAAGGAGTTTTTTAAAGCAAAGATCTCTAAGCATCTCTTCTCCATCCACACACATCCATGCATGTAGCCTAAAAGCCGGAGACACCCACGTAGTTGAACAATAGGGTTTTAAAAAATGTGTTAAATGAAGGTATAAGCAAACCCTTCTGCCACTTATAGCAGACCAGCTCCGACAGCTCTCTACCTTCAGAGCCACTTGCCAGAGTTCAACAGAGGGTGACATTAGCCTAAAATATTCGATACCTTTTTTGCTGGAGACTTTCCCCACTTTTGTTGGGCTCCGAGTTTGTCTCTGCGGGTACAATTGCTGTCTTTGAAGGAAAACAACAACCTGCTCCATTTTTTATCAGCCAGGGATTACGGATACTTTCCTCAGAGTACCTAAAGCAGAACTGAAATGATTCCGTGCCCCTGGTATAAAAAAGTTGAACGGTCCTCTTCTAAAAAGTTGAACGAAGTATCTTACCGTTTTAAATAAGTCGGAAAGTACTTGCAACATAGTACGAGAAGCAAATTAGCGAGTAACAAAATAAAACGCCTGTTTCAAGCCACAGGGAATTCAATATCGGTATCTGACGGTACCTCGGCTCAACTAGAGCAAAACGGAGTTTTGTCAGAGCCTTTCCATTTGATGCTTTCCTCCAAACTAATTTTCAATATTGCTCCCTTTCTATTATCCTACCCCGTATTCAGCTTAGCTAATGAGCCCATTACAGAACTATTTCGGGCTTGCTTCTGATGCCGACTGCAGAGGACAGGCATTAATTGGAGCGGGGATCTGGGGTTGTTAAGCACGGTGGGATGGGAGGAAACTCGGGGACTCTCTGAGGGCTCGCCTTGCCCTCCAAGCCGCGGAGATGGGTTACTGCAAACGATATCATCTAGGTAAATCTGAGTGTAAACCATCGACGCTTTTATAAAACAAAAAAATGCGAAAGGAAAGGAAAGGAAAGGAGAGAGAAGAGAGAAAGGAAAAGAAAGGAAAGGAAAAGAAAAGAAAAGAAAAGAAAAGAAAAGAAAAGAAAAGAAAAGAAAGAAAAGAAAAGACGACTCGGCGCGGCCCCGGAGAGGGCGTTCGACACCGGGCACTCCCGGGACCCGCAGCTCCCCCGGGGCCGCCCGCGCCCAGCCCAGCCCGGCCCCGCCAGACCCCCCGGCACCGGGTCCGACCCGTTCCTGGGCGTGCAAGGGGCCTGGGAGACAGGGGAGCGCGTCGGGGTCCCCGTAACCCCCCACTCCGAGAGTTACCAGCTGCCCCCAGTTTCCCCAGCTCCCCTCAGGACAGCACAACCCGCTGCTATCTGCGTCTGTGGGTGCATTATCACAGACTTCTGCATAATTGCATATTGACTTTATTAAATGGATCTGCAGAGCTATTTAAACATCTTCCTTTTCCACCCGCAAACAATTCTCCCGGCAAGGGAGAAAAATAATTTAAAAAAAGGGTTAGAAAAAAGCTTTAATTTGCTCTTGCTCCTTCGTTTTCAAGCATTTTAATAAACGCTTAACAATGAAGGAGCAAGAGCACCTTAACTGAGGGCACAAGTGGCTCATCTCTAAGAGATTTGGATCCTGCTTGGTGTGTGTGAGTGCAGGCGAGCAGAGGGGACCTGCAGCAGCATCTGTGACAGCCGGGATGGGTGGCCGTCATTCACTTGGGGTCTTAGAGGTGAGTGCGTGGATGTGTCTCTCTATTTCTGAGCTCCCTTGGATAATTTTTGGCCAGCTATGATGGTTGTGAGAAAAGCGTACGTGGGTATTTGTGTGTGTGTGTGTGCACATGAAGGACTGCTCTAAGGACAACTTAGGAAAAAAAACCCTTCCTCGTTAACCATTTTTAAAACCTCCCTTGGAGGAGAAGCACTCAAACGTGGCGTCCCCCCTCTCCCTACGCCTCCCCACTCACAGCAGTGCCACGCAAGCCACGTCAGCCCCAAACCACAGAGCCGGGCTTTGCCTCAAAGAACACGAGCGCTCATCCTCTGCCTGCACGCCCCCCCGACATCCCCTCTTTATCCTCCCCACTTGCGGGCTGGAGCAGAGGCAGCTGCCCCTCGCCCTTGAGCCTTGCAGGGGAAGGCGGCCTCCTCCCGCCCCAAGGCCGGCTCCCCAAGGCAGCAGCTGTGAGAAGCAGGAGGCAGGGAGGAAAAAAAAAAAAAAGCAAAGAGAAGGAGAAGGAGAGGGGGGGGATCAGGGAGGGAGGCGGTGAAAGCTGCACTCTCCTCGAGCAGAGCGAGCGTCCCCTCGGAGGGGCCCCAGCCCCAGGAGCTGCCTCCCGAGCCCTGGGCCTCCCACATGGCAGCAGCAGCATCGCCTCCTCCGCAGCCCCCCAGCCCCGCTGGGGGCAGCCCCGCATCCTGGCTCGACCCCCCGGCTGCTCCCCATCAGCCTTGCGGGTCTGTGGCGAGGGGTGGGCGAGACACGCAGACCCTCGCGGGTCCCAGATGGGAAGCTCCAAGGGCCTGGGGATTCGGAGAATCATGCACCATGACGTGACACTAACGGTCATTTTCTATGGCTTATTTAAAGGGTTCATGGAAAGATCTGCAGTTGTCAAAGGGAAACTCCAGTCAGAAGAACCCGTCAAGATGCATCAAGAGAGCATTTTCTTCAAGCTTACCCCACTGAGCACTTTTTTTTTTTTTTTTTTTTTAACCTCAAGGATGTTGGCTTTGCTTGAGAAGCCGTAATTGCACTTTAAAGAAAATGCTCTCATGCTTTTACCCTCAACTTGTTGTGGGAACAAGACAAGGAATCAGATAGGCACTCAAACTCCCCAAACTCTGGAAAGGGAGTATTTTTTATGTGGAACCAGAGAAATATCTCGCAATCAGTACAGCTCTCCTCAACTGCAACATTATTTCCTTCCATTTAGTAGATTTCAGGTCAATCAAATACTCTATATTTTGGCTAAGAGAGCTCTCAGCATGCTTTGAGGGGGACTATCCCACCATAAAACCTGTCACTTCAAATTTCCAAAGATATTTTGCTCCTTCTCTTACACTACGGTTACCACAGTCCTTGCAAAATCTGGCACCTAATTCCTGTCAGAGATGTAAAGCATCTTTAGCAAACATGGGCACTATGCCACCCTTCAGGAGTTCCCTACCAGCCCAAGTCTCATTGAAAGTCACCGGGATTAAGTGCCTAAGTCACCTTTTGAAAAGGGCTGTACCTTGCTGAAGGTAGCTATGCATTGTAGTGCACGTAGGCACAAACAAATTAGCTTTTAACTTCTCCATTGTGGAGCCAACAAAAGTATGTCAGCCAGCTCTACCCACCCAAGTGGTCCCCAGGGGATTTTGGGGGCACTGAATCCTCTGCCTCACCCCTCTCCTTCCCTCAAAACACTGCTTTTATGCCTCTCTGGATGCAAACAGGAGCAGAGTGGAGTCACATTTCTGGAGATGCATTTACCCTCCGTCAGACAAAGGTGAACCATGGAGATGCACTAGCCCAGCTATCGCTTCAGTCCGCCTCTCTGTTTCTACCATCCCTTTCAATTTGATCTTGCTTGAGTGCAGTCCCTGAAACAGGACCACTCAGCCAAACGACGTGTGTCAGCTCATGGTGTCACAGGTGTCACCAGAGCAGACAAACATCTTACAAGCATGTGTGTGAGATGGGAAATCCTCACTCTACGGCCAGAGTACTTGAGGCACAGAAGGTTCTCAAGGGACTCAACCAAGAAACTATGTGTTAGTGTGAGGAACAGAGGCGAGATACTCTGCCTCTTGGGCCCACGCTGGAAGACAAGCTGTTCCCACCCTACTCTTCATTAACTTGTAAATAGCAACTCTGGACCTTGCCCAGATCTCTCCCCCCACAGAATATCTTGCTTTAAATTATTTTTCCCATATCATCCTAGATCATATTTCTTCTTTTATGTTTCCAAGTTGAAGTTTATTATAGTTTATTATAGTCGTCTGCATTGCTGATCATTTGTAACCCTTTCTATTATTTTCCTGTCCTTGCTACTGTTTGAAATGCTTCTTACTTCGGTCCTCTTTTTGAATTTTATTACTATACTGCTCACCCCATTTTTCTACCAAGCGCATTCTGCCTCACTTTTATTCTAGCCAAACTTAAGACTGCTGCAGCTCCTTCTCCTTTGCTGTACAGCATCACCAGATTATTTTTTTTCCAGCCTTTTTCATACACACTACGCCTCTCTGTTGATGAAGAGACCCTCACCGGGTTTCATCAGCCAGGTTGTCCTTGCCATTAGTGTTACATTTCTAGTTATTCTTGCTTCTTCCCAAAGCCTTTGAAGTCGTGTAGAGACAATTTGATTCATTAGTACACTCAGTCTTGCAGTAACTCTAGCTTCTGCTGTAGTTTCTGTATTAGAAGCACATGTTTGGTCTATAAGTAGGGGGGAAGCTCCACCATCTGTCCTACGAAGTTAAAATTCTGCTTCAAAAATCTTTGCCTGGCTGAACTGGGGTGGCTGGTGACTTTCTGCCCAGGGTTTCTATACCTGGGAATGCCGCATCCTCCTCTCCATCCCTACTGGGATGACGAACTCTTTTCAGCAACATGCTTTCTCTTTCCATGTGTCTCCAGACTGGAAGGTTTTATGACAGTTGCGTGTGTTTGCAGTTTTCTTCATGGTTTTCCAGAAGAGCTGCAGTTAATCCTGAATATTTCCTTACTGAGATGTCACTTAGCCTCATGCAGGCTGAGATCTATCGGCAGCACTCTTCACTAGATGTTCTCACAGAAGCCAGGTTGGGAGGCAGATAACCCCCTCATTTCTTCTTCTGGCTGTTGGGATGTTGGGCCACACTCCTCCATGAGGGACCACCTGAAAGGATCTCTTGCTTTCTTGACTCAGACTGCTCCTCCCAAAGCCATTCTCAAAAAAACAACGGTGTGGGCATCAAAGATACAAAACGTGGTTTGACACACATCCCTTGCTGAGCCTTCCTGTGCTATCCTGCTGCTGTGCTTTGTCCCCACTGAGTGTGGCTCCTGGGTCTCCACCTCCTTTGATGGCTTCTTCACTGCCTGGTGGGTTTGTGTGTTCCTCCAAACACACAATGAGACCATCATGAACAGCCACTACATCTCAGAGGGACTTTGCCTCATAAGTGTATTAAAAACCATAGTGTTTAGAGTAAGAGGCCTCCTAAGAAAACTCCACCACAGAACCACTTGTTCCTCTGGGCGTGTAGTTTATTCCATTCCCTCTTTCTACTTTCCAGTGCTTTTTCTAAAGCTCTTCTTACCTGCCTGTCTCTTAATATAGATTCTGGTTAGGAAGCCAAACCTTCCTGCCTCATGTTTTCTCTTGGATCAGTTCCCTGCTCCTAACCAAGGTTGCCTACGGATGCTGCTTTGAAGTTTTTTTGCAAGACATTGGCTGCACTTGGTGACTCTTCTCTCGGCTGACATCACCTTGGGGGTCCCTCTCCAGCAGGCTGAGAGTCACGTTGCCTCCACTTGCTTTGATCAAAATGAAATCCATTTACAAGCGCCTGACGAGCCAGCACGAGCAGACCCACAGGTTTCCAGCCAAAACTAGCCCACATAAAAATATCCCAGCTTTAACTTCAGTCGAGTCTTTAAACTAGCTAAGATGAGGCAAAGCCCAGAAGAAAAAAACCCTTTACTTTCAATTTATGAGCAATTTCTGCTTGTTTAGCTCAAATAAATCCCTCATCATCAATTAAGCAAAATCAATGTAAAATCAGCTTAAAACAGTGTCCATACAGGGTTCTACCTCAATATTTAAAAAAGTGAACTTAAAATTACGCTTCAGATCACTTTCCTGCTTGGAAAAGGCTTGTTTCTAGAGACCAGCTGGGCCCTGATTACGAGTGGTGTTCAGTTCCAGTGGGTCTAGGTGAAGACGGTAGAAGCAGATGGATCTCAGTGATGCTGGAAATCAGACTCAATCCCAGCACCGACGGCGATTCAGCCTGCATGTCTTTCAAACCCCAATAAAACCTGGCTTTCAATTGTTGTTCCAATGAACTGAAGTGGTCAGTCTGTGACAGAAAAGTTCATTTTTCTTTGTGATTATATTGTGAAACTCTGCTTGTGTTTGCTAAGTTGTTTTCCTGAACTCAATAAGCGGAGCAATTCTCTAGGAGTAAAAATGAGGGGTTTCAGCCCAAAAGATTACCCTCCACTTTACAAAGTTTTCCCCTTTCAAGTATTTCAAGTATTGAGGGCTACGTTTTGGCAAATCCTCTTCAAAGGACGGAAGGAAGGAAGGAGGAGGGTGTTTGCAGCCAGGCGACTTTGTATAATCCATCTTTTCTTTAAAACTTCAAGCCTTACCACAAGGAGGGCAGGTCCGACCTCGGGCAAGTTGTAGAAAACACAGTTTGAAATAAAATGTATTTGAAGCGTTACAGAAGTATCTTCTCTATATGCTCAGTTCTTCGCTTCCCACCCGTTTCCCAAGTAGTTTGCTCCGGCATCCCGAATCCATGCATGCGCCAGATGTGCGCTGGCACTCGCACACTCGCGCCAGCTGTGCCCCGGCACGGACCCTCCTCCCTGCGCAAAGCCACCCATCACACATCGGCTTCTCACCCGCAGGAGGGGCGTAGCTGGAATTTGTTTCAATATTTTCTTATTTTCACCAGTTTTCTTCTTTACTGTTGAGCCTCTAATTCAGTTTTGCTGCCACAAACAGTTAAGTCCATAGTGGGAAGCTATGAAACACTTCCTGAACGTGTTCGGTTGTATCGCTGTAGCCTCCGCTTTTGATGCCCATGTTTTTCCACCCCCCGCTTAGACCTACAGAAACGATGCGTTATCAAATACCTGTGGGATTACTGGCACAACTCTTACCTTGCCAAAAAGAGAGTGCAGGCTTTCATGATGGGAAGAAAGGTCTGGAATAAAGAGAATTTGAGCTCAAGCATCATGAGGCAGCAGACAACCAACCTGGTCCCTTCACTTTTGCGCACAGTGGGATCTTATTCCCAGGCTGGTTTCATGTCAGCATGGGGACACAAAGGCAGAATTTACATCCGCCAACATGCATTGACTCCTGTCCTGACCAGTACTAATTACCGCTAATTATGTGGGACAGTGTTAATTCTTTGAGCAGTGTTACCGCTGGCCTTACACTTCTGAAAGTACCTTTGGGTGAGATAGCTTACTTTGAAAAGATATTTATGTGGGGAATAAATACAGAGTAGCTAACACACCATAAATTCACACTGCTGGATAGTGGCTGCTAGAGTCTCTGAAACATGGAGGTCTCTGGGCATGAAGACAGACAAACCCTTGAGTAAGAACTACTCAATAGAAAGGGTGGCAGGATCACCCTGTGTGATCTTGGGAAAGTAATTTTGATCTGGCATTTCTCTTCTGTAAAACTGGAAAAATAATATGTCCCTACCCCTCTCAGGGGTATAATATTTATATTCTCTGCCTTGCCAATTATTCTCTTTGCTTTTAAAAAATATTCTCCAAACCCTAATTGGTTTTATGTGTTTGCAGTGTAAGACATAAAACCATCATATTTTTCTATACTGTATTTTCCCCATTGTGTTGTACTGTTACCACGAGCACTTTGCTGTGCAGAGGCTCGGCTATTTGCTGAGAGGATGAATTAAGACATCTAAAGTGCTTCAGTATCTGGGCTGAGTGGCACCGCAGAGCTGGAAGGTATCATTAGGCCAATGGCTCTTTTCTGAGGGAGTGAGAAGCCTAGATTTTTCAATGGATTAAGGAAAACCAGTTCATGTTCCTCTGTGCCGCCCATCCTGCAAATATAGGGCAGGAGGCCATGGCTTTGAATCACTGAATTCCCTTCACTCCCTTTGGTCTAGGCAGTTCTCTCCTGACTTGGATGTCAGAGTCCAGCCTGGGAAGCCTGGAGATGGTGGATGACCCTGGTCCATGCTGTCATCAGCATCTCTCCAGTTCAGCTGGGTATTTCTCCTTCCAGAGTCTGCACAGTCATCGTTAGGGCTCAGCAACATGATCCTGGATGATTTTGTTGACATCGTCATCTCTTTTAGTAAGAATGCTGTAAGCTGGGAGGCTTTGCCGTTAGACCCACTAATGCCTGGTACTTTTGGCCCTTGGCAAGGGGCTGGTGCCCACCAGTCTCTCAGACCCATGGAGAAGGGCCAAAAAAATATGGCAGAGGATCTGGCTCTTTCATCATTTTCAGAAGGGCAGTGAAGCTGGTGAGGGGTCTGGAGCACAAGTGTGATGAGGAGCAGCTGAGGGAGCTGGGGCTGTTCAGCCTGGAGAAAAGGAGGCTGAGGGGAGACCTGATCGCTGTCTGCAACTGCCTGAAAGGAGGGTGTAGCATGGAGGGGGTTGGTCTCTTCTGCCAAGTAGCAAGCGATAGGATGAGACGAAAAGGTTTCAAGTTTCATCAGGGAAGGTTCAGATGGGATATTAGGAAAAATTTCTTCCCGGAAAGGGTTTTCGGGCATTGGAACAGGCTGCCCAGGGAAGTGGTGGAGTCACCATCCCTGGAGGGGTTTAAAAGATGTTTAGATGAGGTTCTTAGGGACATGGTTTAGTGACAGAGACAGGTTATGGTTGGACTCAATGATCTTGAGGGTCTCTTCCAACCAAAATGATTCTATAATTCCATGATCATCAAACAGTTAAGTGGATCCATGAGGATTCCCAACTCTTGGAAGTTTTTCTAAGTGTCAGGTCACAGTGTGCTGGTGTCAGGGGTGTGCTACTGCTGACAGATGAACGACGTTTCAGAACCTGCCAGTGAAAGGCTGACTTGGTACCCTGCCAGGCTGCGGGAGCTGCCACTCCTCTGTGTAACCAGACTATGCACTGGGCCAGGCTGTCTCTGTCTCCAAAGGTTTCCCATCTTTGGAGGGAACCTTTGCCCATGGGTCCCTCCTTCAGTCTCACCGGCAGTTGGTGATGTTTTGTCTGCTTTTCCCATCACTGGCATTTTGTTGCTGCTGGTTCTCCCTGGTTACTGAGCAGATGTCCAGGCAGATGTGGTGGCACAGTGCTGAGAGCCTGCTCCTGCTGGTGCACTGGTGATCTCTGGGGCTTCTGAAGACACTCGAGACGATCTTCATGTCCACAGTTCCCAAAGAGAACCCTAAGAGATGCTTCTCCCTTTCTCCTCTAGAGGTAGTAGGTTGGGACACTCTTTCCATGGCATCACTGGCCACACTGGAAACATTTTGGCATTTCTTGCTGCTCTTGCAGCAATACCCATGTCAGGCTCCGGGGTCTCCAACCAAAAGGCAGGCTGCCTCTTCCTTGGGCTCCTTTCTCTAGGGCTTGTGTACTATATTTGGGGTTGTTTTCATCCTTTTCGTGATCATTCGGCTACTTGGAAGCATTTTTCTGGGCATTTCTCTCAACAATATGTCCAGTAAGCTGGAATCAGATGTACAACAAATGTTTTTTTAACTAAGTCATCTTTTATATCTGCAGATGGATGCCAAGGTTCTTGACTCTGCATAAAGCAATTATCCATCTGCTTTTCGTTTTTTTTTTAGGTGAAAGAACAGGAGACTTGTGTGTCTGATGACAATAGTACGCAAACATGCATCAGTGCTTTCAGTGGCCTGGAAGCTTGGCTCTCTGCTGCCCTCCCCTCCTACTTTTACAAATAAGAGGCAACATTTGGCCATTGCATTCAAAACGAACTTTTGTACTCACTTCTCTCTCCATTCCTAAAATTTTAGGCTTAATATAACAAAAAAAAAGGGAGGGAGGCTGCATTTTTGTCAGGTTCTTTCCCTTTTCCACTTTTCCTTATCTGTCCGTGACACTTTCTGGCAGCGTCTCCCCGCAAACCAGCACCTGGCAAATGCTCAGGTGAGGGGAACGGGACGGCTTATTCTCTCGCTTCCCCCAGTTTTAACTCGCTTATAATTGTACCAATTTCAGCAGGAGCTGCTCTGATTTATGGGGCTGTAAGCGGTGGGACCGCTGTCTGTCCTTTCCTACTCCCTGCCGGAGAGCTGGGGAGAGACAAGCAGCTTCCAAGAGGCTTGTTGGTTCGTGTTCATTAACAGCAGCTGTCAGACAGCTCTCGCCGAAGCTCCCTGTCCTTTCAAAACCATCACGGCTTTCTACTTCACATAGAAATATGCAGCAGTTTTGTTTGTATAAAACCTGCATGAATAAAAATTTAATCTAAGGCTAGCACTGCTCTAATAGCAATAATTTCTCTTGAAGGCTGAATACAAAGAATACTAAATACTGTATATAAATAAGGCTGTATTTAATAGAGGAGAGAAGTGATTTAATAAGCTCACTGGTAAAATCTTCCCTGCCACTTTCCACCCCAAATATACATCTTTTTTCCTGAGCAAAACTGGCTTGCCACAAGGAGAACTTGGGCTTCAGTAAACTGTGATTTTTTAAGGTGAAGTCATTCAACTCAAGATTTCCTGTCCAAAAGGAAGAGGAAAAATATCTACTTAAAGGAAATATTAGTTAATCAGAGGACATCCCTTTCATAATAGAAGCTACTAGGGGATTTAAAAGCACATTCTAATTATAATAGTTCCCTAATTATCTGCCTAACATCTCATTTTTCTGTCTAATCTCGCTTTTAATTATATAGTACCTTTTTTTGCCCATCACACAACTGAAATACTCTATTTTACTGAAAATAAATCCTTTTAACTGGTGATGTCAGAGAAGAAATATTGTCACTGCCCCTTGGAACGTGCGCGCTGTCTGGTAGGGAAATGTCTTGCCAGTGGTTTTGGATAAAGCGTCTGGATGTGCCCTTTAGAAACAGTCTTATTTAAAGCTTTGCAGGTTTTCATGAAGGAGAGAAAATGCTCTAAACAACACAGCTCTGCAAATGTGTCCGGCTGCAAAAGTTTTCAAGCGTTTAGCTTTGTTTTTCGAACTCTTGCAGGTTGGTGCCCCTTCCAGCAATGCTCGATGGGATCCCCGCCATCGGCTGATGGCAGAATGGGATTTGGCCTTTGAACCAAGCCAGCATGTAATTTGCAGAACGGAAGCAATATTTGAGCTACGTTATCTATAAGCATCTGGTCATCAAGATCTTGCTTAGCGATTAGCAAGCCGAGAGGAAACCCTATGGAGGGGGGAGAGGAAATCCCGCACGAGGGGTTCCCATTTCCAGCCCCGACATGCGTTTCCTGCCCTATCCTCCAGCAAATCCCATCTCTCCTCTTCCCGAGAGTGAAAAAAAACCAAAAAAATTACCCTTCAGGGATGTTGTCAGGCTTAATGGATGTTTATAAATTGCTTGAACAAAAGATGCTATGTCAGTGAAAAGTACTCTTCCTGATGATTATTCAAATGCTCATTAAAATGCATTTTTGCTCCATCCTTTCCCTTCGCTTGTGTGGGAGGCGACTGAAAGATTTAGTCCTTGTGGGAAAGCGGGAGAGCACGAGCACTTTCCTCTGGGTGTGGGAGCGGCAAGTTTAGAGAGAGAAGGACCTTTGGCACACAGGTAGGGTTTCATCCAGGGTTTTTCGGCTCCCAGCCAGGCTGCAAGCTCTGACAGACCTTGGGCTGGTGAGTCCCCTCCAGGAAGACAAGCCAGGGATTAATGGTACCAACCCCTGCTCAAATTTGCATGTATCATTTCCTTAGCTTTGCTCCAGATGGAATGAGGGATCGTCCTTTAGTGAAAATTATTCTTAATGTGTATTTAAGCATTAAAAATGAATATGCATGCGTGATGAAACTTAGGGAATAATTTATAAACAGCTAACGTAACATGAGATATGGAGTACCTGGCTGCCCTGCAAACCTATGCAAATGTCTGTATAACGCTGGGATGCATCTTCCTTCATGGATGTTTCATTATGTCTTGCTGACCCCTTCATGGTGGCTTGGTCTGCCAGGGTCTGCTGGCATTTCCAGGCATGAAAAGTTGCAGAAGACACAACACGTCTTCATACTTTTCACTGCATTGGACAGCGGCTTGGCATCTGAGCTGGCAGTCTAGACGCAACATTTTTCACCCTCTGCAGCTACCTAAAGCTGCCTGCACCCTCAAACAGCATCCGCAATGAAAGATAACGGTTTTTTCTGCCAACTTCCAAGTCAGCAGCACTAGTTGTGGATATGAAAAATATGGATTTCCCGGTAAATAGCTTCTATCCAAAATGCAAAGAATTCCATGCTTTTCAGGCAAAAAGCTGCTGCCAGTAGTAATTCATGTAGTTTCTAATTAAAGTGCGCTTACTTGCTCCAATCGTTATTTTTAAAGGATGAGAGATGCTTCTGCAGGTGTGGTGGCTGCTCCCAAATACAGTCCTCACCCTTGCAGTTGTCACATAGTGCATCAGTTGTGACACCTCCACTACCATTTTGACTTCTACTTTTTTCCCCTCTCCTGGGGGATACTTCTTCTGTCACATCATTTCTTTATACCAGGCAAATTCTCGCTGATGCTGCGGACAGCTGCTGGGATGAACTCAGCCTCCTGTAGTGTATTAGACAACAATGTGGACCAGCACTTCTCGTGTCTCCTTTGCAAAGGCCAAACTGGCAGCATGAAGTGGTGAAGCTGAGGTGAGTCAGGCTTCACAAATGTCTCTCCTCCATAGAAGCTCAGTCCGATCCTGATACCTTAACCTTTGCTTTATACCCACCTGGCCTGGTATCACCTTGTGCTCTACGACTCAGCCAACAAACTGCCAGGTTTCAAGTCTTCCTCTTCGGAGCCGCTCCTGCCCTCTTCTTCCTCCCAACTTGCCTTCTTCTTTGATAAATGGGTTGTTTAGTTCCATGTTTCACCACTTAATCTCTTAGCTAACCCAAACAGCCTCTGCTGAGTATATCAGTGGTGAGATTGGTTGGTCTTTTAACAAATTTAGTTCATTTAGGCAATTATACTGGCAGGCAAATTTTCCGGTGTGCTAAACTACCCTGTGCAGGAGGCTAATGCTCTGTGAGGCTCCTTAGCCCCGGGACAGGGGTACCACGACCTGATGGGGCCGGTGGTCTACCAATAACAGTGTATGGGGACAAATCCAGTCCCCCAAGTGAGCAGCAGGGCTGTGCAGCCTGTGGAAAACCAGTCCTCAGCTCTCTGAGCGCCTCATCTCACCTCTCTGCAAGAAGGAGCTGTGAGACCCCATGCCTTGCCCACCGCCCTCCCCAACCCTCAAGTCTGAACAACTTTAAGTGAAGGATGATCTCTTTGTAGAAAAAAAAAAGGTTTTGATAAAATTAGTACAGTTGGTGCACAAAATGAAGGGTGACTTCCACTTTGAGAGGACGCAAACATCATAGATGATATTACTGTTAACTAAACAAGAGAAACAATAGATCTTCCTCCTCATGCTACCTTGCTATAGCCAGTAAGGATATGGTAAGGACTGATCACAGAATCACAGAATGGTTGGGGTTGTAAGGGACCTCTGGAGATCATCCAGTCCAACCAATCTGCTGAAGCAGATTCACTCAGACCAGATGGTACAGGATCCGTGTCCAGGTGGGTTTTGAATGTCTTCAGAGAAGGAGACTCCACAACGTCTCTGGGCAGCCTGTTCCAGGGCTCTGGCACCCTCAAAGTAAAGAAGTTTCTCATATTCAGATGCAACCTTCTATGTTTCAGTCTGTGCCCATTGCCCCTCATCCTGTCATTGAGCACCACTGAAAAGAGTCTGGTCCCATCCTCTTGACACCCACCCTTGAGATATTTATAAACATTGATAAGATCCCCTCTCAGCCTTTTGTTCTCCAGGCTGAACAGACACAGCTCTCTCAGCCGTTCCTCATAAGAAAGATGCTCCAGACCCCTCATCATCTTCATAGCCCACAGCTGGAATCTCTCCAGTAATTCCTTGTCCTTCTTAAACTGGGGAGCCCAGAACTGGATGCAGTACTCCAGATGCAGCCTCACCAGGGTGGAGTAGAGGGGTAGATAAACCTCCCTTGACTTGCTGGTCACACTCTTCTTAATGCACCCCAGGATACTGTTGACCACAAGGGCACATTGCTGGCTCGTGGTCAACCTGTTGTCAGTCAGGACTCCCAGGATTCCCAGGCCCTTCTCTGCATCTTTTCTTCTGATGTAGGCTTATCTACTGCTTAATACACTAGAAATCAGCCACCACGTAATGTTTATCTTTGTGTAGAAACCTCTGTCCTACCAACAATGGGACCCAAAAGTGTGGTGCCACAGCTGCCACTTGTCTGGAGCAAGGCTTGGATCATGCTCTTCATAGACAATAAATAGAGCTGTAGCCAAACTGTGGATGCAAAAAGAGGCTTACATGGACCAGTATCTTCTGCTTAAAGTTCGAAGATACACACGGCTCTGCTGGGGCATGGTGGGGACACAGAGCCAGGTACAGCAGACCTTGCAGCAGCAGGTTCTGCAAACTCAGCAAGGCTACGGGCTGAAAGTGGAAAACACGTTTTTCTTCGTTTGTTTGGGGGTTTTTTGTTTGCCTTTTTTTTTTTTTTTTTTTTTTTTTAAAGCTGAAACTGCCCCCTTCACTCCCACAGCTTTCATCCCAAAATGACATTGGAGGAGGAAGCCTCTGGTCCTGCTCAATGACTCCTCCTTTTCGTCTACATCCTCTCGACCCTTCTCTGCCAAGTCTCTTGAGGCAGTTTGAGGTCATTTCCCCATTAGAAAAATTACTGTTAGAGACCAACCCCTCAATTTGTTCCAGGACTTGAAGAGTGAGACGCATTTTTTCCTTGCCAAAAAGATATTCAGGCAGAAACTCTCTTGGCAGAAACTTATGGGTTTTCTGGCCCTATCTCTGCATTTAGATACATTCTGTTACACAGGATGATGCAATGCCTGTATATCTCAACAGAAGCACGTCTTAAGCTATGCCTTGTTTTTTCTGATGGCCAGACATCCTTTTCTGTAACACTGCAACTTATTCTACCTGTTTGTTGTTATTACTATGTATATTCTCTCAGAACAAACAAGAATGAATCTATTAAAAAGGAGAAATGAACATCATTATTTCTGCAATTTTACAAATAAATGTTCCTATTCTTATCAGTCCTCCTAGTTTTCCAGTTTGGAAGCTGCGGAAAACATGGCTAGATAATCCTTTAACAAATCCCCTAAACTAATAACATCTAGAGCCATCTGGAAGTTTCACAGCAATAACTAGACCCACAATAATTTTTAAACTACTTTTAAATATTTGCCAAATGTCTTGAGAACCCACATCGAAGCTGATGGGTGCTGGTCACACTGTAGCTTTTGAAGCAACTGCTTTCCCTACAAAGTTTGGACCCATACATTTTGTACATGGATTGAACTTGCAGATGGGTTGGTTGCCCAGGGGCAGGGAGTAACACTTCTACACAGAGTCATTTTTGCTTTGCTAAATTATTTGGAAGCTATGCTTCACACAAGCAGATGCTTTTGCAAATACCCAGAAGTTGGTAGCACTTTGAAGATGGTCACCAAAACTAATTGCACAGTAGAAGGCAATAATTTGATCCTCAAAGTCTTCATACATACACTTCAGATTTTGCAGAAATCACTGTCTTGACCCCTGCTCAGTACAAATCACAAGTCGTATTTACACTGGGCTTCCCCAGATCTCATGACAAACTTCTGCTGCTTTGACAGCCATCTCTGGATGAACAAACTTTTTACGCAGGAGCATGTGCAATATCATTTTCCACCATCCCAGAAATTCTCCTCACTTTGCTAAGATTGATATAGTTTCTGAAAAATTATGAACAAATATAAACCTGCCCTTTCACATTCAAATTCTAAAGCCAAACCCCAAATCTAACTATTTATAAATGCCAGGCTGATAACAGGAAGATGAGCAGAAACCAGTACAGATTTGTGAAGAGGTACCGTATTTAATTTCATTCTCATAGAGCAGTAAGCTCTATGGAGAGAGGGAAACTCTTTGGTAAAGTTCATGACATGATCTCATATGATGATTTTTAAAAAGAATTTTTTTTCCTAGAAAGCCATAATAAAGTTACATGAAATATATGAGCCCATCAAGATTTTTCTATTCGCTATCTATCCAAACCAAACCAGTCCTGCTCTGAAGACTGAATTTCAAGGTGGGACTTTCACATTGAATACATACTTGAGGAAAAACCTGTCCCTTCTTACCCAGTGCAAGAGGAAGGTGATGGAGAGACAGACAGACAGGATTTCCTTGATGATATTTTTCCAAGGGTGGAAGCACTGGGAGATGCCCTAGAGGCAGCTCTGCAAAGCCCAACCTCTCCAATGAACATTTTCACAAAAAAAAACCCCCGACCCAGTCAACTCTCCCAGCAATAACTCCTCACAAGTTTCAGATGTTGCAGCTACAAAGGGGATACCTGTAGAAATATTTTAGAATGAGTCACAACTAATCCATTAGTCTTTGCTATTAATAATTAATTTGTCCTTCTGCAGACCATTTCACCCAAGGATATATCAAAGGACTTCTCAACTGTTCGCTAAGCATCACCGCATCTCTCCTACTGTAGGTAACCAGCAGGGCTGAAGCAGTTTGAGAGAACTGGAACTTGGCACCCGGGATAGGGCAGCGACTTGCCGGAGATATTAAACTCCGCAATCAGTGCCAGGAGCAGGAGCCAAACAAAGCCTGTACTGGAATCAATTTTCAGGCTTTTTTGGGATGGTTCTGTTTCACTTATTTTTTAAAATAAATATGTATTTGAGGAGCTGTGCTCATTATGGTGGTTTACTTACAGGAGGCAAAGCTGTGTCCATGGGTAATTATATGTGGGTCTCCCGTAGGAGTCTCTGCTATGTGGCAGACTTCACCCCTGGAGCGTTAAAATACAAACACTGGAACAAGGTCTTTTTCTGCGATCCTGTTTATTTTTTGAGAAATGCTCCTGATTGAGCTGGAAAATGCTCTCCCATCACCCCAAAGGCCAGGGGTCCCTTCTTTTTCACACCGGCCCCCGTTACGGACTCCCCCAATAACTCAGCTAATGTGCCTATTTTTCATAATACATCCAGCTGCCTTACAAAAAGCCAATGAATTATTCTTGGTTTTAGTGCAACCGCTGAAAATATTTCAAAGTGAAAAGGAATTGACCCAACCTACTGTGCACATTATTTATTCAGAGGTAGTACAAAAACGAGTCCCTGATGTTACTAAAACAAATCCTAATAAGGACAGAGAGCATCAATTACAGGCTTCCCTTTATAGTCCTATATATCTCTTTCCCTTTCTAGAGATAGTATCACATGCAAGAGGGCACTGTGTTGGCTTTCAAATCTATTGAGCTTTCATAATTATAACCTCCATTTTAACCTCTTTTATAGGACATACTATACCATTTCATGTTATGTTCCTTGAATCCCAACCAACCCTATGAGAAAGTGTCTTTAAAGCTCGTTTCTTATAAGACGTGCATAACATGGGAAATATTAAGCATTCATAACATTGTGCATACATTACATCAGGGTGCCGAGCGCAAGGAAGAGCAAAGCAAAATATATATCTTGTGAACCTCACTTGGACTCTTGCTTTAAGCTCAGTAAATATTCAGCATGCACATATCCTGACATAATGAAACCGGGAAATATTAATTGCAGTGGAATAGCTGGATTTTTTTTTTTATCCCATCTGTATGGAATGTCCTTCTATTTAATCAAAAAGCTTGGAATGATTCCTAATCTATCATAAAAATTTTTAAGGACATGATTAATTCCATTGTTTAAATTCTGTTTTATTGCCACAAGAAACTCTCATAAACGATCCTGCACCTTTCTCTGTGATCATTTCCTTCTAAAGTAATATACTAATTAATTTCAATTAAATATATGTAAAAGAAGATATATTTTGAAAAATGCTTCTCCCTTGCCATTTGTTAATATATTGAAAAAGTGTAAACCTTGGAACATTTAGCATAGAAAATATTCATTTTTGGTAATTTCTCAAGGGGGCAATTTATTAAATGAAAGGCTTTTAACATTAGCTAAAAGCAGCCCTGTAAATCATGGGTGTCATCAAACTGCTTCATCACTTCATTAATTTAAAAGATTATTATATGCGTAACTGACATAATTTTGAACAATGTTACATGGTTAATTTATTAATGTAGAAAAGCAGAAATGACATGCTGAATTGATTTATTATTATAATTGTATAATTTTAGAACTTTTCCCTGTGACTTTCACCAACAGAACAAATGATTCAGGGTGAAATTGTACAATTGATTTTTTTTTTTTTTTTTTTTTTTTTAAAGGCAGGACTACTCACTGATGTCTGCAAGGACTTAAGAAGAGATGGTCCAGCATGGCTTCTCTGTGTTTCAGTAGGAGCTGTTGAAAGATCTCCTTTACAACCCATAGTCACCTTGTGGTTTTATTAATTCTAAACCACTTTCTTTCCCCCTTTCAGTAGTCAAAGCCATTTAAAAGTTACTGTAGTTATGTCAAAAATCTGATTCTGAGTAAGCATGCTTAAATGTGCATATCCTCTAAGCTCTTCATGTGCACAGAAAGAGGATTTTGGGTGGTAGAGCTTGCCCAGCTCCACCAAAGAACCTAGAGCCTTTCGCAAACCAGCCCATAGTATTTTTGGTAATACTACATTAGTGAGCAGTTAGTGCTGGCTTCATGCCCAAGCTGAAAATATAATGCAGCATCATTTCTCTTCTAGGCGCTGTGTGGAAAGCACAGTTGAACTTGTCTTCAATAATAGAATACTACGTTTGGGATTTATTTTTAGACTGAAATGATGCGTGACTCCGAAACCCTGCAAAGCTGGTGGAACATTCCTTGTTTCAGCCCAAAGGCACGTGTGTGAGGGCAAGCAGATCCCACTTAAACAACCTTGCCTCAAAAACCTGTGAGAGAATAAGGTTAAATCAAGATTTAACTAAAAAAGGCACCCAAAACACTTGGGCACACGCTCGCCTTTGGGGATGTGCTAACGTGCTTCCCTTTAGCAGAGCCAAGAGGAGCCCAGCAAAGCCTCCCCGGCTTCCCCAAGCTCTGCGTCCCACTCTGCAGTTTGGCTTTTTCAAGCTGAATTGTCACCGAAACAGCTAAATTTTTTGTCTGTGTTTTGGCTGAATTTCGTGGCTCTGGACTTGTGCTGCATTGCTATGGTTGTGCTCAGAACAGGGTTGTATGGATGTACAGGTGGTTGTACAACGCTCTTACAGTACTTTTACACTGTATGAAGAAACAAATGCCTTCAACAACGTGGCTGTCTGTCTGTCCTAAGAAATGATCCTGGTGATTTTACAGTGCTAACTGAAGCTCTGGTTCCAGAAACATCTTTTCCAACACGAGCCTTGATACAGGAAACCTTGTAAAGGATGACCACAGGTACGTCCTATTTGGAGCAGCATTTGTGTTGCATGGGGAGGTGTTGGCAGGTACAAAAAACTATGGGAATAGTCTGCTAGAGGCAGTCCAGCTAGAGCCATCAGTGATGCCCTGGTTGGACCTCCAGTGCCCAGTCCCACTGGACACAGGTCCCGGTGGGTCCAGTGCCATACAACCATGGTATGGATGTCCCCAAAAAACCTTGGGTCACTTCCAGTGTCACTTAATGCTAGTGTTGGTATGGATGCCCCCGGAACCTTGGGTCACTTCCAGCCTCACTTAATGCTAATGTTGGTATGGATGTCCCCAAAACCTTGGGTCACCTCCAGCCTCGCTTAACGCTAACGTTAAGCAGGTGAACTGAGCTTTAGGTCTTTGACTACAACCTGAGAGGACCAGGACTGGAATGGATATGCTAACAGCACAGCCTAAAGCCCAGTAGCCAAATTTGTTTTGTTGAAACCCAGCCCACCAGCTGCATTGACCTTGTTGTACCTGTGAGTGTTTGAACTGCTGTTACCTGTGCCAGGCCAGGAGCACAGGGCTGGAAGTGGGGAAACGTGGGCTGCACGCTGAGCGATGCTCATGCAGGGTGTGAAAGCCTGGGGCATGTCTCCAAACCCCTCTTTTTTGTACTTTTTGTTTATTTATATATGTCTTTAGATGATCAGACACATGGGTCTGGCTTGTAGAAGGGCCATCTGAGATGCCAATAATAAGGGTACCAAAATCAAAGAATTTCACAGTGGATAAAATTTAAAACGCAAATTAAAAACTAGGCTGTTTCAGAGCAGTATTTAAGGATCCTGCATCATCAAATGGTGTCACAAGAGCATTCTGGGCAATTACTGACAATTTTTAACAGAGTATTTTTCATTCCCTGTAATTTTACATAATGCCTTTCATATGTAATACCTTGAGCATATGCAGTATGCAAAACACTCTACCAACTGTATACAGACAGAAATCATTTCACCATTAAAAGCAGTCACGGCCAGGGTGCAGAATGGTGACCAGATGGTCTGAGCACAGCACACGCTGCAAGACTAAAGAGCAGGGAAAAATTTTATCTGAGACCGCTGGGGCAAACCCAGGCTCTTATGGAAAGCACCATGTGGTTTTTAATGTGCATGGAGTGAAGACAGGACCTCTGATTTTAAGATACTACCCCCCAAGATGTAAATTATCCAGAAAGGCATCCTTCATGCCATGAAGTTTCAGCCCATCACTCACGTATATTATTTCAACGCTCGCAAGTTAGATAGGGCATATTATAAATCTCCAATTATCTCTGGCATGTGCGCAGTTGACTTTTATTTTTGATGATGATTTTTTTTTTTCCAAATGGTGTCACTAAGGACATGGGGAAACAATTTAGGAGATTAAAAAAAAAAAAATTCAGCCAAATGCTTTCTTACAGGAAACATTTATCTGCACTCGAGTGTCTCATCTAACAAAGTTCCACCATATTTTCCCACAGCAGACAGGAACTTGTCTGCATTAGCATTTTAAGAAATGAATCCTAAAGACTAGCAAGTGTCAATACGCTGTCACGAGCAGGATTGATGGCTCTTAGCAGAGCTCTTCTCACATGAGTGCAAATGACTGTCTTTTCGTTCATCACAGGCATTTTGGTCAACACAAACTTTCCTTATTTTCACATGGCCTTTAAAATCCTTACGAAAGCAAAACAGAAGGGCTGACCCTGTCCTACCATAATCAGTAGCAAAAGTCCTCTTTGACTGATGGAAAGCAAAATGACAACCCAAGTACAAGCAAATGGAATCTTATAATTTTCTGCAACCTTAACTTGCAGATCACATCACAATTCTAGACCTTAAAAGGTGTGAGAGAGACAATTTATAGAGAATAACTTGTTTTAAAAACAAAACACACATTCTACATGATCTGGAGTGGATATGTCCTGGGCAAAAAGAGCTGGTTTGATCTGACTTTTGTTTTATATTTAGTGCTGCAAACATCTGCTAGTCTTATTACAAATTGCACTTTGGTAGTCATAATTAGTAACCACATGATGCTGTTCTACATGTGACATTTACAAAATCAGAAAAATATGGGACAGTGGAAGTACTCTATTAATGTAATTTCTAGATGTGACATACAACCACTGTGTGACTTCCTTAGCTTCCCCATCCTCTCCTGACACAGAGGGATCTCTCTTACTTTTTTAAAGAAAGATATTTTAACTGAAGCGACAGCTTAGTTACAGATTACCTCTTGGTGAAGATTGTCACCAGTGATATCTACCAGCTTGAAGATGAGGAGTGCTGTCTCATGATGACGGAAATCTGAAAGCCGCTCCCCACTCTCGAGCTTGGGTGGACAAATGTGGACACAGCAAAGATGACAACAACAAAGTTCCAACTAATATTGTTAAGCTGCAAGCTTCTGTGATGTAACACTGGCTGCACTTGAACATGGAACAGAAGTCTTCAGAATTATAGCCACAGCCAGTAACCTAATTCAGATAATTCAACATCTATAAATCTCCCAACAAGAACAAGTACTAAGTCAACAGTAGAGTTTAGAGGTACTGGAGTCTGCCAGAAGTGGGGGAGAACAGGAGGGTAAAGAAAAAAAGGGATGGTTTGGGACCCACACTCCTCTGCAGTAGCTCTCACAGCAAATCGCTGACCATGAAAAAGAGTTTTTCCTCCAACAGAAGTCTTCTAGTTTCAAATACATTCCTGTCAGGACAGTGTAAAACCAGGAATGCCAGACATCATTTGTGAAAAACCAATTAAGTGACAATCAAGACCCATTAAAACTGTCTCCTGACACTCCCCCCGTGCAACCAAACTTAATAAACCAACCTTTTCAGACCAAAAATACTACAAAACAAAGAAATAATTGATAGCAATTTGGTTCAGATGCTCCTTCTCTGAAGGCATCAGTTCCTCTCCAGCTAAACCAGCCACGAACAGAGAGGTTCACAGCAAAACAGTACGTTGGGTTTTGAACATAAGCCTGGCCACGGTGGATCTCCATCACTTCCCCACTGTTTTGAATTCTCCAGGTGCCATTTCCATGAGCACTGGAGCCCTTCTAGCATAAGTGCTGAGGTCCGTCACCTCCCCAGCACCTCCAGTGGAGCAGCCCACTATCACCCCTCCATCCCCCAGGGGAAGGACTGGGTCCCTGGGGCAAGCAGAGGACTGGAAATGAAGTGGGGTCTTTGGCACCCAGATGTTTCGCTCTGTGACTGGCAAATACGTTAATGCTGTGTGGCCATTGTTTGACACAGCTCCAAACACGGCATCTAAGCTGTGGAGAGCAACAGTATCCCAGACAGTGGATTTAACATAAAGGCATCATTACGAGAGGACTTGGTTTGGCCTTGGTCATTGATGTTGTGGTTAATGCTACCATCTGCTTTCCTTCATGGCAAGGCCTTTCGCCTCCCTTGTGCTCCAGTCTCTCTCCCCACAACTTGTGGTTTTTCTTCTATTACCATCTTGCCTCTTCCACCTTCCCGTGACCACTTACTTCTTCCCGAGTCAAAAAACTAACGTGAAAATCTACCAGGTGAGCCAACCACACTGACCTTACAAAGACAACATCTCTGTCTGGCTACAGAAGTTACTGAATAGCAAAATTTGTAGTGTGGGAGATACTTCCCTCAAATTATCCCCTCTTGCTCTTACACTCCTTCCATGTGCGGCGGGTCCCCATAGCAGACAGGACACTGGGTTAGATCTTTAGTTTTGAACCAGTATGTCTTTTCTTATGTTATTTTTTGAACCTAGGAACCAGATATTGGCATCTCTATAGTGAGAATGCTCTCTTTAGTCAACCATACAAAATGGAAATGAGTGTTGTCTCTGAGGAGTCATCCGCACCATCTACTGGTGACAGGATTGCATCTCCTTAGACACAGCCAACAGATGTGCAGTGGTGATTCCACACAGTTACTGAGTAGTCTGCTCTAGTGCTTAACCATTTTTCATACGAGTTTAAATTTAAATCTCCTTTATTGTCTATTAAGCTGATTATTTCTATTCCTTCCCTTAACAGACATGGATTAAAGTCTCCTTGCCCTCTACTTCCTACTAACCTTGCAGACAGTGGAAGACTGTTACCACTTTCTAGCTTAAAAGAATCGTATCCTGTCAGCTTTTCCAGCCATGTCATCCCAATATTATAGAAAACTTAGACCCTCTTCTCTCCAGAGCAAGCCGTGCTCTTTCTGCCTCTCCAAGAGGCAACAGGGCAGGCTCTGAATTGTCTGAGAGAAAAATGGCAGAGTCCATAAAGCAGGCAAGGCTCCCAAGGAAGATTTACGGCTGAGGCACTCAAGAGCTGTGTTGTCAGAGTGTTTCTCTTGGAAAGCCCTTACCCCTGCCCCGACGGCAGCGGGGCTGTGGTATTGCTGCTGCTTCTCCTTCAGGGGGGAGAGGCAGGGGCATATATGGGTAATTAGCACTTTTCAAGGGTGGTGCTGGAGGGAGAAGGGAAAACAAACATAAAATAAAATCCAGGCAAGAGGGTAATAATTCCATCATCAAAGCTGACATACTGCACCACAAGTCCTTTGAGCAGCAGAAACTTGACGTGCAAACCCCGTTGAAAGAGAAATCTTTGTATGAGCCTTTCTCACAGGATAATTTTAGACTTTGGCACTTCTTTTCACAGGGACAATTTAAAATCTGGAATCTTTCACAGACATACAAGGCCATTAGGTCATGGAATATGACTTCTTCTAAAACGAGGCCAATGAATTTCACCTACATACCTTTATAAACATTTTTGCAGGGAGAAGTTTGTTCACAAGTGGGAGTTTCCATGGGGAAAACCATATGCTTGGGAGCACAGTCATGACTTCCACCAGGAAACCCAACTCCCTGAACCACTGGACTCTGACATCGATAGAAGGGTGCTCTGGAAACTATGTGTCCTTCCCACCCCACTTGTACCATCCTCCTGGACAAAGCCATTAATCCTCACTTCTCCAAGCTAGACCTGGACAGATGTCTCTAGGACCTTCCAACAATCAGAAACTCCTCAGACCAAGCGTCTAGTGTCACTGGATGGGCACTGGAGCACTTTTTCTGGTTTTGTTTGGAGGGAGGGAAGATTTTGTTACAGAAAAAAGACGACAAGAATGAAAGAGGATGAAGGCTGTGGAAAAGGTGACACATCTTTTTAATAAATTTATTAAGGACCTCTAATTTCCCCCTCTCCTGAACAAGGACTAACAAAAGCCTGTTTTTGTTTCCCATGAAAATTCACACCAAAATGTTTGCTCTGTGAGAAGACAGATTGAAAGAAGGAAACAGAAGACCCTGAATGCATTTTGAGTGTTCCAGCATCTTTGAATTGGAATAGTTTTCTCTCTTCTTTACAATAAAACCTTTCTTGTGCCTTTTCTATTCAGCTCCCCAAGCAGGCATCCTGGGGATGCCCACAGCTCTAGTGCTGTTGCTTGGGAAGGAGGTGTGGGTTGAAGACATGGTTTACTTTTACTAAATCCCTTTTCTGAGGGCATTTGTTCTCCAAGCCTCCCAAGGCTATTGGAAGTGCTATCGAGGCAGGGAATGATGCCATCAAAGAAGCAGGGTATTACAGCATAAGCACTTGAATAGTGGAAATGTGCATAACCTTTCTATGTATTTCTGTAACTTCCCAATTCTCTCGACAGTTTCCCTGCTTTTGGTGAGAAAAGTCTCTCCCAGCCCTCCTCCTTCACCACTCTGTTCCCCATCTCCCTCTCCCCACTTAACTCTACCACTTGGCTGAAGCTCTCTTTGGAAGCCATCAGTTTTGCGGCTCCTTCATGAGATGCATTGATTTTGACCTTCAGTAGCACTGCCTGGGAAGTTAAGGGGGAGTAGGAAAGAAGAGCTGATCTCCATAGCTTTGCAGTCCATTTAGAGGGTACCAGGTTGATTCCTGCCATGATGAGTTGATGTAATTATGCAAACCCACCACTGGAATCTTCCATTGAAGATTACTGCTTGGTATCAGAGTGAAAACTCTCATCATATATCAGGGAAACTTATTGGCCAAGGCAACATACCTGGGTATTTTCATACCTAAGAAGTGATGCTTCTGGTGGGCTAAATAAATGTTCAAGTGTAATCACAGTTCACACATATGTTGATGAAAAAGAAGATATCATGGAACTCAAAACAAACCAGCAGAACAATAAAACCAACAACAAAACCCAGTAAAAGCCTTAATTCTGCCTCCCTGACCCCCAAGGTCAGCAAAACCTCTTCAAATCAAGAAAGACTGCACTGGCAGACAACTATGGGAGGCTTTACATTGATGTTTTCTTCCTTTGAAAAGGCTTTAAATGCTTTTCTTATGTTTTTACAAAAGCTTTTACATTTTCTAGGGGTTCTCTTTCTGTCTGAATGCCACTGCTAGCAAAGGAAAGGAAATTCTTCATGTCCTTTTGTTGAAGCTACAGCGAGGGCTTCATGAGAAAATTCCACATGCATGGAAACCTGCATGGGCTCCTGTAGATGGGAAGGAGGGAAAATCACCGCCAGCCAAGGAAAAACAGATGTTTCATTCATGGCCATATCAACGAATCAATATTGATCAATAATGAGATCCATTCGTTATCCCCCAGAGCTTATCACCTGACTGCATTTTCCAAGGCTCAGTTGGGCTGAAATCTAAGGGCGTGCTGCCACTCGTGCAAATGGGCATGAAAGCTCGTCCCAAAACGGCAGCGACGCAAGCCAGGCGTGCACCCTACCAGCCTGTGCTGAGGACTGGCATCCAGCCTTGATCTAGACATCCGTAACTAGTTAAAGATCTGTTTATTACGCTTAGCAACATACCCAGTTTAGAGAAAGCTACGTCACTGTTAACCAGTACTCCTTGTTTTGATGTCAGTCCCCAACATGCTTTTTTTAATGATTATCAAATCATTATGGGCCACGCCCCGCAGAAGACATTCCCCAGAAGTTGTGTGGACCCATCCAACACTCTTCCTACATCTGAGCTGCAGTTGGTGAAAGCAGAGAGAGAAGACAAGTGAAAAAAAAAAAAAAGTCAGTAGTTGGGAAATGGAAAGGAAGGGAAGGATTAAATGAAAAGCTCTGCCAGGATGTAGCCATGGGGAGCTAATTCACCATGGGCAGATCAGCTTGAGGGAGGACTGAGTTTAAAGGGTCAGAGTCTAGCAGACAGCTGGCACTCAGCTGGTGATGCTGCTGGTGTGTGCTGCTCCAGCGCAGCCTATAATCGACACCACGATGCGCTCTGGATTTTTAAATTTTTTTTTTTTCAGGGTGACTTGTGCAGGAAATTTTTCCTCATCACATGCAAAAGCTGTTCTGATTCCCCAAAGTAAGAGGCTTGGCAAGTCAATTACAAGGGAAGTAGAAGCGCTAAAGCATATGAACAAATTTTAACAACGTGCAAGCGTAACTTTTATTGCCAACAGTAGATGCACATTGGAATTTGAGGCGGGGGGAAGAAATGCTGATGAAGTGGCAAAATGCAGTTGTTTTTCTTTATCTACAGAGAACGCTGTGGTTTCATTTGCAGATGAATCACTTTGTTGTGATTTATTCAGTTTGTAAATGGATCTGATTTATTTTCCCAGGGGATTTGAGAGATTTCTTTAGTAAAGCAAGTTATGGAGCTAGCTTACAATGAGAGGCAACATAATTGCACCAAAATGTTTGAAGAAGATCAAGTTAGGGTGTCACCTGCCAGAACATTCTGACAACAAACCAGAACGAAATCCAAGAATAGAAGAATGTAAACAAAAAAGCAAACAAACAAGCAAACAAACTACTATTAAAAAAAAAGGGGGGGCGGGGAAACTAGGATCTAGACAAACCAAACACAGACCTGCCAGTTGTTGAAAAAGCCTTTAAAAGAATATCTTCCTTTGGATAACTCTGTTCCAGGGCACTGTAATATCAACTTTGCCAGAGCAATTAAATTGTTTAATAATCAAGCCTGGATCTCATTTATACACCATATGAACATAGTAAAATAGAGCGTATGGGAAATGTGCTGTACAATAAGATGTGGTTTATTTCATATCACAAGTTTTCTGGTAATTAGATAGTTCATATAACAGGAAAAAATGTTAACACCTAACGAATATAATATATATAGCCAGCAGATTTGCCAGCTTCAATACTTTTCCTACACTCACAGTCTTTATTTTTTTTTTATTTTGCATCCCACTGAGGACATGGAAGTTGAAGATTCAATCCAAATCTCAAAACTTAATGAAAAGTTGCTCTCAGGATCTCAGAGACTCTTGTACCTGGCTGCAGAATAAAGCTTTCCAAAATAGAAATGGTTATACTTAAACATACAAAATCTATCATTCTGGCAAAAGTTCTAAGCTAGAGATGTGTCTGGTCCAGACATAAGCAATTTTTCTCAAGAGTTTCTGCATAAAGAATTTTTGCTTCCCTTCTTACACATATAGTAAATGAAATGAATGTGAATGGTTTTGAGCATCACTATCATAAGAATACAAAGTTTTGCCATTTATACTCTGGCTAGAAAGTACTCTCTTCAAAACATCAGCCATGTTAGATGATACCTATGCAACCAAAGGCAACTCTGCAAACGACCTGCTGTCATCAGAAACACTTTGGTTATGAAGAAGCTTTTGTTTTCAGCACGGAAGAATCGACTGAGGCTCAACTTTCTGCCATGGAAGAATTGATATGGATAACGTGGCCACGTCTCCTGGCAGGACAGGACTCAAAGTTTATTTTAGCATCAAGAGAAACACCTCCCACTTAACAAGTGAGCGTTCCTGCGGCAGGTTGGAAAGAGTTTACAATAGGCTTTGATGCCCTTGCTCAGCCACATTTCCTCTTCCAGGATTTGTTGGGAAGAGGGGGAGGGCGAAAAGAGAACAGGTCCCAAACCCTTCACTATCTCTTCTGAGCTTGTTGCCTTTTGTAAGCCACAAAGAACAGATTTTCTTTTGTAAATCCTTAGTAATTAAACGAGTACTTCACTGGCTATATTCTTCAATGGTCTTGTTTCCTAGGTTTTGCCTTTGACAGTCATATTTTGCAAAGGCTGCTAAGATGACTAGGCACCTTACCCTACTTAACACTAAACCAATTGATGCCCGTGCACACTGCATGAAGGAGGAAAAGTTTCATTAATGGCACTTCATTAAAGAACTGCGCTGGAAAGCCCTAAATGTGACCGAACCAACCAAAATCCAGAGCGAGCTGTCTATTAGGAAAGCAACAAAGACAGTTTCGGAAACTGAACTCTGGCTCCACTGCAGCGGATTAGGAAGAGTGATGGGATTAGTGTTTAATGACTTGGGGCAAGAGACAAAGGGAATTTCGACAAAGAGGCTTAGATATGGAAGAATTAACACTCTCTATCCCAGCCATGCCTCTGATGACTTCCAGCATTCTTTCCTGGCTCTGTTGAAGTTGGGGGGGGGGAGAACAAAACAAAAAAAGACTAGCGGGGCTTTAATACCTCCTTAGCCTTTTCTTATCACAGTTCTTTCTCTTTTTAAAGAAAGAAAAGATCTTTTAATTTTTCCTAATCAATGAAATAAGCAAAGTTGCTAAGGGCTCGTGCTTCAGCACACTGCAGATGATTGCATTCCTTAGCCACACATTC
Source organism: Caloenas nicobarica (assembly GCF_036013445.1). Classification (NCBI taxonomy): domain Eukaryota; kingdom Metazoa; phylum Chordata; class Aves; order Columbiformes; family Columbidae; genus Caloenas; species Caloenas nicobarica. Next base: position 113,271,759 of record NC_088247.1, on the reverse strand, counting down.
ACGAGTGATACTTGCTGATGCTACAGACCTCTCTCTCTCTCTATTTATACATATATTCGTACATATATATTGATATATGTATTTATATAGAGATATACATATATCTATATAGATATAAATAAATATCAATCTCTATATATTTGTACAGATAAAGAACATACTTCTAAAATGATTCAACAGGGAGTGGAATTTTCTCGTGATTGCATGGACTTGAGAAATCCTCTTTGATTTGGGGTTGTCTTACATAATATGGAGCAGGGTGAAACAGGCAGGAGGAGCACATAATTCCTTTACTCATACAGTTAATCACAGACTTTCCCAGAGTGACACAATTCAGGGCAGAACATGTATTAATGATCGGTAGAGTGCATAAGCCTGGTTTTGCATACAGGTGTAACTCCATTGGAGTAACTCCTAATTTAATTCAGCATAAGAAACAAAGAGAAGGAAGACTAAGCAGTAATTATTTAGCAGAGAAAACCTCTTGAAGCTAAAATTAATTATTTTTTTTAATGCCCAGTAAGGAAGCTGATCCCCTCAAATATGAGATATGGAGACGTTAATGTACGTGAGCTCTAAGCAGCACTCCAGTTTCTGACCCTTTGGGCACTAATGTCGAGGAGACACCACTTAAATAAATACACTGCAAGCACCAAACACCTGTGAGGAATGAGCTCAGGGGACCAACCTGCATGTCCCTGAACTGGGGCCTGTTACAGCTGCTGGTTTGACTTTCACAGAGGAAGAGATATCATCCCACAACTGTACGAAATTTTCCTGCACTGTAAACCAACTCAACATGTAGGGGTTTTTTTTATTATTATTTTTTTAAACCAACCCAAGGCGCTTGCAGAAAAGCTAGGTATTCGTTTCACATGTTAGCCAATATGAAATGCTCCCAGAGCAGCTTTAGACTCCAAAGTATTATTTAACCAGTGTGGTTTAGTAGGACAATGGCAGCCCCCTGCCGTAATCCATTCAGGGGCAATACCATCAGTCAGTGTGAAATTAAATACATTACAGGGTAAGAGCTTAATGCGTTTTATAGGCAGTTGTTCATCCACATCAAACTTTAGCTTTTAAAATCCTAACATTTGATCCCACAACAGGAACCATGCCTCGAGAATGAGATTGGCACATTTGCACTGCCAGCAGGGCAGAAAAAGCAGAGCACAGTCTTTAGTGGGAAATGCAATTGCCTGAGAGGGAAAAATGCTCGCGTCGAGAGAGCTCTGCAGAGTACAATTGCTTGTAATACATAAGCAGGACTGGAAAGACGGGAAATACAAACCAGGGCTGGCTGGCTATGGGCTATTAGAATCAGCGTTTCCTACCCTGGTGCACATGGGTTTCACTTTTATACCTATACATATAATAATAATAATAATAGGGTTTCCTTAATTCATCCATACAAATTCTGATTCTGCAAACTGTTACACATGTCACCCTTATTTCCCACAGAGTTTGGTGGGACTTTTTGCTTGAGCAGGCATTGTTCCCACATCAGAGTTCACAGGCTTGTGCCTTTTTACTAGCTGAGTGCTCTTCCTTGACCCAGCTACCAGGTCTTGCACAGGGGTTGTGCCCACCCCTCCTCTAAAACCCAAACACCCTGCCTTCCCTTCACCACAGAAACAGGCTGAGCTGCGAAGATAGTTCATAAAAGAGATGTATGGAAGGCGCCAAGCAGAGGAGACTGTTAAATTCTGCTCTTGGTTACACTTGCCTAATGCAGGAGTAAATTCCATTTGCTTCAGCCGAGTTACTCCGGATATAAATAGGTGTGAGATCAGAACTGGGTGCTTGGAGAGCCCTCTGCCTTCTGTGATGCTGCTTCTTAAAATGAAGCACTGATAAGCCCCAGTGGTAAAAAAAAAAATATTATTTAAAATATCTTCAGAGCTATCTGTTGCCCAAAATGGCTTTTAACTGTTGAAAGGACATCAAACATTTAAAAACGCATAATCTGCTCTCAGCACCAGCACACAGTGCCAGGAATATTCGTCAGCCTTATGTTTTTGGATCGTATGTCACAGCAGATTATCTGACACTCCATGAACATTGACTGCTTCCTCCAGTTGCGGCTACAAAAACTTGTTCTCAGGCATGTCACTGGATGCTCCAAGCACCATGAAGTGGGCTCTGCCTTCACAGTAAGGGTATTGTATCTCCTCAGCCTATGAGCAAAACTACGCCTTATATGCTGATAATGCCTTCCTCCCTTTGAACAGAGAGAGCCAAAAGCAACTTTGATGAGTTTTCTTTAGCGCTGAACATTTGGATAACTCTTTTAAAATATTCCAGGGCTCCAGATGCTATTTATCCAGTGGTGCGAGTTGAGAGCTGTAAGCCCCACACCTAAAGAAAGGCTTTATTGCCTGGGGTGAGTGGGTGGGAAACTCTTTAGGCTCAAATGGGGTCAGTGAAGCTACAGGCGAGCGCTGCAGCTGACTCTGAATACAATGGGGGAAGGGGACGAGAAAAAAGGATGCAGGGAAATCAAAGGAAGAATTGAATTTATTTGTGGGCTTGTGTTGTCTAGCTAAACAGGGACAAGAAAGGGGAGTCCAGGATCCTCCTTTGCAAAATGTATCAGCTAGCCAGAAATACTTCAATTCACAATAAAGTCCTTTTTAGTTCTACTCTCTCCTCCCGATGCCAAAATTAGTCCTTTAAAGGACACTCTTTTGGTCTCTACCTTCTTTCCTTTCAACTGTGCCTTATGTGCTTTTCTAGGACAAGTGGGAATCATGTTGAAGAGACCAGAGAAAGAAAACCTCTGCCACACAGACACCTGCCTCTTGCACTACTTCTCTCTTTCTGTTCTTTCCTGCCCTTCACTCTGCCCACTCATTATGTCACCTACGGCTCAGTCTCTTCCCCACGCTGAAGCTCTGCAGGTATGGGAAACTCATATATCCTATACAGTATTCCAGAATACACCCCGCTCCTCTGATGCCCACCTGCAGCTCCCACACACGCATTGCACGCCCTGTCAACGCATTGGGCAGCCCAGATTCTACAATTTTAAATCTCCTTCCTTTCTTCTCATGTTTTTTTCCTGCATTGGGAGATTGCAAGGCTAATTCTGTCCCTAAATGCCACCAGTTTCCCTTTCTTACACCCCCTCCCAACCGCAAGTTCTCAATGATGATGCCATGCAACACAACGGCACTGCAGCCCTTCACCCAGCAGCTCATGAAAAGCTCTTAGGTGGTTGTGGACCAAGGAGGGCATGGACCCAAAGACATCAGTATGGGCATCCCCAGTCACCACAGGCACTCATCACAGCAGGTTTGGCTCTTGCAGCAGCTCCTGGGCAAACCTAGCCCCAGATGAGACACAAAAGGCTTCACAAAAGCCTAAGAGACAACCCCCTGGCCAACCCTACACTACCCCCAGCAAGGAGGATGCAATGTCCTGATCCTGTAAGTCTATTTTTCAGGATGGAGGAATAAACTCTTAAATTTTCTTCTCTTAAACTACATTTTGTCAACCACCTAGGAGTCTAGTTTTGGTAGCCAGATTCCCAACAGGCTGGATCAACACTGGCCAGTGGTCATTAGCAGGGCCAGAGGCTCAGAGGCACCAGCTGTCAATAGTCTGGAAATGAAGCTTGTTTGCACTTCCGTAGTGAAACATGATAATAACGAGGAAAAAAAAAATCAGAAAGATCAACATATTTTTAAGGCAAACATTTGCCTTTTCCCCTCCTGGCAAGAAGGAAAAAAAAAGCTCCCCCAAACTTAATAACAAAAAGTTCAAACAGAAAAAACCCCCCAAACCAAAATAACTTCATCAAAAATTAAATGGCAGCTTTTCCTGCTGCTTTACCACACTTTCCCCTCTAATATCCAAATAGCCTGACCATCCGGCAGAATTTCTAATTGAAGGGAAACCCGCATGAGCCAGAGCTGTGGTTTTCTCAGCTCCAGGCTTGAGTACTGATGAATTCTTGCGGGGATGGAGGTGGCCTCAGGCTCTCACACCAGTTCTCCCACCTCCCACCACGACCCCCCAACCCCAAATTGCCATCCCACTCTTAACCTTGCCCGCTCATCATTTCTGGGTGGGTCCTGAAAAGACACACATACTTCTTTGCCACTCCTTGTCTCAGCTGAAACCTGTTCCCATCTACCATTACCTCACCCTGACACGGAGGTGCACCTCCGGGCTTTTTAGGAAAACCTATATTTCTCACAAAACAGGTGTCTTTGTGGGCAGAAGGGCTAAGTGGAAAAGCACCACGGAGTGATCAAGGTTTTTTAGGCCCAGCACCATTAGCTTACTTTCTCCATTTGTTTCCCTGTTTTTACTAGTTGATATCCTGATGGCATCTTTGCAATTAAATAGGGTTATTTAGAGCTCTTCAATAGCTGCTTTCAAGCCATCAGAGGGCAATTCCTCTCCCAGTCCCAAGTTGCTTAGCCTGGTCCATGTTGAAAATGAATGCTATGGACAGGTTGTACTCCCAGGCACGTAACGATAGTGTTGGGTTCAACTTGGCTTTCACCAGCAGACCTGTGATGCTGCTCTGAAGTGGGAAGGGAGCTCAGAGACCTACACCCTGGCTGTGCTGCCCGCGCCCGATGCTTTATCACAAACCTTGAGAAATTAAATATTTCAGGCTTGACTTCATTCCGCCCCTCATCCTCAGTAAGTTTCAATCCCTTTCGGTTTTGGATGCAAGCATCAAAACATAACCCAGAGAGTCAGAAATGGGAAGGCAAATCAAACAAACTCAACATTTTTATCACACTGATACTGGGGACTGTGGCTCCTGATTTTAGATCCTGACTCATATGATACCTCACAAGAACCTTACCCTTGGACTGTGTCTGCAGCAAAAGGTTTCTGCCTGACTTGGTGCAGAGAAGACCAGACTCACGTCTGTTAAGTAAAGAAAATACAAAATTATTCTGCCTTTCCACTGGTGAAACTGAGAAGGTGATGCAGCCCTGAATTAAACTTGGCAAAAATCCCCAGAGCTCAGTTAAGTTTTCTCTATCATTTTCATCCTCAGACACAGAGGAGAGATGAGGTGACACGAACCCATCTCTATAAAAGAAACCCATCTCCTAAAAAAGAAAAAAAAAAAGTCCTTTGTGGTTTGTCCATGGACAAGAAATAGTAGAAAGTTGACCTGCTTTCAAGATATTTCTGGTCAATTTTTGGTTATCTTAAACCTGGATATCCTGGCTACAGGGCTCAACTGTTTGTTATCATCCAGACAAAACTAAAACCTTTGATGTTTCACTAGATAACACAGTTTCCTCCATTCTTCACTTGTCTCTGGCCAAAGATTTACCTGATTTCATCGAACTGAAACGGTTCATAACCTCTCCAGGACCATCCTGTTTGGATGTTTTATTTACATGAAATTGCTTTCAATAAATGGACAGTACACAGGCTAGCCAAAACCTTAGATTGGTAAAATAAATAAATACTCTAAAAATACAGATTTTTTTTCCTATAAAAGCCCAAACAACACACTATTGTTGACCAGCTCTCTTGCTACTCCTGAAAATGCAGCAGTTTGGATCTGTAAATACCTCCAGCTTTCCTGCATTCCCTGCAGGAGGAATATTGCCTGCTGGGGCAGCTGGCCAGCCCCACGACTAAATAAATGATACCAAAACCTCTCAACAACGAGTTAAGCACTGGCTGTGCCTTGTGTGGCCCCTAAGAAGCTTCGCAACGTCAGAGGTTGGATCCAGCTGTATTCGAACACCTCCTCTCCTCCTTCCCTCCACGTTCCCCCAGTTATTTCAGCTGACGGATGCCTGAACCCCCAGCTGCTGGCTGAAATGCCAGTGCGAGTCTCTCTGTTCCCAGAAACGCTTTTCTGCAGAGAGCAAAGCAGCATCCTGCTGGTCACCTTTGGTGTTGCCTCGAGATGGGGCCAGACTTTTCAGCAGGGCCTGTTACGACAGGACAAGGGGTGAGGGTTATAAATGAAAGGAGGGGAGATTCAGGCTGGACATGAGGAAGACATTTTTTACACTGAGGGTGGTGAAATACTGTCCCCGGTTGCCCAGAGAGGTGGTGGATGCCCCATCCCTGGAGACATCCCAGGCCAGGCTGGACGGGGCTCTGAGCAACCTGAGCTGGGTGAAGATGTCCCTGCTCATGGCAGGGGTTGGACTAGATGAGCTTTGAAGGTCCCTTCCAACCCAAACTATTCTATGATTATATGACTGTGATTCACCAAATACCAGTGCACTCTTGGTTCAGGGAATTACACTCTATTCCTGTATTTCTCTTGCTCCGCTGTAAAATATTTGCTGGCAAGAGTGAGTGCCTGCGCCTGTGTGGAAGGCAGATTGATACGCCATGCGGAAAGGGTTTTGTTGTTGTTTGTTTTTTTTCTTTATGAATTGCTATCTTTGATCCATTTTTCACACGTTTCCCTGTGCAAGTGCACAAAGACAAACATTCATTGTAATATTTATGAACGCAGCCTGATAGTTACTATGGTTTCACAGAAAACAGGAAAAATGGATACAAAACTGGATGGGCTTGACGTTAGGTGGCTGTAGGTATGGCACATGTTATAAATTCTGTTCAAACTGACTCACTTCTTTCGATGAGGTAAGTGTTGACATTAGACAATTTGGTGGGGAGCATTTATTTCTGCATTTATTAAAATGTCAGTAACAGCAGAAGTAACACCTCCTAAAAGGCTTGCAGGTGCTTGTCTTCAAAAATCCAACATTTGAAGAGGATAAAAAAGTACAAATTACATTTAAAATGATTCACCGGTGGCTGGAAGAGAATAGATACGTTTGGGTGTTTAATTAATGTGTGCGATGCATAATTGACACTGCTTGAATCCAAGCGGCTGCCCGAACTGCTAAATTTCAGCATGTTCAAAACGCTTTGCAGAACTGAAGAGGAAAAGAAGGATTTGTGCAGATTTCGACATGTTGCCAAAACAACACATGTAATTCACTCAAAGGCTTTAGACATGCCCACATGCAGGTGAGTGCTATCTTCAAAATGCGAAGTACTGAAGTGAAAAGGAAGGAGATGAAAAATATATTGGTAAAAATGCATTCAATATGCAAAAATAGCTCTGCAGAGGTCTGGACGCTAAGCAGCAGAGGCAATGCCTAATGACTACAGAGGAAGAATCAGGCTGGTATGCTAGCACAAAGATTTTTTCATCCTCTCTCTTCAAAAACCTTTCAGAACCTACTTCTGTCCTCTTTTGCTTGGCTCTCCAAAGAAATTGCTAAGGCCGGAAAAAGACGTCGGCTTGTTCACATCACAGGGAAATATAAACTGAGGTCAAGAAAACCACAACATCTGGAACGTGAGAAAAGGATTTGCTGTTAAGGGCTTAATGAACTCCGAAAATAAAGTTCTCAACTTCACTAATTTGTTTGGGCTTCAAAGAGGAATAAAACGTGAAGCTGGAAGAAGGTTTTATGGCTCTGCTAAAGAAATAAGGACTACATCTGAGCTAAAATTAGCAAAGCCAAATGACAGGGAAAGCATCACTATTATTTAGCCTATGCTAGGAGAAAATGCTAAATTGTAACTGCTAGCGATTTACTTGCAAATTGTTCTGGGAAAAGAGGAGTGACGGACTCTTTAGCTTTGCAGCTCAGGGACAGACAGCGTCCCCGAAATGATGGGGGACGGGGCTGGGTAGGTATGTGCACATTCTTGCAGGTAATGAGGATCTGCCTGACACCATTCACCCAGGACCAGATGGGTGGAAGGATGCATCTGTCCCACCATTTTAGCTTGAATTAGGAACGTGTATGCCTATAGCACTTTGATTCAAACTGTGAGCTGTTTTCATGGTGTGCAAAGTGGAGACCCATTCAGATGAAATGAAAGCTGCAAGATACACATTTATTGCACACCAGGCACTACACCAGGCACTCAGTCCATGGGAACCAGAAGAAGAAAGCTAATCCAGGGGAAACCCTTCCACAGTGCTTGTATAGGGTGGGTAGCAGGTCCTCAGCACTGACTATTTTGCTCTACACATCCACTCCGACTTTGTTGCCCTATGTGCTAAAGCAAACCGTAGCAAAGCTTAGCCATTTGGCAAGCTGACTGCATATGTTTCTTGGGCTATTTCTATGTGGCATCTCACACCTGCAGGCATCAGTTCTTTCCTTCGTTCCTCTCAAAGAACAGCATTTAGTTCCCCATTAGGCTGGGGAACACAGGTACAGATTGTTCCCAGGGCAGCTTTACTGCAGTGATGTGCCCAACAACCGAGAAGCAAAAAATCCATTTGAGATTTAACAGCTCGCTCCCGCAAGGTAGTGAATACGCTGGTCTTGCTACCGTCAACTAGGAGAGCAAACGCTTCTCTTGCAAAGGTGCCACAGACTCAATCCCACATCTCGTCACAACACAAATCAGACCCAATTCCACTTAAATCCAGGGAGTTTTGACTGTAAAGGGACTGGAAATGAAAGGAGCTTTAGGTCTCCAGGTTCAGGATCTAATTAGGATTGCCACCGCCTTCCCTGCTTTCAGTGAGGAGCCATCTATTGCCTGATAATTGAAGCTGTAATAATTTCAGTGGTCCAGGGCAGTAGGTTAGTGGAAGGAGAGCACACAGAGCAGCAACTGGGTGATTTCCCTGACACAACACTTTGACAAGATTTTGGTAGTATTTATGACCCTCTTTTACCCTCAGCCATCAATAAAGATGCCTACAGCTCAGGTTCATTCACCATACAGGCTGCAAATTGTCTTCACTGGATGTAAAAAGGGGAGTTGATATGTAACACAACGCAGTTCTCATCCTGCTTCTACCTGTGAGTTCCTGGTCTTTCTATAAGTAGCAAGTGCCTTCAGACTTGGCTGTTTTTGCTTCCGATCAAGCTGTGGGGGACAGACCTGAGCAAGGAGAGAAGCAGCATCTGCTCTCCACAGAGGGATGAGCTTCAGAGGATTTTCATTAAAAGCACAGTTCTGCACACTGGAGCTCACAACGGTGGGAGGATGGCAGTATTTGGAGCAGTTTTCTTCAGAGAACAGGCAGCTTCTCCCCTGCACGTACACATCTCTGTATCGCTGATGTCAGTCCGCGTACTGCTGGCTTGGCCATTAAAGAGCTATATATTTATATAGACACACCTTCCCTGATGTACATATGCATGTGTGCTCAGCTTATGAAGATGCTGTGGGTCAAAGCTCTGTTCTCCCTCTGAAAAATCACAGCAGGTACTGGCTTCCTGAGACAGCACCAAAGGACACTGATTTCCCCACACCCTCAGTTTGCTTCTGTCCTTCAGGTGCAGCACAATAAACAACAGCCACTTACAAAAACCCCAGCACGGCATTCCAGTCCTTTTTTTCTACACATGGAAAAAAAAAAAAATTCCTTGTACAGCCATTGTGTTTGGGGTTTGGTCACTGCATGGAAAATACGTAACAAAACAAATGCATAAAAAAAAAAATTAACAGCTTTATAGCACACATGGGAGGTATCGGTTTGGGGGTGCAGGTGTCCACATTATCACTTCACCACCATAGATGGCAGTAAATGCCCTTCATCACCACACTCCTGCCTGAGAGGTACAATCTCATCAGTACCCTTATTTTCTCTTTTCTGAATCACAAACTCAGTTACACAGCATCCCCCTGCAAGGATCTCTAAGGACATTACCAGTATTAACAACTTAAGGCAACGGGCACCCCAGGCAAAAGCGTTGTTTCTACTTTTTCAAGGACAAAACACCTCAGTAATCTCATGTGCCCAGGACAGACACCAGAAACTCAGAGAAGGGCTAAGAAAATAACTTGAACCTCCAGGCAGCCAGATTAGTCGTGGCCATCATCCCCATACACAGGCTGGTGCAAAATGAGGACTTCATGGCATGAGCTCAACCAGCCACCAGCCAGCCGTCCTGGCCGTGGTGCGTCCCACTGTCAGCGGAGCCGCAGAACCATCAGACGTCAGCAGCCCGTCTCCATAACTGACCACGATGAGCAATAAATTCACCTCGAAGAGAAAGATGGGCTGTGGGTTTCACATCCCCAAGGCTTCCCCATGGAAGGGACTCGGGGGAGAGCTGCCGGTAGCACATGGGATGGGGACAGCGGGGGTGGCTGTGTGGCTGCGCAAGGACGAGGCAGCCCCGGCTATAAGAAGAAAGGCAAATTTCACTTGGAGCAACCCAGGGGCTTCCTGTAACACTACACATACAGGCAGGCCTCCTCCCTTTTTACAATTATTAATTGTAAAATAATGGTTTCCCTAAAAAAGAACTTTAATTCTTCAGGTTAACAGTATACTCACATCTGTTTGCAGTAAATATTTCGAAGTGATTTCGGGGAGGAAGGAAAAAAATCCACCACCCAACTTCACACGAGTTTAATACAACTATTTCCAAGCATGTGCTCATAAAATATTATTTGGGGAAGATTAATTGAAGCACTGATGAAAATGTAGTATTTGTTCGTGATACCAAGAAGGTTCTCAGAGCACTGAAAATTGAAGTGATTCCTTTTTGTTCCTGCACTGATGGGTGTTTGGCAGAACAGGAATAGAGTCCCTACCCTCCCCTCTCCACTTAGGAAAAATGGCAAAAATCGACCATTAGCTGGGGATTAGCTCATACATTAAATAATGTTGTAAAATATTTTTATGGTGCTACCTCTAGCAGTTTTAAAGATTACTATTCAGGAAATCTAAAGCTCAGGGTAAAAGATATATATGTGTTTTTTTTTTTTTAATGGAAACGTTATCTTTAAACACCAAAGAGTACAACTGGTTGCAAACCAGCAAAGCATTGACATTTACAGAGAAATCATTCTTCTGTATTAAATACAAAATATCATAAGTATAATTACCTCATAATAATTACCTAATCCTTATTATTTTGCTTTTAGAGTATTTATTTAGGCTTGGGTTACTAAAACTTCAAATAATACGGGGCCTGCTGTCATGGCTCTTTATCCAAATGACTCGTAGTCTCTTGTAAACAGTTCTATGATCTGATTTCCATTGGGACAGGAGTTGTAAAAGGCCAGGGATTTGCGATGGATTTACACGTATACTGTTTCAGTTAAGTTACCAAGGTTGACTTAACAGCCCTTTTCCTCAGAGTCTTAAATACATTTGCCACCCAGCCTCTTTATACCATGTTCAAGGAATAGGGTGATGTGAGTGTAAAGGATGCTTGAACTTCACTGGAAACCCTAATTTACATTAGTTCAACCAGCAGTAGGATTTTTTTTAAAAAACAAAACAAAACACCAAACCAAACCAAACCAAACAAGCTTTATGAGGTTGCTAGAAAACCAATTCTTCCAAATACACACACGTGCGAGATGCAGGTTTCTTCAAGTTTTGAAAAGGCCATTCAGGCTTTGGAAAGCAACGGAGAATAATACTCACAACTCAGCTGGATCACAGATATTAGCCTAGTCCTCTGAAGTCCAAGTTTTGTTCTCAGGAAAAATATATCAGATTACTAACCCACAATATTAGATCTCTTTTAAAAGCAAAGCTCCTCCAGACTAAATACCAAACAAACCACCACTAACACTCTTTAATGGCTTGCTACCTTCTCAGTAAAGTTCAAATAGTTTGACTTGTGATGATTGTGCAGAAATGTACTGATAATAAAGGTAAACGAAATTCATGGTTAACTCTCAGGTCTGAATGACTGGTCCAATTGTCTTGTTCACTTGGCAAACAATTTATTTTCTAAATGTTATTGCAGCCACAGATACAATTTCTCTAATGCTGCAGAAAGAATCAGATTAAAATTTGATACAGAAGCAGCACTTACCTTGGACTGATTAATATGCTTAGGCTGCTACCGTGCCACCATGCTTAAAAGCATAAAGATATGCTTTTCTAACTAGTCTATATATATTGATACCTCCTGTGTGCCAGGAAAACCTCTTTGATTAGTCACACTAAACCATTGCTTAAGTGGTATGAATTTCTCAGGCCTGCACTTTCCATAATCAAGTAATAAATTCTGGGCCTAATCATCAACCGCGCTGTGTCTCCCAGGTGATGTGCAAGAAGAATCATCAGGAGTTTCTTTAACCAGAGGAAAACTCAAACACCTTAAGTAATTAAAAATGCATCCTACAACTCAGAGCAAAATTCATTTCAGAAGTTGTAACATAGACTGAAAACTATCCAATGCTTTGCAGCATGTACTTGACTTTGTGTTTTGGGAGAGATTTTTGTCTGACCATGAACTTCTGCTCAGTCCTAATTGGATCAACCCAGGCTGGGGCGGGTGGTGGTGGGGTGGTAAACAACAACCAACACAAACTTCAGCAGGTAAAACTAAAGTGCTATTGAAATAAAGATAGTTGGTGTTTTCTTCTTCCTTTTTCACAGGCGCATACATGCTGATCTACAATCCAGCAGCTTTCCTCTACCTGTGTGCCACCTCTTAGAGCTGCAACAATCAGCTTTGAGCAAGGGGGATGTCTGAGCCAGGCTTTTGGACTTGAATACATGAAATATATGAATATATGAAACCCTGAGACCTACAGAGTACTCTTCAGCACTCTGCTGCCCTAAATGACAACATTCTTTAAAACTGTGCATGAAATTCAATCTAATTCTTTTGTACTCGTGTTACCATACACTTGGCTTAAACATTGTGTTTTTAAGCCAAAATGCAAAGTTAATCTATCATAATGCCCCTCCAGGTGAGATTTATTATAGATCACTTTCTAAAACCCGTGTGTTCTATGTGCATGTGCATACCATATTCATCTTATTATTATCCAGTTGAAAAATTCCCAGTGTGCGCAACGCCTCAGATATAATAGCAGGCATGCCAACAGAATATGACACTTATGCTAATCTGCACCCCGCTGTGGAAAAACATACACAAGGATTCCATTACCACATTCATTAGGCTGCAGTGCACTTCATCTTGAATAGGGATTATGAACTATAATAGAGTGAAAACAGTTGATTGAATCCACTTAGCCAAATCTCTATGACATTAGCCAAATATTTCAGCGTGAGGAAGAGGAAGAGTTGAACCTTTTCCTGGTGGGATGTGCTGCCTTTGCCCCATCTCTCCCTGGCACTTTGGTTTGGATGGGGAGAGTTTTGAGAAAGTCAAGGTCACAATGACGCTTTGCGCTGAGACGGTGTTTTAAATATTCAAAGTGCTGCCCAAGAATCAGTCAAGAGCAACATGACATAGATGCTGTTGGGACTGATGGGGACTTTCCAGACACAGTTGTTTTGCACAGGTTCTTCAAAGCATGGTAGCAAATTCGTCATGCACCTGTTATGTGCTTTTTTAGCCCTGATGGAGATTTCCAAGCTGAACATACATGAAGCACAACCTCCCAGTGACGACATTAGGCTGCTTATATGATAATCACATTCAGATGAAAAAACATGTTGTCCAGTTCTGTGTTCAAGTTTCGCAAGTATGCTTTGAGTGTATATTCAATTTTTGGTTCTACACAATACAGTCGCTGCCTGACAGCCTGCCTTTCTTGGCACAAAATTCAACTCCAACTCTTTAAAATAGTCAGAAATAATAAAGACCGGAATACAAGTTACCACCCGAGAAATGTTTTGGAAATAAGTTGTGCCCAGAAAAAAACAAAAAAAGGAAAAAAGAAAAAGCAGGAATGAAGCCTTCCCCATGTAACCCATGTACATGTCTCATAAGATGATAATAAAAACCTTCTGTGCTTAGTATTTGGTCATTTCTGGGACTCACTTGTTTATATACGTCCTTTTAATGCAGTAACTAAACAGGAAGTTCCTGTTAGCAGCAGCGCAATGTAACTGAAAGGAGAATCGCTGAGACTTGCGATAGAAACTCTCCTCTTTTAGTCAAAAATCAGAAGAAAAGGAAAACAACAGAAAAACATGGAAAGCATCATCGAGAAACCAAATACATTCAATATGCCTGAGCTTTGTTTTCCTCCCTTGCATCTGACCCGCCTTGCACGGTCCTCGCTCGAGGACATTTGCTGAGCTCAGTTATCCCCCAAGCAGTTCCTGCTCGTGCTGCACCATCAGCTCTTTTTCCACCCGAGTTTTGGCAAAGCTGGGGGCAGCTCCAGCTGGGACAGAAGAACCCAGCATTAGGCAATACCAGCGTGGAGAGGGAACATTCACCCACTGCCAGGTAACCTCATGGGGAGAAGCTGGCATAGGTCAGCAAGGACGACTCCTGAGCTCTTCCCTCCTGAAAACGTAGGGATAGGGAACTGGAGGATGAAGAGCACTTGCAGGTGTTCTCCTCTGCACCTTCTCCTGACTGATTTATGGTGAAAAAGGAGGAATATAGATAAAATTATGAGTATAAAAACAAGATCTGGATGGAGTTGATAAGAACGTTGGGCAAAAGTTACATTTGGTGGTAGAATTCAAATTAAGAGAAAGGTGGCAGAGATTAAATGGGATTCACTAGTGGGAAAGGGGGAGGGACCAAACTGGCGCTGGTGTGGGATGAAATAGTGAACTGATTTGGAGTTTGGGGATAAAGAAAGAATTTCTAGCCAAAAAAACCCAGCTTACACAACAGTGAGGCATCCAGTATCATGTTAATCAATGCGTGTGAGAGATGAGGCAACTAATCATCACACAGGCGTTGGGTACAGGCTGCAGGAGTTCAGGAATAAGGCTGCGTATCATGGGCAGGGCTTACCGCTGGTGGCATTACACTTCATTAAAACAAACAAACAAACAAACAAAAACCCAAACAACTCATGTATGGAATTTCTCAGCCTGTAGAGTTAGTAATACTGTCAGTGGAAATGGCATCAGGGTCCAGACGGCTTCATAAATCCCCTGTTGGATTCTGAATTCGGCATTAACCTCTGCAGGCGAAATCTGTTTCACTGGCATTCCTTACCCAGTTTTCAGTGTCTTGCCCCAAAATTAAGAATTGGGTTTCTGCATACATGCAGGTACTTATCTCAGGAAGATGCTGAGTGCTATCTGAAAGGATGATTTCAGTGGGAGCTAACGTAGGTCAGTATTTTATGGTGTCAGGACTTTCGACTATAGGTCTGGTCTTGGTGGAGAAAGTTTTATTGCAAACTTCAGAGGGAACAATTCTGCAGCCTGTATAAAATATCCAGAAGAACAAGTGCTCTATAAACTCCTGAAGGAAATGTGACTCCCAGGAATGGCATGAGGAAAATAGAAATTTTACTAAATATATAAATCACTTAATTTACCAGCGAGAAGGAACACACTCTGGTGATGATTTTTTTTTTTTTTTTTGGTCTTTAGTTGAGGTCCAGCTTCTATTTTTCAACTTTGAAAGGTAAGTGGGAGCATCAAACAGGTTGAACGAGGCACTGTTTTCTTGCTACAGGAACATGGCCCTTTGCACCGAGATTGTAATACAATCCATCCTCTCTGGGACTGCAAATGCTACAGTGCAAAACTGTGTTTGAAAACCTCTTTTATCATTCATCGTCTC
The DNA here is from genome assembly GCF_036013445.1 of Caloenas nicobarica. NCBI lineage: Eukaryota > Metazoa > Chordata > Aves > Columbiformes > Columbidae > Caloenas > Caloenas nicobarica. The sequence continues at coordinate 113,256,343 of NC_088247.1, read as the reverse complement.
CAGACTGAAATCATTTTTGACAACCTCTGCAGAAAACAAGCAGCTTTCTGGCTACTGGCGAGCCGATTAAAGGGAGGAAACACATGTTCACTGTCAGACAGAGCCCCTGGAGAAAGCATTGACAACCTTTTAACCTCCTTTCCCAGTGAAAGTGCCCAAATGTTTCTCTGGAACAAAACCCCAGCATTGTTTTAAGCATCTTTTCATTTAATGCACTATATTTTTTAAGATATGTTAAGAGTCAGAGGAATTCCATTTTAATGTGGAGGTTTCACAATCACTTCCATTCCCATGCAAATGGTCATATAAACAATTATTACTGGGGAATATATTTTTATGAATTTCTCTCTTCTCTTTTTCTTTTTTTTTAACTGTCTGATCACAGTTTAAATACCAGCACATTGAAAAGTTCGCTAACCTCTACAGTGATTTCTAAAAACAAGCCAAAAAGCCACAGGAGTGAAATTTTCTGAACAGTAGGAAGGCTGACTAGCGGACATTATTAGCACTTTGAGCATTCAAATCTGGCCATGGAAACTTTTGTGAGTTACAAGATGCTGGGGTAGGAAGCACCACACATTACTGACGTATTTGTTATCAAGGGAACGGGTTTCCATTGTATTTAATCATCAGCAATAGGGGGAAAAGAAATTTTCTTTTGAAGAGTAAAACAAGATTTTTAAAAGATTATTATTACTTTTTTTTTTTTTTAATAAAGAAAGTGCTTTCAGAGCAATTGCTCTGGCTTTCTTTGTAGTTATAAACATACACTCAGAGGTTGTTTAACATTTAACCTTGCTATTTTTACCTTAATATCAGCAGCTGGAATAGTTCTGTCTGTTTTGATAAAACGAGACTTTTTTCCATGTTGCATATTTGCTTTTACAGCTGAAAGGAACTGTTCCAGCTGAAGTAGGTAACTATAAAACTCCAGCGGTCTAAGCCGCCTGGGAGAGGAGTAGATTATTTGATTAAATGTTCCTGTAAGTAACTGCACAAGGCACTGTCCAATAACGCACAATATTTGCTAATGAAAGATAAAAGGCGGCGAGCTCTGCAGGTACAAAGTCCCACAGGGATTTGCTATTCCTTCTCCAAAGACCTTGCTCCAGCCATGCTCCACAGCTCTGCTACCATTTAACTTCTCTCTGTTTTCACACGGGTTACGACTTGGCTGATGATAGTTGTGGTGGGGAAAAAAAAAATTCAAAGAGCTTGGCTTCTCCAATATCGCTCCAGAAGGACTGAACTCCATACTTGGACTTTTTAATTTCGTTTTTCTTTCTTCAAAAAGAGCCTCACTCCACTAACGGAGCGATGTTTAGATGGCAGCTTCATTCGCTTTCGTTGGGCGCGGCAGCTGTTGGTGCACTGCTCAGGTTTTTGCGTTGCTCTTTGGCGTTTTAAAGGGATTTGCTGGGGCAAGTGGCACAGAAGATGTCCCTCCTGATGTTAATTCTCCTGGGTCCCCAGTTGGCTGAACCCACCTCAGGTGATCGGAGGAGGAGGATGCGGCCCCAGCTCAGCAGCAGTGCTTTGCACAAGACTGGAAGCCGGTGGGGCTTGTGCTTCTGAGTCATTTAAATGCTTTTGGAAAAAGGCCACCCATGGAGAGAAGGTATGCTTCAGCTGAGCACCTTGAATCAGGCGGGCAGTCAAACAATCACTGCTTTCTTCTGACCCACTCCTGTCCTACCCCGGCAAACATTCCTGTCTAATGCATCTCCCACAGTTACAGGAAGCAATCTCACTCTTATTTTAAGTAACGCCACGGCTTTAAAGGAGGAAATTTCTCTGAGAACGGAGTTATAAAAGCAAAAGAAGCAATTCCTCAATGTTTCTTCTTTCCAGGAGATGCCTGTTGCACGACTTTGACTGTCCTCCCATATCCAAGAGTTTCACAGCAGGACCTGATCATTAAAAAAGTCGCATTTTTCACCTTCTCAGATCCAAAAGGGGGCCCTCCCTGCTTTTGAACTAGAGAATAAGAAAATCAGCTGCCGTCCACAAACTTGTGAAATCCTTCAGAACAGAAGCCAGGAGCATTTGCAGAAGTGCCAAGAAATAACCCTGAGCAAACTCGGTGAAAAATACAACACAACAATAAATAGTAATAGCCCTTGAAATTTTTAGTGGAGGAGCATGGCATGCTTCCTAAATGAGGTAAATAACATTACGCTGATGTTATAAGTGGGAAAGCGGGGACCTGACAGCTAAAGAATAGCCTGAAGACAGCCAGTTGGTGGCAGAGCTGGAAATGGATCCCAGACCCTCCTCGTCTCCATCCCATGCTCCACACCTCCTGCAACACACATCGCTTGCACGCAACAGCTCCGTGCAATTTGAGTTTGGAGGAAACACAACTTTATCCAGGCTGAACTGCTTATTGCAGGCCATGAAATGCCATGGGTAATGTTACCCTTGTAGTAAACTCTGCTAATTGTGTTCAGCCAAAATCACGTGCATGGCTACAGATAAATGCAGAAAAAGAGAGTTTATCCACTGCTAATTTAGGTATACATAGCTCGCCCTTTTCTAGGTGGAGAACTCCACGCAGGTGAGTTTAGTCTCTTTTTATTTACCCACTGTTCAAAGCTTATTTTCTAGAAAACAGCCTTCTGTCTTGATTTGAAGACACAATAAACTACCTCTCATATTGGCAGTTTGTTTCAGCAGTTATTTATTCCAGGAGTGCTTACGTTTCCAGTTTATATTTGTCTCATTTCAGCTTCAGAATACCACTTCTGTCTTGCATCATTTATCCATCAAATCAAACAATTCTGCATTCCTTGGTACTTCTTTCCCCTGAGAGCTTCTCCAAGTCAAGCCACCTCCCTATCTTCCTTTCTGTGGAGCTGAGCAGAGGAGGTTTGTCATCTCCATCACCTTCAGGGGTTTCTTACAGCTACTCGCTGGACTCTCGCATCTGAACATCCTTCTCAGAAGTGGAAACCCAAACTGCATGTCCTGATATGAGTCTCAGCAATGCAAAGAATCAGTAAACGCACCTCCTGTCTTTCACTTCCATTTATACATCCAAGGATGGCGGCAGCAATCGCTGCTACACCATCATGCTGGGGTTTTGCTTGGACATTATAACCTCTAAATATTTTCTGGAGTCTAAAAACTCTCCAAGGCAGCTCTGTTCTTCTGGCATCAAAATACATTTGCAAACACCTTCTAATTGCTGTAGGCTAGCAAGACACTGAGCCTACTCTAAATGATTTCTCTTCTTCGTCATTATTTACTGATGTAAGTATAGAAATAATTCATTGTTATTACCTCGTCATTATTTACCAACATAAGTGTATAAATAATGCAGTGATATTCATATTATTATGTATAATACCATGAATTATAGGAATTAAAAAAAACCCCAACACTGTGGTTACCATTAAAAAGTCAACATTAATCAACGTTTGCCTCAAAGTTCTGTAGGAGATCGCGTAGTCTGCTCTGCCCTCAGAATAGGAAATAAGTGTGGTACCTCAGATGCCACAGTATGGTAACAGTTGGCAGCTGTTGCTTCTAAAATGGTAACCACTGCAACTAGAAATTTAATTGGAAAACACGTTGTGTCATGTCTGTTTAGGAAAATGGAAAGCCACAGTTATTTAGCGCTCATCTAAGTGATCAGCTGCAATGTCTTCAAACAAATGTGTCCAGAGAGATTGCTCAAAGGCTGACCAAATATTTCTGAAAAATTTCTGTAGAGTTTCTGTCAAAAACTTCTGTTTAGATTTTTTTTTTTGGTAATGTTAGACTTTTTATCAAATACTTTCAATTTCAAAGGCAGAACTATTAAAAAAAATCCAGGAAGAAAGCACGTTTTTCTTTATGTTAATTTTGTAAAGAACAATAATTTTGCAAATAGCTGTTATTTCTTGCCCTAATGCATTTAGGCTGCTATTTTATTACCATGATTCTCGGACAGCAAAGGTAAAACATCCGATTTTGTCACTGTCCAGTATTTGGATAAGCTCACTTATCTCATGTGAGAGATCAAGACACCATCCCACAAGGCTGCTTTAAATTCAAGTCTAGAACCTTGGTCACAGGAGGGATCACTACACATCAGTGACTAATTCTTCTCATTTCACCTCTATGTCTAGATTTTAAAAGCAGCATTTCCACGAGTTATTACGTTCAGACCACTTGGTCTCTCCTGAGCTTATTGTGGATCATCTTCCAAACTCCAACTATGTTGTAAGTAACTTGTATTTGACATAGATTCTGGTCACCCCTGAGAAAATTGCATGACTCCAAGTCCATCACAACGGTTTTATCGCCATCAGACCAGGAACGCGGGCTTATATACAAACAGTCTTATAGAAGCTCTTTACATGACACTTGGGCAGAAGAGGAGAAAGACAAAATGTCCAAATGTCACAGAGACACCGGTAGTTAATGGATGACCAACAACTTACCATGCTCTCAATCTTTGTCTCCTTCCAAGCCATATTTTGATTCAAAATTCAAACTCCGTCAACAACAACAAAAATCACCTTCCAAATTAATAGGTCATATCTGGCATATGTGAAGTGAGAAAATTGCAACTTACGGTTCCCTAAGTATTGCAAGGGTCACCGAATCCCTCTAATTTGTTTGACTGTCACTTCATAGTAAAAGCAGTGAAAGAAGAATTTACATCTGCAGTACAAGAAGATGACTTTGATTAAAAAGGTAAAAGTTGTTAAAATTTTCAGCAGAAAATTAGTTAGGGATGTTCAAACCATAGATTTAAGTTCCCATTAAGTGGGGAGAGGAGGAAAAAAAAATATCAGTGTCCACCACTTCTTGCTGGAAAAGAAAGAAAAAAAATCCCAACCCCAAAAAAAAAACCCCAAAAACCAAACCCAACCAACAAAAAACCCAAACAAAAACCAAAACCAAACTCCCATCAGATGCTGTCAATGGATAAAGGAGATGTTTCGACCAAGAGTGAAGACAATTAAATTAAGAAACAATAGAAAAAAGTGGTTTCACAAGATGCAGAAACACCTAAGACTTTTTCCCACCAAGTTCCAGTACAAGAAGAAAAACTAGGAAAAAAACCCTTACATTGAATTAATAGAATATTCTGTTCCCCAGCACGAAAGAGACAATATCCCTCTCCGCAACTACTCCTCTCCCACAGTTCATCCCTGCTTTTCTCACCACAGAGTATATGCATTCCAACTCCGTTACAACTCTCAAAGTTGACATGAAATGATTCTTGCTATGACAGACTATCCATGGTCTGCAGAGACCATGACCCAGAGAGACAGAGTGATGGAGAACTCTTCTACTTCCTGAAGGCTTCCTAAGTTGATGAGACTACAAAACCTTTCATCAATATTCCATACACATCCAGCCAAATGACATTTTTCCCTCTGAAACTAAAAGCGCTGCAGCAAAACTCATTCAATTGCTTTTGTCACTTGAAAATTTTGTTATGGTCATGCAACAGGTATTGAAAACAATAACGCTCACATTCTTTGATATAGTTCATCAGAGAAGATGCAACAGTTCCACACGGCACACCATTAGATGCATCAACTCTGTTTCCACAGGCAGATCCGACACTCACAGCTATTCAGAGAGACAGCTTTTGGGTATAAACAGCACAGCTCGAGGCAGGAATGACCTAACATAATGAGGGTTGGATTCAAAACACAAGCAGTGGCATTTATTTAACTGGGTTGGGATCAAGCCCTTTGAAACCGGCACATGCATATGTGTGTTTGTACGTATTTCACACGATGTAACTCTCATACTTCATTTTTGAAAGGCTAAACCAGGAAAGAAAAAGACATCCTGCTGAGATGGACACTTAAGGACCTTCATGGTCTTCATGGAGGAACGAGCCACCTTGCAATTTTTCTTTGCACATAACGGGATACAAGGGAGTTGTCCAGTACCTAAAAACACAAACTTAATTATTTTGGGGCTGTTTCTCCCAGCCTATACATACAGCCTACGTGTTCCTCCCTAACTTAAAACTTGCAGAAAGAGGTACAGAATGTGGATTATTCCTCAGGCTCTAACTGAGCTTCGATCCCAGTAATTTCTCCCACATCTCAGTAAAACATTTTTTTTAAACACAAAGTTTCATACAAATATACATTCCTAAAAGAAATGAAACACTGATTGAATTTTCTCCGACGAAACAGGCTTTCAGAAGTCTTGATAACACTAACAATAGCAAGTATTTCTTCTATTATATTTCAGCTTGATTAAACTGACCTATTTAGGAAAACAAGAAGGAAACAAGAAAATGAAGCAAGAGCCATCTTAAAGGTCAGAGAAACTTTTTAGTGGCTTGGAAAAAAAAAAACAGTTGACACCTGTACTCACACAAGTCCACCCTTCCTGGCTTTCACTACCTTCTCTCACTTGGGCATCCATACAACATGTACCCCAGTGGTGTCTAATTCACAAGCAAATGAGGTCTTGGGTTCTGCTCTCCAGTCTGTGCACAGGAAACACCAAAACCCATGTGAGAAAACCTAGCCATGAGATTTCCAGGCTCGTGCTGTGGGCAACAGAAATTCAGAGAGTTGAGAGAAGCCCCAGAAATTAAAGTACCAAATTTTTTTTGAGGTTCACCTCTATGTAAAAAAAAAAAGTGCCTAAAACGTGACTTCGTCATTAAGCCTACGAGTACGTTCTTCCAAGTCTTGCCTCAAACTCAATACGTGCAGTAACTCACGGGTCATTAAAATGGAAAGGCTCCCTTTCGGCTTCAAGAGCAACTGGATCTGATTATAGGTGCTGCCGTACCTCGGCACAATGGGATGAGTGAAATACAGACCGTCGGCCCCGGGTCTGAATTCGCTTTCTTACAGCATGAGCCTTACCTGAAACACAGTACTTTATGTCTTAACAACATATTTGTTACAGCTATCCTGTGGAATGCTTAATTAAAGTGATATTTTGTTTCAGCTGAATAATCTCCAATTGTTTTATTGTCATTTGACATTAAATTGCAATTTGCCATGCCACATACATTTCTGCACACGTTGTCAATATGATCACAAAGGCGATGTTATTGACCAAGAACATATTACTTACTGAGTGCCTTGAGAAAACACTCAGATTTTTAAAGTTCTACTTCCCCCTTTTTCTGCTGTTGTTAAACCTCAATTGCTTTGGTTTCTTTAAAGCTCTTTGCTGCCCAATAACTCCAAGTGCTAACAGAATTTAATATTCAGTTGTCATGTACGTCTCAGGTCTCACCGCAGCACCCTGTGAACTGTGCTCAAACCCAGGTCACCTTTTCCCTTGCATATATATATATATTTTATATATAATCTCATGGCTCAGGTCACCGCATGCACGTGGGACATCAGAGGCAGCTGCTGCCCCGCTCCGTACCTTGTCTGCCTTTTCTACAAGAGCTGGCAGGAGGAGAGCCTGGGATGAGGGCACCCACCAGCATCGGCCCCCGCTCTCCTCTCGGGTCTCACGTATTGAATTTAGGCAACCTCCTCCAGGCTACATGAATCATTTCTGCCATGAACTTGTGACCTTGGCTCTGTAACGCGGCGCGTTGCTCTACCAGGACCATACGGCAGATAATGTGCAGCTACTTTGGTCTGTAAGAGACCTGACATTGGAAAAGCTGCACTGAATTAACGCAAGACAGTGCATATCGCAGCGGAGTTCAATGTGTGCTGGGAATAAAACGCTTGGGTAGTAATTTCTAAATTCAGAGGAAAAAGCTAAATCCATGCCCTCTCCTATTTCACTCTGATTGAAGAGGTAAATAAAATAAAATAGGCTTACATGAAAATGTTGTCTGTATTAGTGCCATGTTATTTCTGCTTTACCAGCAAGCCGAAAAAAGTTGTTGTATATTTTCTTTGTATTTCCTGCCTTGGTCTTGAATATCTGGAATTGAGCTGGTGTGGTTTTTTTAACGAGAGTTTCAGAGTACTGCGTTCAGTTTGGGCTACGTTCAATTTCAGCTATGTTCTTCCAAGTTTACCAATCTTAAATACAGTACTGCATAAGGAGGGTTCCTGCAACAGGCTGAAAAAAAACGTACTAATTTGGAGTTAGTGGGTTACTGTTGCCCCATTGGAAACCCAACCACGATGGCAAATAAGAACATCCCAACAATGTACAGGAAAACGCAGGCAGCATCAGGGTCTGTTCTATCACTTACAGTAAGGTCATCACCAGTTACTCTTTTAATGGCTCATTTGATTACTAAGCTATTGTCTTGCAATCATGTGTATCAAGTGGAATAAATACTCAAGTTCAATTAGGGATGTATCTTTTACCGTAACAGGTTTAATAAAGTTGCTGCATTGCCACAAGTGTCTAATAACGAATATACTTTTTTAAAATTTTGACAATGGCAAAATAAGTATTCTCATAGAAGTGGCTGGCATGTGTAATTTGATGAGCTCACTTAAATAGTTCGACTCTGGATCAAAAAAGCAAATTATACTCACTTGAATAGTTCGACTGTAGATCAAAAAAGTAAATTATATAAGTGGATACTGCAAGGCAGAAACATGTGGACACAGCTGTAGTGTCATGTGTCACAGCTTTGCTCGATGCCAGCTGGCACCGGCACAAAGGCAGGCCAAGCCAAACAATTCCTGTTATTCATAACAGCAAATGTGCATTCAAAACACACAGTGCAGGCTTTATAAAATAACTCGGTATTCAAATGGATCCACACTGTGGAATTGTTTTTAAATCACACATCGCTGTGCGCCAGGCCAATATGCCAAATTGTCCTAGTGGTCCAGAAGTTCTTGTCTCTACCCAAAGCAGTGTAAATGCAGGTCTTGGCCCACATATCTATGGGCTATTTGTGTCGGGGGTTTGCAGCGTTCCTTGTGCACTCGGTAAATAGATGTGCACCCTCAACGCATTAAATATTCAGCCTTTCAATTAACAAGGGTGCACAACATGCACATTTACGCCTATATTATAATCAGATCTTGCCTAGCATAGAAAATCACGTCATTAAGAAGTCTAGTTAGCGAGAAAGCAAGCAGTTAGGATAGTTTCGCAGACAAACTCCTTCTAGACTGCATTTATATTTAGAACTTAAATATGAAATGCCAGAGGTATTCACTGTACTCCTCTATACGGGGACCTCTTCCAAGTATGCAAATAGGCTCAGTGTATCTAACCTCAATGGCGACTTCATGAAATATGCCCCTACTGATGGAGAAGAAAAAAAAAAGGAAGCGGGAGTTCAATTCAGCTCTTTTCATTGCTATCGAGACAACTCTTACTTGAAAAAATCTCCCCTGCCTTCCCCAGCCACCAGCCTCTTTTTCCTTCCCAGCGATCCAAATCAATGTTTCAATATTGTAGGACTGAGCCTTACTTTAGCATATCTGAAGTTTCATCATAGCAAGTGAATGAACGCTGACCACAGAAGGTTATGGCTACAGTCATGCAGAAATGGGAATTTTTAATAACGTAAAGCTCAGCTCCTCAGAAGGCGTATGTCAACATTGCCACTCTGAAGTCCCTGGCAACCTGCTAACATACACCAGGTAACAATCTGGTAAGAATCTGAGAGTTTAAATGTAGCCAAACTTAAAATAATATTGTGTTGCTTCCAAATTTCCCCTCCTTTGAGGGGAAAAAAAAAAAAAAGAGACCCCTCCCAACCCCATGTTCTCCAGCAGGGCAGGCCCCTTGGTCTCTTCTAGGAGAACCATCAAGTGCTTCATCTCGGCAGTGCCAGAAGAGAGCAGAGCAAACATTCCCCTCCGAGGAAGCCAGAGCAGCTGCATTCCGAGGAAAGGGAATATTGGGATTCCCGACCACAACGCCACACAGCCTTCTGCTGATTACAGCTTACTGCTGGCTGCAGGAGCGTTGCCTGTGCGCTCAAGGCCATCTCTCCAAGTCTGATTAGTTTAACCAGAAAAGGAATAATCAGCTTTTCGAGTAAACAAAACAGATGTAAAAGGCTCAGTAGTAACACTCCCTTTTTTCACCTTCTCCACCCTTCAGCTCTTTGTAGATAACTGGGCAGAGCTTCTGCAGGGGTCAGTTGACCTCGATCCAGGGAGGTCTACAGGACTGGTCTGCTCTCTGCCTTCCTGAGGATCTGGCCTCTTGGCTTTTTCAAAATTTGGCTTTTATCCACGCCAAGAGCAAGAGACCTCTTTTCCTAGGGAACATAAATAAATGGCTGCATACGGAGGCGATGGGGAGGGATGACATAGCTTCTATTACCTTGTTTACAGTAGCCACTCTTTAATGTCTGATGCCTAAGATTTGCCAAGCAGCATTCCAGGTGGTTTTTTTGTTTGTTTGGTTTGGTTTTTTGTTTGTTTTGTTTTGTTGTTTGTTTGTTTGGGGTTTTGTTTGTTTGTTTTGGTTTTTGTTTGTTTTGTTGTTTGTTTGTTTGGGTTTTTTGTTTGGTTGGTTTTTTGGTTTGTGGTTTGTGGGTTTTTTTGGTGTTTTTTGGTGGTTTTTTTGTTGTTTTGTTTTGTTTTTCTCCTCTGGAAACAGAGATGAAGAAAATTACACTAACACATTTTTTTTTTCTTCTGTGCATCTTTTATAGTCTGTGTTCTTGAAAAGTAGCCTTTTTCCCATCTTCAGAGTGTAATTGGTATACGGGTTAATAGATACCAGACATCTCCTATCAGGCAACATGGTTTAAATAGGCACATCATTAACATGGATTACTTAGGCCATGTCTCCTATTGAATTAGTGGTCTGCAGACCAGCTCCAGGGAAGGGTTTGGGGGCCTGTACGCCGGGTATTGAAACATCTAAACTTTGGCCCCAACCTCAAAAGAAAGTGTGAAATGCCTTGGAAAGAATCCCAGCTCTTTGGCTTTAACTGATGTTAAAAGCAAAGCTCCTGCAGACATCCAGAGGACTATTCCACCTCAAACTGTAACAGCAATGGGGCGAACTCAAGTGGGAGGTTTTAAATGGACTTTCGGACTTCAGTTTAACCCTTTCCCAGCCAATACCGCCTCCAGCTTTATTACCATTGACTTCAGCAGGAGGTAAGAGAGGTAAGCATCCGCCCCTTTGGAAACTCTATTCCCCTTTTGAGTATGCAAATCTTTTGCAGAGCGCTTTGAAAAATGGATCTGAAACGTCTAGTGAAAGATTAGACCAGACAGACCGACTGGGTACGTCTGCCAGATGTCTGCAGATGGTCCCGAAGCCTTTAGCGGTGACCGGCACGAGTCCGCACGGTTGTGCGGGCAAAGCTGGATGACTAGTTCTTTTTGCAGAAGAAGGGAAAGGACATAGTACCAGCAGGGAGAAGTGGTCAGCATAAAACCAAAATAATCCTCCCTTTTCCAATGTTAACAACTTAAGGTATTCTTTAAACAAGAAGGGGTATTAATTTGTTGTTTTCTTCAAATATAGTTCCTTCGCATAATATGTCTCTTAAATTTGTATTACTCTCAATAGTAAAATTAATTGAGTTCCATGTAAACCAACAGATGCTTCAGCAACAAGGGGTTGGGGCTTTTTTTCAGTCCACATACAATTGCTCACAGATGTTACCTGTCATATCTGAATGATTCTGTCATTACTGTTTTCTATGCAAAGTTAGCAATGAGCAAATTAAAAAGCAGAATATAAAGGAGGGAACATGTAGTTGCATCAGCTGATCTGCCAGAGCCACAAAAGCTGGGGCCATCGTCCCATGTAAGGAAACCAGAAGTAGACATTTCGAGCATATTACTGCACATCAAGCCCTGGCTGAAACTCCTGCTGAGCCTGTTTATGACAGCATAATCCTCTCCAAAAATGGCTAATATAAACAGCTTTTTTTTTTATTTGGTCATGATGTAGTTATCCAATAGCAAAATTAGATTGACTACACTGATAGCAATACCTACTTAGCAGGGACACACACATAAAAAAAAGGCAATAAAATCTTGAAAATGCCCTGCAATTCCTTTTTTCTCTATATTCAACTGTAATAGCTTTACTGAGCTGTGAAAAATCCATCTCTGGAATAAAGACATATTGTTACAGCCTCTGAACTGGCAAACAAACGCTTATACAGTGTGCTTAACATGATGTAAAGTGTTGGCAGGGCTGAAGCCACAATCCTGAGCTGGATCCGTGCTGTTACAAGGCTTGTTCAGCCTCGTAGCCTATGGACCAGGCTGCACTAAGTACAAACTTACTGTCCTGCCACTGTGCCCAAAACCCTCTGTGGATGTATCTCATGTCACGGGGTGTGTGTAGAACTGAGAAAGGAGAGATACGAGCAGAAGCAGCTTTGGTTCCTTCTCTCCACTGTTAAAGAAGAAAGGTGCACAGGGGACATTCACCCCTTACGCCATTGCCTACGTGAACAAAATGACAACTTAAATGGAGGTTCCTGGTCTCCTATGGGAGAGTATCGATCTAAACTCAGATCAGCACCAGCCACATCATCAGCTATGTGCCTCTTCTAAGAAGAGGTTTTATTTCTGATTAACAAAAAACCCAAACCATCCTCAAGTTTTCTGATTATTTCTGGTTGCTTCTTTTCTGATTCTATTAATTATCGCCTATTCTTAAAACATTCCCGGATAAAACAGGCTCACCAAAGGTCTGAGTTACACAGGTAAGGCAAAGGAGAAAACCAAGTGAGGTACATTTTGTTGGCCTCAAGCAGCTGCAAAGATACCAAGTGCCTGAATTTGGTTGACTTCATGTCCCCAAGGATGCTGTATACAGTTTGGATTTAGACCCTGTAGGCCCTACATACTTGGGGGGCTCAGCGAAGAAAGGTCTTAATGAAGACAATTGTTTTTAACTGCATAATATGCTAGAGGCTTTTGAAACATCTTGGGGTTTTTTGGATTAGTTTCAGTGGAAATGGTGTGCAGCTAGCATGGAGCATTTATGAACAACATAGAAGATGTGGCAGGCACAGGGATGCAGCTGTGACAACCACAAAAGGCAGCAAGACAAAGTACTTACTACTCTGTTTCCCCCCAAATAAGTCAGAGTCTTCTATTAATTTTTGCTCCAAAAGATGCTAACTTTTTTTTTACATGTATAGCTGCCTGGACACTATTTAAATTGACTTTTTAAGGAACTATTACTAGGGCTTATTTTTGGAGTAGGGCTTATATTTTGAGCACCCGCAAAAATCCTGAAAAATCATGCTAGGACTTATTTTAAAGGTAGGTCTTATTTTCAGGGTAGATCTTATTTTCAGGGAAACAGGGTAGCTACATTTGGTCATTTATTTCCTTTAGCTTTGGGGCGTTCACCCTTCAGATTACCTGCCTGGCACTGACACTGCCATCCTGGGGCTGCAGCCATCAGAAATAGCGGCAGGAGTGATGGAGAAGGACGGAGACTTCAGCAGCCCCCTCACTGTAGGTGCTCCCCTACCAAGTAGCTTGGTAACTCCAACTAACTTGCGCCTATCTCAAATCCCTCCTCCTTTCTTGCAACATCACCCTCCTCCCTGTCTAGGTCCCATAACCCCAGAGGAAGAAACTAAAGAGCATCACCAAAACATGAAAAAAATCCTCAATTAGTACAATGAACTTCATTCTCGCAGCCACAGTCTTGATACACTGAACCCTTTCTTCTGTTAGTCCTGCCAATTTTGGTTGAAAACTGGAGGTGGTCTACCAGTCTATGCTTGCACAGAGCTTCAGATCACACAAATTTGTCTATGATTGTCTGTCTCTGCAAAATTCTTCTAAGGGGAGGCTGAGCTTTTTCTCATAACTCAAAAATGTGTTTTAATAACACTAAAAAAAAATAAAAATTGGCCAGCATTTTCTGCAGCAGCTAATGATTTAGGGCGTCCAAGGCTACGTACGTGCTGATTTTAAAAAGGACTGACGTCCTGGCATTTTAAGAAAAATTCCACTTGAAGCCGAGTACCTAAAATCATTAGCCAACATTCAGCAGTGAGAACAGGATTTTTTTTCGCTAAGATGGACTCATAAAAGCACTTACTCGAGATTGAGGTGGAAGAGGCATTGGTGAGAACCTCTCAGTAAGTAACTGAAAGATTTCTGCACATTTAGTTCGGAACCAGGATAACAAAATCCCTCAAAACCCCTCGTTGCCAGGTCTGATATGAATCCAAGCCAAGGTCTCCTACTTGTCCAGACATTATGGATTCCCTCTACGTTATCATGGTTTGCTTGCTCCCTATCGAAGTGGTGCCAAGGGGCATCCCATCCCTCGCACTCCGGGAGTGACTCGAGGTCTGACAGCCAGTGAGGTCAACCCCAGTCTCGCCAAAGCCCGTATGCCATTACAATGAAGTAATAATATATTTATAACACACCTAACCACTGATGGCTTCTATTCCTGTTGGGGCTTTTTATTTTTTTCCCCCTTGCATTTGCACAGATGTTTTTTGAGAGCTGGTCTCCAGAAAGAGCCTTGCAGAAAACAAGCTATGTCTGTTGACTCTGGCTGGCTTTTATAACGATAGTTGTTAGCAAGCAGGATTTATGTTTCAAATATCATTTTAATTTCTCAGGCTGCATTTTTAACCACAAAATGTTAATTCAATGGTGTACTATAAATGCTGTAGCTCCTTTATAAAAATGTAGGACAAGCTGTTTCTAAGGAAATATTCTGAGAGTCTGATTCATAGAAATACAACTCACATACATTTTCCATGGAATTCGCTCTGAAATATGTGTGGAATACATTCTACAATAAATTATGTACTTTTGTGATTCATTAAACTCTCTCCCTGCTCACAAGTAGCAAGCTCTTCATTATACACAAGAAAGTGCAATCAGCCAAAACCAGTGACATTCTCTTTCTTATCATATTCAGAAGATGCTCTCATTTCTGATCTTCAAAAAAAAAGAAAAAAAAAAGAAAAAAAAGAAATCTATAAAAGCATTTAGGGAAAGACAGAGCATAAGTTAAGCTGGCATCAAGCTTTAATTTACACGAAGGCAAATTAAGGATATCTACACACATAATTACTTCCGTGTTCAATTGAAGGAGTTAGAGCTCAGAATGACTCTCACAAAAATCATAGTGATTATTAGGAATGGATGTCTCCTGAAAAAGACATTTCTAGGAGTCTTCACTCTAGTGTTATTTTTCATCACTTTGTCCCAGCAATGCTAACACTCCCTTTGTGCCTCCCACCAGTGCACGTTTACCTGTGACGTGGTTTCACTGGCATACATCTTCATGAAAAGAAAGTTTTAAGGTGTCACCTGTGATATTATTCATGTGTCATTTCAGCTTGCCCATGTTCACATTAGAAGCACTTACTTGACAGCCAATTAGGGAGCAGAAAAAAAATGATACTGTGTGGCTTATTTGGCTGATGACATTTAAACAACTTTAACCAACTAGCTTGGCCAGCAAAACCCCATATACCAACCTGCTTGCAGTCACTTCAATGAGATAAATGATCCCCTTTGCCCTTGCTAGGATTATTAATATGTTGAAAACAGGTATTTCTGCACTCATACAGACTTCAACTTTCACCTGTCCTGCCCCACTTTCCTCAGTAAAACCATTTCTCTCGAATGCTAGTGTTGCCAGATCTTAGTTGGATCAGTTTTTCCTCTTGCTGGAAGTAACACCTCTGGAATATCCCTTGTCTGCCTTTCTACACTCGGCTGCCGTTTGCCTCGGCCAAGGCCAAAGCCAGCAGCCCAACAGCTGCTCACAAACGGGGAGGCACCTGGCAGCGCTGCCCACAAGGAGCCCTTGGACCCTACCCTGTGCTTTTTGCAGTCTGCAGATGCAAAAAAAACCCCAAACCAACAACAACCAAACCAAACCAAACCAAAACGGGTGGAAAGATGGAGGAACACACATTATGGCTTCTATTTTGAAGGCAAGATCCAGACTGGAAAGACCCTATCATCACACACTTTGTACTGAGAGCCAAGATGCATTCTCTCTGCACAAAGGAAAAGAAGAAATATAATTTCACCATTCTTTCTAAATGTCATGTCCCAGCATATCAGACCCATTTCATCTTCAGATCATCCCACCATGCTCCATTAGCTACCAGAAGATGTAAGCCAGTGTTACCACCACAACAAACTCCCAGTACAACCATATCATTTCAATTCTTCACACATTTTCTTCCCGTGCACACAATGCCTTCGGTAGCTCAGTAAAAGTCTCCTCTCTCCAGTCCACTGCCACGGGCTACCAGGCTGAAACAAAGCTTGGTTTCAAAGCTGCAGCATAATGACGAAGCAGGAGGGAAAGCATAAAAGAAATAATCGGCAATAGCTGTGCCTGTGTCTCCAGAGGTTCTCCTGGCTGAGGACTCGGCCCAGGGTGGGCCATCGGCTCTGCTGCCCGCATTCCCCATCCTTCTGGGACGTGCAGTATTGAAATGCCACCTCTTGAAGAGCCGTGTGGTGAAGCAGGGCAGGCTGCCAGCCTGAAAAATGTCAACGTGAAAACCTCAAGGCCCCTGTGGTGGAGTTTTCTTTTGTCCCGTTTTCGCCTCTGCTAATACAGTTTGGGAAACAGGCTGGATGAATGGAAGATATTTGGGCAGGAATCGTCTTTTGTTGTTGTTTCAGACTGTATTCGATGCATTGGGGTCAATATGCCCAAGACACGAGTCTTTCTGGTAACATAAACAGGAGCCATAAGAATAACAAGCAGCACAACACACAGGATTTCTGACATGGGAAGAAGGAAAGGGCTAGCAGTATCCCTGCCAAATAACCTGTCTCAGGCAAAAAAGCAGCAGGTAGCTAGTTCCCGGGATGGGATGGAGAAATAATGGCTGGATGAAGAAGTAGTTTAGAAGTCAGATTGTAAAAATACCTGTAAAGACCTCTGTAACAGAAAGAAACATCCAGAAGGAGAAAGAGGGCAGTGAGAGGAAGTGGTGAGGAACATTTTTCCCTCCAGAGAGAACTTCAATCCAGGCAACTTTTCAGCCAGTTCCCCTTTCCCTGGTGAATCTGGACCTGATTTTTTAATCTCTGCAGCTTGTCTAGTCATAGAATCACAGAATCATTTTGGTTGAAAAAGACCTTTATGATCATCAAGTCCAACCGTTGCAATTATACAAAGCTAAGCCAGAAAGAAATAAAAATGCTCTCAAATTTGCCAGGATTTTACACCTCTCTGGTTAATGCAAAACAGAGTTGCAAGGTTGGCCAGTTTTTCTTCCTCTTGTGAGAAAAACACACACATCTTACCTGGGTAGCCATCTGTTGTGTATCTCACTTGGAAAAAAAATGATGGTTATGGAGGAACGTCGCTACCCTGAAATAACACTTAAAGGGGGAACAGCAATGGGGCAACAACTGTGTGGGCTTCCAAAACGATCTGCTTTCACTGTCCTAAAATGACCCCTCAAATTTAAGTTGACCCAACTTAGAAAGAAAGCAGGTTCTGAGCACTCATGTAGTGCCTATTGACACCATGCAGGGTCTGTGTGAGAAAACATAGCTTCCTGCTCCCTCAGGACCACGGCATTTGTTAAATGGAGTTTATATTTTAAAAATTGAAAGAGTAGGATTACCTCCTTTTTAAAAGCAGCTGAAAATATTTTGTGCCACGAACCTTCATTTCTGGATACATCTTTGAGCAGTGGGTCCAAACAAGGCCATACTCCCTCTCTTTTCCTGGTCTCCTTCATCTACCTGTCACTTTATCCCTCTCAGAATTCTGCACAATAAAATAAATTATACAACTGAAATGTAACAATGCTGAAACTTTTTTTACAATGCTAAATTGAACAGACTGGTTTGAGTTTTTACATTTCCTGAGTACTTACAGGCACCTGCAGAAGAGCATGAGGACTGGCAGAACATGGAACACACTATCTTGAAGTAAATGCATCACAATAAAACATATTTTGATATTGCAGCTTTCGAAAGTAATACCACAAAGTGCTTTAAAAGAAGTAAGTAGAAGTCTAAGACCAAAGAAGGTTTGAGGGCAAAGTTTTAAGAGAACATGAGATTCAACAGTCTACTGCTGAAAAAACAAAAATTCTGGGGGGAAAGGGAATAAAAATTCTCTATAAGCCTGACCTAGATTTAAGTGTTTATCTCCTGCAAAATCAAACACACACAAATTTATTTACCTTGAAAACGAAATGTTCCATTAGACCTGAAATAAAACATTTTCTTATAGACACTTGTAAGAAAAAGCAAATGACCTAGAAGGTTGGATTTTTCACACCACTGCTGCTGTTTTATTCTGTAGTTCAATGAGTAAAGGGATAATGCTTAACGTTTCTGCGATCCAAGGTCCAGGTAACCTTCCATATGAAACCAAGTAAAAGTAAAGACAAATTTTCTCCTCCCCAGCTTGTTTGTACATTTGCCACTTCTTTGCAGATTTGGATGTGCACAAATGCACATGGATGTTTCCTAAAAAATACATTTACAACAGTTTCATGGAGTGTAGCAGGTTTCCTGTGGTCTCCAAACCCACAGCTGAAGAACACTGGTTTGCTCATGGAGATCTCTGAGGTCTTCCTTACCTACCTCCTGCAAGATACCTCTAAACAGCAGCAAAGAGCGTTTGCATACAGCTGAGGAACTTCTCTTATTTTTAATTTTTTAAAATAAGCAGGACATCTCCACAGAAGGGATCAGTGTTGGCTTCTCTATCAAAATGAAACAGCCTGGGGATTTAAGCCAGTCACCCAGGACCAAACCGCACACTCAAATAATTCTGTGACTCTGCTAGAGCAGGATTTTGATCCCAATGTCTCCCACATCCCTGTGAAAATACCTTAACCCACCAAGCTTTAGGCAGCATTGCCATAAATGTCTTTTGCTGGGGTTGTTCCTTTGTCATCTAGAATTCAACATTCACAAAGAAAGGAAAAGAGAGGTTTATGGCTGAGGTCTTTTATGCGTATTCAGTTTCCTTCAACAAGTCTGAGGCGAGTGCTGTAAGCAGCAGCCAATTTTTCATTTTCTGGCAATTTTATAAAAAATATCTAGCCCAAATTTTGTTTCTTTCCCAGCCAGTTTGAAATGAAACTTGTAAGTATGTTCAGAGCAACAGAAATGTCACTAATTAGCCTTCAATGTTTAAAGGCAATTCAGTTAAGTCTGTTTGGTAATACAGAGAAATTCAACTGGACCCTTAGGACAAGCAAGCTACTCAAGACATCCTTACTGGCCCAGGCCAGTTGGCCAAGTTGAAGGAGTGCTAAGAATAAAATTAAAAAAAAAAAAAAAAAAAAGAAAAAAAAAAGTGTGGCAGAGGTAAGTTTTGGGTGAATATGAGTTAGAGGCAAGAAGAAATGGAGAGCTTTGCAGTAAACTGGCTTGGATTGGATGGAGGAGCCAGGTAGAGCAGGGCAAGAATCTGTGTGGGGCCATTGCAAGGCCAGCAAACCTGCAGCAAAAACCAACTCTGAACATCAGAGCAACTGATGGACCTGTTAGTGCTTCCGAATAGATTGTCCTTGGTCTAATGCAGAAACGCAAGAGCAAAACTGAGATTTTTGTCCTATTAGGTACCCTGCTCCATAAAGTGGCAAAAGCTCCTAAATTATTATGAGAAGGGGCAACACTTCCCCAAGACATGGGCTAGGAGATGTGGCAGGGGCCAGGCAAGGGAGCAGTTGCACCGTCTCTGATGGTGATGGGCTTAGTGAGCCCCATCTGCGACCCACGGGGCACTCCTTGAGCTCTCCTCAAATTATGTATCTTCATGATGCCCTTTGGCTGTGAACCACGATGGAGGTTTCTGTGATGACAGGAGAAGCCAGAGTCCCACAGTCTTTGGGGGGACGGGGCCACAGCCACACCAGCTCTGCCATCAATGCAGCCCTCGGCAGAAGTGTGACATAAAAATTCCATTTGCTGGGTGTACTGGTAAGTGTACTTCACGTCCATGGGATGCTTAGGCAGACCTGCTTTTTCCTCTCCTGATTAAAGGTTCTTCTTAAAGTCTCAACATTTTCTTAAATACACACAAACAGAATATCCATTGGAAAGCTGTGTTAGGCAGCAGACTAAGTTTTAGGCCAGCTGACTGATGAAACAGCAAGCCATACCACAGCCTATAAAGAGACAGAGGTCTTTTCTATGAGCACAAACTTCACGAAACCTACCAGCCGACTAAAAATGGCTGAAATTTGGTTTCAAAAAAATACAGATGAGAAAGACACAGATTCCTCTGCCTTGTGACAGCAAGCACAAGTCAGGAATGTTCAAGGCACTTGGATTTTTAGGTGACAGATAACCTCATGAAGGCAGTGAAATGATAGATTACCACAAAACATCAACACAACTTGAAAACTACTGCCAGTCAAACAAATTAAAAAAAAAAAAAAAAAAAAAGTTGTGCATAAGGAGCAAAAGGAAAGGAAACGGCTATTCTGCAAGATGCAATGAGAAATCATTTTGGCTTCACCAAGCATTTTAATGTCCTGACACAAACAGGGAATTGAGTAGTTCTCTGCTGATCTTGCAGATGTACAATATGTCCAACATCCCTGGAAGGAGAATTTTCTTGTGTGATGCTGAGCTGGGCTTTGGTGAACATGAATTTAGTGGGAAAAGAATGTCATTCTGTCAAAGGATTTCAGGGTCTAGACCTTACTGGGTAATTAACGGAGCAGCTCAGCTTCATGTGCTTTCATGTGAATATTATCCTCCCCAATTCTGTAATTCTTCCTTGTTTTAGCTGAAAAAAATTTTCCCCCAGTACTGAAGACTCAAGAGCAACCAAATAAATGTAGACAAATAAAAAGGCACTTTCCACTGAATCGCTACATCAAGATTGCATATCATCTCTTGTGTTAACTAGAGGGGAAAAGACTGATGCACTGTGCATGATAAGTGAATATCAGTTTCTCGTGCAACACCGAACACTGCATAGTTATAAGACCAAAATGCAAACGAGAGAAGATCCTCCAGGTTGTATATACTGCTCCTTTTCTAAGTTTACAGTCAGTAGCCATCACTGCAAAAACAGCCATGCTTTACTTCATAAAGTGCTTCAGCAAAACCACAGATTGTACATATCTGAGTTGTACAGAATTTATTTTTAAGTATTTAGCTTAATTAATTTATGCAATTGCCCCAATGCATATGCATGCACAGGTGACTGCAAGCAGTTGAGAGATGTACAATGAGCCTAACAGCGAAACAAACCATCCTTACAGTCGGGACAGCAGCTTTTAAATAAACCCAAAATGTTAAAAGAAGCCTGCTCTTATCAGAAAACAATTGCCCCCTTTAAAGAAACATTAAATCATTAAAGAAAAAAAAAATAGCAATAAAGTATCCAGAGTTAAAATCTTTTCGAAGTAGAAAGAAGAAAAAACTCTGTTATTATTTCTTTTTCTAAAAAAGAAATATCTAAATACCTAAAAAACCCAGATATGTTTGCCTGCTGCTACATGTGCTGTGCCAGTGACTTGCAATAAAAATGCAGAAGAGTTGCGACATTTTGATCTGAGGACTTCGTCAGCTTTGTTCAGAGGACTATTGCTGCGCTGAAGCAGACAGTGTATGGTTGTACACACACAGCTCAGGTGCGACAATAACCTAGTGTGATGCCCTGTAGTGATCCACATCCGCTGGGTGTTCAAATTAAAAGGCAACTAATTTGCATGTATCTAGTTTCTTGAGTCTGAAAACTCGAAGAGCAGGAGGCAGCGTATCAGGACTGATGATATCAAAGAACAAACTTCTGGTTTTTAACCCATATCACATAATGCCATTCCAATAATTCAGAAAGAAGTTCACCAAACTTTGCTATTTTTGTGGAGGGCTTTGTCTAAGCACAGAAGATGGCTGCTCCTGTGGTATTTCTTTCTTTGTCAAGCTGATAAATAATAAAATCTTACCAAACATACTTTAAAAAAAAATTATCCAACCTGGTTTCGAGGTTTGGGAGGATATCCTGGGTAGAAACTCAGACTAGGGGAAAGCTCCTGGAACCACAACACCCAGTATTTCTGCAGTCTGAGTAAATCAGCACTGTGGATCCAGGAGCTGGGTGACACCAGCTACACCAGGCATCGAGAGATGTCAGACCTATTTGACTTCCTTGGATTAATCCAAAGCCCACTGACGAACCACAGGCATCAGTTAGTGTGTACGTGGGGGTGAAATCAGATAAAGCTATACATGTCTCTGCCATTAGGGTCATTAGGGGCAGTCAACATGGCTTCACCAAGGGGAAGTCGTGCTTGACCAACCTCATAGCTTTTTATGAAGACGTAACAAGGTGGATTGACGATGGCAGAGCAGTGGATGTGGTCTACCTTGACTTCAGCAAAGCATTTGACACCGTCTCCCACAGCATCCTCACAGCTAAACTGAGGCAGTGTGGTCTGGATGATCAGATAGTGAGGCGGACCACGAACTGGTTGAAGGAAAGAAACCAGAGAGTCGTGGTCAATGGGGAGGAGTCTGGTTGGAGGCCTGTATCTAGTGGAGTGCCTCAAGGGTCAGTTCTGGGACCAATACTATTCAATATATTCATCAACGACTTGGATGAGGGAATTGAGTGTACTATCAGCCAGTTTGCTGATGACACCAAGCTGGGAGGAGTGGCTGACACGCCAGAGGGCTGTGCTGCCATCCAGCCAGATCTGGACAGGCTGGAGAGGTGGGAGGGGAAAAATTTAATGAAATATAACAAGGGAAAATGTACAGTCTTGCATCTGGGCAGGAACAACCCCAGGTTCCAGTATAGGTTGGGGAATGACCTATTAGAGAGCAGTGTAGGGGAAAGGGACCTGGGGGTCCTGGTGGACAGCAGGATGACCATGAGCCAGCACTGTGCCCTTGTGGCCAAGAAGGCCAATGGCATCCTGGGGTGTATTAGAAGGGGGGTGGTTAGTAGGTCGAGAGAGGTTCTCCTTCCCCTCTACTCTGCCCTGGTGAGACCTCATCTGGAATATTGTGTCCAGTTCTGGGCCCCTCAGTTCAAGAAGGACAGGGAACTGCTGGAGAGAGTCCAGCGCAGGGCCACAAAGATGATGAAGGGAGTGGAGCATCTCCCTTATGAGGAAAGGCTGAGGGAGCTGGGTCTCTTTAGCTTGGAGAAGAGGAGACTGAGGGGTGATCTCATCAATGTTTATAAATATATAAAGGGTGGGTGTCACAAGGATGGAGCCAGGCTCTTCTCGGTGACAACCAACAGTAAGACAAGGGGTAATGGGGTCAAGCTGGAACACAAGAGGTTCCACTTAAATTTGAGAAGAAACTTCTTCTCAGTGAGGGTGACGGAACACTGGAACAGGCTGCCCAGGGGGGTTGTGGAGTCTCCTTCTCTGGAGACATCAAAACCCGCCTGGACGCCTTCCTGTGTAACCTCATCTGGGTGTTCCTGCTCCGGCAGGGGGATTGGACTAGATGATCTTTTGAGGTCCGTTCCAATCCCTGACGTTCTGTGATTCTGTGATTCATGTCATGCTTCTCAAAAAGAGAGCCTGGTCTGAATCCCACGGAGAATCCCTCCCGACTGGCTGGTCTGCAACAGGATTGCAGATTTCAATCCCATCTTGAACCACAGCAGGTACCTAGATATGGCTCCTTTCCCATCATTATGCTACTTCTAACAGATATCCAGTGAAAGCACAATGTACCCGAGCTAGGGAACTTCAGAGGTCTGCTTGCAGATATTACTAAGATTTCTTAATTTCCAAAGGACGTTTTTTTCATGACTGTACATAGTTCCTGAATCTATCCAGATTCAGATATAGTACTTATCACATTAGTAATAGCATCAGCAATAACCTATAAAGTGAATTGGCAGCACATGATTGCAGAGGACTGGCTACAATAGCGAACACTTAAGTGCTGATTCTTCACCTGGAAGAGATCTATATGGTTTCCTGAAGCTGTACCAATTTCCAAGCAGGAAACCAGGTCTCAAAGCAATAATTTTTTCAAAGACTAATATTAAAGTAGAAAAATATTATCTGAAAAAATTATAGCCTTTGTATTAGTTTTTAGAGTTTACTATTATTGCATAAGGTTCCCTATCAGTATTTTTGAGCTTAAAGCAACCCAACAGTATTTAAACATGCTGTGCTATTTGCCTTATTTGGGGTAAAAGAGATAACACAGTCTGTAGTTCAATACTTGCTGAATGTATTTTCTATGTCTATAGCTTTTGCTTAACTACCACTACTTCTACCTCAAGTAGTCATAAGTAACATTTATTAATTAATGGGATATTTGCTGAAGTTCATTTCCTTTCTTCTTTTCTTTTACTGAAAAAAGGCACAGGGGGACAAGCAGAGAAGAGCTGAAGACATGCGTATTCCATTTGAAATCCATGATTAAAAAGCTTAAAAATTCAAATCAACGTAAAAAACTGTTTTATTTTAATACTGTGGAAGGTTTCAGTGAACTCCATTATTTTCACTCACTATTTGCTTGAATAATTTAGGCAAGAAAGCTAAATTATACATAAAGTGTACAGTTAGAAGAAAAAGTTCATGCACAGCCTCAGGCTATAGCCATCCCCTAATGATGTCTGTAGTCAGTGGAAAAGAACTCGTTAGACTGAGAGTAATTTCTCAGGCTTTAAATTTTTTTCTTAAAGCTATAATGTTCTTATAAAAATCTGACAAATAATACACTAAACCAAAAGCCACAAATTAAAGGCCATACCTAAAAGCACAGCCTTATGACTTTTTCATTTCATTTCACTGGAAATCTGGATTTTCATGTACTTTATGTTCTCGTTGACTGTCTTCAGTGATTTGATTAAATGGGGGAAATGCATGTCTTGATATCACCCAGCTCCTACTTTGTTTAATCAGAGACCTAAAGTTTGCAGGGAGTTAAAATAAATGCTACAACGCTGAGTGAACCCAAAATCTGCTGCAAAAGAAGGTTACTTTCACACTCAGTACACAATCATTTTTGCTAGTGGTTGCAACTTGCTCTGTCATTGTATTTAAGGAGCATCTCATACCATTAAACGTTTACAGACTAATTCGCTGAAGTTTTACATACCCTTTAAACTTGCCTAGAGAAAAATGTATGTGTCAAAATGGACCAGGTTACCAATACTCAAAGAATTGCTTCACCTATGATCTCACATCGCTCTGTCTGTACCTCAAGATCAGACGCCGCAGAGAGCAGAGTTCCTGACAGCAGTGAACTCAGTTTGAGCAATGCCGTGAGCAGGAGTAAGAACAAGAAGTCATTGTATGGAAATGAGCTGATATTAAGTTTGTTGATCAGACTTATCATCTTTTGATCAAAGTAGCTCAACTAGATCAGAGAAAGAGACAAGGAATTTTATTCAAATTACTCCTTAGAATCCTTTGCATAAAATGAATAACTTTCTATAATATTAATGGTTTTACATCACTTTATACTTGTATTACTCTGTCACATTAGTTTAACATTACTACCATGTACAGTGGTTTAGCATTAATGTGATCAGAAGAGAAATTACACGTGCACTTTCATATTGTTATATTGAAATCAAGGTCTTCTATGACACTAATACGAAGCAAACCTCAATAAAATATAGACTTTTTAATATAAAGACATTTTTATACCGTGTTGGAGCAAGAACACATATTATTTCTTCTCAAAATCACTTGCAGCATGGCACCCAAGCAAGGCGGTGTGGGAAGTAGTGCTGTGTCAACCCCCGGTAGAAACCAGCATAGCCCTTCATGGTCTGTGAAGGGATCCAGCTCCGCAAGGGCCCCACGCTGCTTCCCAGGCTCTGCTCCCCCAAAACCATGCTCAACAGAGCAAAGAGGTGAAGCCCCGTCCCCCTGAGGCAGCTGAATTATCGTTTCCCAAATTCCAGCAGTACCATGGATCACTGAATAGTCATCAAGTTTCTGTGGCTTTCTAGCAGTCCTCTCCCAACTGATAGCAGACCTGGACCAGAAGGACTGGAAGGTCCTCTACGACTTGCCTCTCTCTCCTATGGCATGTGGTAGAGCTCAGAAACCGCAATCTTGGAGTAACATGGGCATGAAGGGCTTTTGGTCCTTGTCGAAAGGGCTTGGGACATCTCCAGCAGGTTTGGGACAGAAAACCAGGGCATTCAGACTGCAAAAATAAAGTGGCAGAACCAACACACTTGCCTCTCCTCCTGCCTTACACAGTGTAGCTGGAGGACAAGGACATACAGGCAGTTTAGGGGAAAATAGAGCATGAATTACTCAGCTGATGGGCAGGTAGAAGACAGGCACTAGTGCTTGCAGTTGTAGCTGTGACAGAGTCAAAAAGAACACAGGCTTCAGATTCTCAACCTCTCCTGCACTCCAAACCAGCCAGATGCATTAGAGAGCAGCACCAAACAATTCCCTATGCGACTAATGCTTTTTGAGGATGTCTCACATTACAAGCAGAAAACTTCACTGCTCAAAACAATCCTCTTGGCTTATTTTATTTACCTTTCTGGAGGATAAAGGTATAACAGATGAGTACACTGTGAAGCAGAAGAGTTCATGAAAAACAAAACAAGAAAAGCAGAACAGATGACTTCTACGTCCCAACCATTTCCATTCCACCAAGCACAGAGGTATGTTCTCACCAGCTCTGCCCCAGCTCATGTGATGGCAAAGAGCTCTCTCCAAAGACATAGTGCCAAAGAATCATGTAACTCCGTGCTACAAAAACAGACAACACAGCCCAAAAGCACCCAGTGACTCAGGCAGAGAGTGAGCGCATCTAATGAAGTGCCTCTGAGTGAGGACAGTCAGTGCTGGATCTCTGGACCCACTGTTTACCATGCAACAACCTCCTCCTTCCGAGAAACAGCTGTATTAGGTAGGTGTTGACTTCAACTTCACCACCTAGCTGAGACAACCACCAGTTATCCCTCCTTCAACTTCAATCCCACAACACTATCTATCCTAAAATCAAGATCTCATTGCTATACTTCTTTTTCTTTGGTAAAACCAAGGAGAAACCCTCATTACAGTTATCATTGCATATATTTCCTCTATTTTCTGTAAGTCTTATTCCACTAAAACCCACTATTCTGTCTCCGCAGTTTCTCTGGCAGAAGTCCTTGCAGAACTAAAGGCAACAGGACTAGAATCTCCCAGTCTTAAGTGAAAGAACGGTATTAAACCTGGAAGCCAGCGATCAGCAGGTAATGTCTCTACAGAAAGCAGCAGAAAACAATATCCACAGAGTTTAAAAAAAAAAAAGTTTACTTTTTAATTATAGCAGCCCCTTCCTCCCAAAGTCCAGTTAATCCGTGTCGAACTGATTTACCACTGCCTTTAAAAAGTCCCTCTGCTTGCCCTCCAAAGCGCAGCCATTGGCTCTACATACTAATAATGGCTTTCTGCCTTCGCATCGCATTCCCTCCCCTGAGTTTTGCTCCTGGCTCTTTGCCACACCGTCATCATCAGGAGATCCCAGCAGGGTGATGCTGCTCCATAAGCTCAGAGCTTTGCACATATTTTGGTCACTGAAGCTTTCCAGCCAATGGCAGGGTAGGGAAGCACTTATTTTTAAGCATGAGGCCGCATTTATAGTTGCTGGTTTGTTTGCCCGCGTAACCACTGACCACTGGAAACCGCACAGACTGTCTCAGCTGGCAGCAGCAGACCCACAGGGCTGTAGGAGGTCATCCTGGCCAGGGCAGACCGAGCACACTCTGAGGTGAAAGGCAACCACCAACAGCCTCAGGTCCATTATTCTAGACCTTTTCTGTGTGCCTATAGCTAAAACAGTTTCTCTCTTCGGGCTGAGTTGATGCCTCTTTCTCTCAAGGGATTTCGGGTCAAGGTTTCCATCAGCACTTGAACCATGTCTTTGGTCATGCAGTGATGCTGCTGCCGCCCATTGAGCGCCGAAAGATGCGACACGAGGACTTCACTGCCTAATCACATCTGCCATGTCAGGACAGATCACAGCAAGACAGAAAATGCTACAGGAGGAACCCTGTTTTAGACACACTTAAGCATGTAAACTGATCAAACTCGGTTCCCTAACCATGCCCATCATGATTGTTTGCTCTCATCCAGGAAAGCTGCCCTTCCTTATCCTCCTAACTGTCCCCAGAGTAAAACACTTCATCCAGAAAACACAAACACTCACTCATCAAGCTGGATTTTTCTCTAAAACCAGAATTTGTGCAAAATAAAATACATTGACTTAAAGAAAATGGTAAAGTTGAGCTCTACGATGACAGTGACAAGAGAACAGCCTT
This sequence comes from Caloenas nicobarica, assembly GCF_036013445.1. NCBI lineage: Eukaryota > Metazoa > Chordata > Aves > Columbiformes > Columbidae > Caloenas > Caloenas nicobarica. The sequence continues at coordinate 113,228,287 of NC_088247.1, read as the reverse complement.
AACCAGAAGGCTTCAAAGTCTCCCAAAAATATAATCTCAGGATCTTGAGTACTTACTAAACATCCAATATCTGTGCTGCCCAGTATGAGGTGTTTGTGGACAACAGCTTGTTGTGAGTGCTTTGCTAGACCTAAAAGACTCTAGCAACCAAACAGCTAGATATTGATCAAGTTGGGTAGATCAAAATATCAACCATTTAAAATTGGAAGATGCTTCTGGCATATGCAGGAGTATTTCTGCACCTTCCAGCACTGTAGGAAAGAGATTTTGAAGCAGAAGTATGGGCAGAGCCTTTGATATTCCAGTTGAGAAGCTGCTGGAGACACATGCCACACCAAACCACTGCAGACTACTGCCTCCAATCCTGCTGCTGATACTGAAGTGGTACAAGGAGCCAGAACCGACCAACCACAGTCTGTCCAGGCTAAATCTGAAATTAGCCTCAAGGTGAGAGTTGTTTTTTCTAGAAAGAGTGTTATTCCAAATAGCACTTCAAGTATAAGCATAGGAAAGGAATTTAATTCAAAGTGAAACGTGAATTTATTATGTTTTTGAACCTCCAAGGCTCCATTTTGGTATTTAAAAGTGTGACCAGATTTTCTGAGTGATGGAAACTCTTGCTGCTGAGGATGCTTTGGAAATTGACTGCTGCTATTTGAGAGCCTTTCTAATTTTCTCCCCAATTATGGCTGCTGAACACTGAAATAAAAAAACTTCTGAAATTTAAAAAAAATGCTCTTAATGATAAGTCTTTAAATTGCACTTCTCTGTTATGAAATTAACAGCTCATCTTCAAAAAAAAAAAAAAAAATTCGGTATCTATCTTTATTTAGATGCTGACACAAACGAGAGGCATCTACTAAGCAGATTCAGGCTGGGCCTCTGGAAGCAAACACCAGACCACAAAGCCATCGATGACACAGCCATGAGGGATCAATATGCTCGGGTGGTGCAGAGTCGCTTCCTGGGAAAGACCTCTCAGAAAATCTTGACATCTCCTTCTGAACATCTTTCATGATGAAGAATGTGTCGCCTTCTCCTCTCAGCTCTTGGGAAGTTCATGATCTTCAACCTGCTACGTTTTGAGTCTGCACAGATGTAGCTCCACCAAACATGGGTTGGGCATGAGAGGAGAACTGCCCTGTTGTAGGGCTGGAGGACACATTGGGAGTCTCCCAAAACCTCTTCCGGGGACTCCTGGCACATTCTCCCAGATGAAGCCTCCCATCAAGCTAACCAGGCTAGACTTCCTAAGCTTTTCACAGTAAATCAGGTTTTCCAATCCCTTAGTTACTCTTGTGGATTCTCTGCTGGTCAGTCCTCTACACTGTTGAAGCCCATACACCAGAACTGCTGAAATCCTGACAGGTGCTCACCCCAGAGCAAGGAGCTTTAGCATTTATGTAGTTACTCAGAAACTATTTCCATCAGCCTTTCCCACTTTTGGAGTTTTACACACCAAAACCTCCCCACTTAGGACGCAAACAGATTCCCTCAGCAAACAGCATAGGAAAAGATCTGCAAGGTTGATAACCTTGCATAGAGGAGAGCAAACCATGCAGGTCTTCACTCAGGGCTACATTTCTCAGTGAAGTCTGTGCATTGACATTGCATAGCACTCTTTGTTACAGGGATGAGAAGTATCTGTGCTTCAGCAAGCCACAGACTAAAAAGCAGGAGGAGCTCATGCTGCAGGATCAACATCATAAGCAACATGATAGGTCCTGTCACACTGCAGGCAACCATCTCAAAATCTCAGTCTCTCAATTAAAAGCAATTTGCATCCAGCTCCGGAGCCCTCAGCACAGGACAGACATGGACCTGTTGGAGAGAGGCCAGAGGAGCCACAGAAATGATCAGAGGCTGGAACAGCTCTGCTGGGAGGACAGGCTGAGAGAGCTGGGGTTGTTCAGCCTGGAGAAGAGAAGGCTCTGGGGAGACCTTATTACAGCCTTTCAGTACTTAAAAAGGGCCTGTAAGAAAGACAGGGACAGACTTTTTAGCAGGGCCTGTTATGAAAGGACAAGGGGTAGACAGTTTTAAACTAAAGGAGGGGAGATTCAGGCTGGACATGAGAAAGAAATTTTTTTAGAATGAGGGTGGTGAAAACTGGCCCAGGTTGCCCAGAGAGGTGGTGGATGCCCCATCCCTGGAGACATCCCAGGCCAGGCTGGACGGGGCTCTGAGCAACCTGAGCTGGGTGAAGATGTCCCTGCTCATGGCAGGGGTGGCACTGGGTGAGCTTGGAAGGTCCCTTCCAACCCAAACTATTCTATGAATTTAGTTTGTTTTTTTTTTTTTTTTTAATTTGAATTATTCCTGCAGGAAGGCTGCTCCAAGTCTCACCTTTCAGATGGTTACTCACCTTTTTCTCATCTCCAGCCTAAATGTATTCCCAGCCAACATACAGCCATTTGTTCTCATTTACAGCCATTTGTCCCTGTTCTGATGCAGTGTCACAGGGATGCATTTGCCTGCCACAAAGGATGCTGAGTACATTGGGATTCTCACCATTTATTCCCAAGGCTCTGGAATAGGTCATTGCAGTAGGGGTGGGGGTGGTGGGGAGAGAAAGGATAATCTTCATATAGAATACAGAAATATGAGAATAATCATATTCAAGCAGCTACTTTAGTCTGATTTGTTTATACATTATCTGAGCATTTTATTTTATTACGCATTTTAATAATGCAAGGGCTTAAGAGCTGGAAATGAGCATATTCCATGAGCTCAATATATTTCAGTTTGTACATCATCAATTGTTTTTCCTTGCGATTATGCATTTTTACTTTATCATCCCTTTGATAACAATTTCTGCACGAAATCTGACTTTATATTTCATTTTTCCCGTCTGTTATCTTAGTAAAATACATACAAAACACCCTTTGTACTGCTGTACTAATATAACAGATCAGGAGAAGCTGTGGCATAAGAAATCAAAACCATAATAATGTCTTTGGGTTTTGCATTTTAAATACTGCATTCATTGTTGCACTGAGGTTTGAGATCCCTTTTCAGACATTACTGAGATTACCTTTGGTAATGCCTATTTCATTGTACTTTGATATAAAATAATGTATGTCATAAATCATCTAAGTGACTGTCATTAGAGTGAAAAGCACCTACTTATGATATGTAACAATTTGCTTTTCTAATTTGAAGAGGATTGAGGTATTTTAATTATATAAGGTCTAAAGCCCTTGTGGATGAAATTACAATTCAATGTAAAAATCACTTTCTGCACAGAGCTGTAAGTTAGGAAAGGATAACAGCTATACTCAATTTGTACTTTTTGGCTGGACTAAATACAGGAACAAACAGAAACATTTTTAATAGGCAAAGAGCCATGATTTCAGTAACGAAAAGCCTGAGAAAATTCTTCTTGTTTTTAAGGTTTTTTTAAAAAAATCTTTTAACATAATAGACAAAAATTATATTTACAGATTATAAGCAGAAATTCTTTCAATGTAAAGAAACTATGAAATTTTGAGTTGTAGGAACTTCATGGAAGTACCAGCAGGGTTGGACAGAGAGAGCTATTTAAAATTATTGGTGCGCTTCACATTTTCAAGATTGCTTCCATTTGGAAGTGAAATGGGGGTTCGGAGCCTTTTCTGTGCAGAGCAATTTAAAATTATTGGAGCACTTCAGTTTGAAGGTGATCAGGGCTCTGAACGCGTACATTGTAGAGAGATTTAAAATTATAAGAGCTCTCTGAATTGTTTAAAACATTGATTTTTCTTTATAAAATTGATTTTTCAGCGTCTCATTTCTTCAGTGGCTGGGTAATTACAGTAGACCAGAAGCTGAGGTGCTTCTGTCTGAAACCAGGACCCACTTCCAGCCTCCCTCCCTTCTCATTCTCTCTCTTATCTTCCCCTCCTTTCTCTCATAATAAGTTTTCTGGTTTCCCTCGCTGCTGGGACAGACACATCACGCTTTGTTCTTGCCCATAAATCTCCCTCTGACCAAGGAACCAGGAAGTTATTAGGGGTGAGGAGAAGGTCAGGTTGAAAATTCAGTTTGATCAGACCCGTTCTGGCCAAATAGCACTATACCCACCTCGGAAAGTAACGCCAAACACAACTGGGATCAGACTTTTAATCATCCAGAAGCATCCTCCAATACATCTCACACTGGAGGTTACAGAGACTCCAGGAGATTAAGGAGAAACCATTAGTTACATGCACTTACAGATGCACACACCCCGCTTTCCCCCAAATCCCTTTTTTAACCCTTGCTAAACATGAACACCACCACAGAAAACCCTACTGATTCATTAAGCACATTCAGGTGTGCAGTATGGAAGAGAGAACCACAATTTCCCCCCAAAGATTTGGGCTCGATCAGACATGAAGAGGATGAACACAAAACTTTTCATATTTATGAATTAAGTGTTTAAAATTATTATTTTTGTTAATAGAAGTATAAACACTAAGCCTCCAGACTAAAGAGGGCTTCTAATATAGATTGTATTTAGGATGCTATGGATGTGTTGGGGCAGAACAGGCTTATATCAACTGTATCTTAGCTTATGTAAAGCAGCAAAGCTCAGTGAGGACCAGTGGAACTAGGAGGTTTCACTCTGCTAAAGATTCTCCTATACAGACCAGTTTAAGTCAAAGTATGATTGTATGACTTGTTTGAATTATGAGTAGTTACACAAATAATCCTAAGGAATCTATATAACTGCAGTTTGCCTTAGTGTTACCATTCTCAGAAAAACACTCCACTGCTTCTCCAGAAAGTACATCTCAGAGACGGGATGAAGCATTAATTGAAAGGAATAAAGAAATAACTTTTTAGTGAGCAGTTTCATGGATATATTTTCATATAAATACACACCCACACATAAAAGTTGATTGGTAATTTCTCGTAGTCCAGAAGATCCTCCATTTGCCTGTGTTTAAAATAAAACCATTTTGACAAGGTTTGAAGTAGAGCTTTATGTATTTTGTAAAAGGCCATATCAAAGTAAAATGAACATATTACTGAATTTTTGTCAGCTTGAAATAACACCTGCCACACACAAGGTCTTTAGCCTTTCATGCACATCATAACTTCAGCCTAAATTTAAAGGAACAAGGAAAGCAATAGAGCAAGGCTACCCAGATGTTGTACGGTCTGTGCAATTGTAAATTTAAAAGTACCAGCTTTCCATCCAGATTTTAATGCACCAGAAACAATATGAAAATTCCAAGCCACACAGGATTATTGAAATGTCTGGCCATTTTGAAATGAATTTTGGAACAGATGTACAGAGGTAGGCAATAAAGCTGTGATAATAAGGAACATTTCTACATCATCTCACAAAACTACTAATCTATAATGAGGACCAAAACTACTCATGAGAGAGGGTGGTTTTCATTATTTTTTTCAGCTCTAGTTTGAGTATTCCGGTTCCTTTACTCAGTTGTTAGCTTTCGTTATTGTTGTAAAACATTTGGTAGCTATTGGACATCATCATTTCTAACCCACAACACAGGCAAACGAGAAGGTAACTTCATTTCTTCTTTTTCTTCATTGAAGGCAAACAGCGCAGAAGGAGAGCAGCTTAACTAATTTATTATGCTTTCTCTTATTACAATTAATTTCAAAATCTGTGCTTTTTGACAGTGATGACTGACTTTAGACATCTCCTTCAAGGTGCTCAAATTCGGCCATCACAAGAGACTCTGATTTTAAGACAACGTGGAACACCTGCACCACAGAACAAGTGACCAGCAAAGCAAAGCTGGGTAGCCCAACCCCCTCCCAAACCAGCCGTTCTGAAGTATTTGCTGTTAACACAGAATAACATCCCAAAGAAAAGAAATTATTATACTCTTGGGTGGATAAGATGGCCCCTCGATATCAGGTGGACAAGGTAGATGCAAAGGTGATGCCAGCTTTTAAGCTTTGAGGTGGCCTGCAGGAGGGCTTATGTGCCTGAAAGCTCGTCTAATGTTACTAATAGATAACCAACTAAATTACTTTATCTACTAAAAGATATCATCACTTCCAACAAACCTCGTCATGCTGACATAAAGCAGATTAGTCAGGCAAGTTGGGTGCTGTGCTGGATTAGGCTGCATACCAAAGGCTTGAGCTTACACATATTACTCACTACATTTTTTCAGCATATCTGTTCAGTTCATCCTGTTCCCAAAAAAAAGCACGGACACACATATTAATCTGGGTCACTCTCAATTTCAAGGTTGCTAGACTTAAGCCATGTTTGTTTTTCATCAGAGACATGAAATTATGGTCCGTATCCGAACATCCCCAAGCTGTGCAGTGCCACCTCGCTTTTCCACATCACAAAGAAGGAGCTGAGGGAGGAGGGAAGAACACCTAGTTCCAACGAAAGAGCAACGATATCTTTATTTAAGCGAGTTATCCCTGGAGTTTGGCCAGGTCCCTGAAGCATTAACCTGAACGGAGGTGACTGACAACACTGGCCTGACAGTCCACAGATACTCAGCTTTTAAATCTCTGCCAAAACCTGGCAACTGGGCAGCTAGACAGCAACTACTGCTCTGCTTCAGAGAAAGCCATTAACTTCTGAATCACCATTTCCCACTCTTTCCCTTTTCCTTGGAAGTTTCCCACCCCAAAACCTGCTTACACTTATGAAACAGGACAGGAACACAACCCAAGATAATTTTGCTTTGGTATGCACCTGCTCATTCACTCCGACCCCACCCAACAACTGCAGAGTTTTAGATGTTTTTCGGCTTTGTTTTTGCTTCAGGTACACGTATAACACTCCCTGTGCCTCATGCAGGTCACTGGACAATGAGAGAATGTCACAGAACAAGTTTGCTGTTTTCTTAACCTGAAGAAAGGCCTGACTTAGCACACTCTTTCACACCCATGCATGTCTCTGAGACAGCATGTATTTCTCCTCGAACAAGTTCATATGGTTGAAAGTATGGGGGGAGGGAGGGGAAAAAAAAAAATTGCCAAGTAGAAATTTTCATCTGACCTGTGCGGTTTAACAGGCTGGGGAAAGCAAGAGTGGGAAAGAGGAGAGCAGCAAAGAGGAGGCGTCTGAGAATGTCAGAAGCGGTGCTGATATAACCACCACGCTGGCTGCGGCTCCAGCTTCCCACGATGGCACTTCTGTAAGAGCACAGCTGGCCCCTGCGCCCCCGGCCGAGGATCCCGAGCGATAACCGTGGCAGGAGTTGCAGCAAGGGCTGCGACGGCAAGTGTGAGATCTATCGCCAAGGTGCGGGAAGGCAGCAGTGTGGCACTTCTTGACACGACACCTAATGGATCAGCCTGACGCAAGGCTGCTCCGCACCCATTTGGCCGCATCTCCCTACCTTTGGTGTGAAATCATAATTTTCTAGTTAGTCACGCTGGTGTTCCAGCTCCGTGTTCCAGCAGAGTGAGGAAAGGCTTAATTTAGTAGCAAAATAGTTAAAGGTCTAAGTGCTATGATTATGTATAAGGCAACAACTTGGAAAGTTAACAACAGCCTTGTAATTGGGGATCTGGGCGATGCATCACAAAATTCAGGCTTGAATCCATGTTCTGCCAGTTTTTCTGTATTATTTTTGGACAGTTTCTTATTTCAGTACGATTCAGTTCCCCATCTGTAAAATAAACGCTTCTTTCCTGTCTTCGCATCTTGAATTACATGCATTTACCATACCGAAATCCACAGAGCCCAGATCTTATCCAGGACTTTGAAGAACTGGATAAAAGAAATCACTACGATTTCTTAGGCACACAGACACACATGCATGCAAACTGAGCCATTCAAATGCCTGCTCCAAACTCACTCACTACTTCCAGAACACAGAAGAAATAATATTGTCCTCCCCTCTTAAACACAGTTCCCAGCAGCAGACTGTTTGTCCACACTTTAAAGCCAAGAAGAAAAGAAAACCAAGTATTTCAAAGGCCAGTGAAACTTTGGATGATTTACAAGTTTTTAGATGTTTTAATGTGTTAAACTAAGGAATATAAATTAGTATTTACCTTAAAACTACTGCCCACCAGCTCTCTCTTTCAAATCACTGAGTTGCGTTTCCTGGGCATGCATCAACGGAACAGATTCTAACTTTAGCAGAGCCTCATGTCAGGGAGGAAAAAGCTAATTGTGAGGTCCTCCATCCCACCTGCCTATCTTACACGGCATTTTAGTTTTATGTAGAAGTAACAGCTGTAGAAGAGGAGTGATAAGAGAAAGAGGGTCTGATATAGTGCTCCAGATGTGTTTAATACAGGAAAAAAATAATAATTTTATTTCATAATTCAGAAAAATGAAGATTACTGCAGACACCACACAAACAATGACCCCTCAAACTCAAGGAGCATTGGCCAGAATACACGGCCTGTGGTAGCACAAATATCTAATTGGGTAAATGTTGCCTCTGGATACTATTTCAAGCACCATACTGATCATTCTCAAATCCCAAGACCGAAAAAGACCTCAAGAGGTCCTCTAATGCAGCCTTCCCCATCATTCCTACAAGACAGGAGTGACTATATTAATTTCATGCTGATAAATGCTTTTCTAACCTGACTGCCAATAACAAACTTCATGGCTTCACCAGGCAATCTACTCTAGTTCTTTGCTACCATTATTTCTGGAGATGTTTTCCTAACTTTCCTGCTGTGATTTTGGCCTCGACACAAACTTGTAAAACAGGTAATTTAGTGTTTTCAAAAGCCTTTAATGTACTGGAAAATATCCGTCTAACTGCAGATAGTGTCTCTTAGCAGATAAGAGAACTTTATTTTTTCCCAATTCCTCCTCAAAAGCCACGCTTCCCAGACCTTTGATTTTTCTCAGTGTTATCCTCTGGACTCTTTCCAGCTGCCCCACCTTCTTTGAAGAACAGTAGCAAACCTAGTTGAGACCTTATCAGTGCTGAGTAGTACATATGGTATCTTGAGAGACAGATGCTTAAAAAGTTCCTAGTACAAGGACTGCCTTTCTTTGCAATACCATGAGGTGTCTGGGTTTGGTATGCGGTGGGGCTTTTTATTATTTTTTTATCCAGGTTGTGATGTTGCTAAAATTCACTGAACCTCTTCTGAAGTGTTGTCACCTGCCCAGTAGTTATTCACCCCATATTCATGCAGTTGATTACTTGATTACTTCTGAGGTTAGTCCCCAGCTGAATTTTATTTAATTTTTTTTGACCACTTCCTCTATTTGTATATGCCTTTCAAAATGCCTAATCCTGTCCTCCAGTGTATTTGCAGGCCCTTATAGATTCATGCAGTCTGCAAATCTAATAAGCAAACTCTCTACCGCACTGTGCAAGTCATTATTGTGAACATTGAACAGAGCTGGAAGCAGGACAGATAGCTGTGGAATATTACACATCATTCTTCCAATTGGATAGGGGAATGCTGATAATGATACTGTGGATACAATTAACTAACTAGTTTTGCACTCAGAGGAGTCTCATCTGGTTTAATCTCTTTTCCTTTCTCCACTTAGAGTACATTCCATCTGCCCTTTTCCAGTCCATTCTCAGTGGATTCTCAAGAAAAAGGTAATGGTTCAGGAATGACTTCAAAAGCTACAACTCATCAGACCCTACACAAGCAGAGAATGTCTATTCTATCTAGGTACTTCTCCCTCCCCTGCACTAGGCTGAGATCTAACTGATGCTATATTCAATTTATTTATTAATTAAAGTCTTTTGACTTCAACCACATGTGAATTTTCAAAGGCATCAAATAATTTAGCTGTGCACCCAGCACTCAAGCCTGGCCATTTAAAAAGAAACTTGAGATCCTACGTATACCTCATGGATTGGCTTGAAGTTAGAGCCCCGATTGCTCAGGTAAAAGGTCAGATGGACCTGAAAATGCAAGTCCTGGCCCCAGTAATGACTTTGGAAGTCAAATGCACAGACTGAATGGGTGGCAAGCCTAGATTAGATAATACAAGTTTTTGTTCCCCATCCTGATACCTAGGCTCAAAAGATGGGATGCTACAAAAGTACTGTTTCACATGTAGCATCCTCCCAGAATTCAATAGCATTAGTCACCATGAAAGATCAGCACTTCTGTCTCTCTGGAGACAGCCAAGGGAAGTAATCCAAATTAATTTTAAAGCAGGATTAGTTAAGTCAGCTAATTGGCTAATTTTATCTCAGCAAGGAAACACCAAGACCTAGGGTGGACTAAATCCATTTTCAAAGCCAAGCCAAATTCAGGAGGCTTCCATTCTGTGCAAGGATCTCTACACAGCTCATACACTGTGAATTTGCACCTAATTCAAATGAACTTCCCCAGTGTCCCTTTGGGGGCAAACTAGCACAGAAAGGAGTGAGCATCATGGATAAAACAAAAAAACCCACCAAAATACAAAAAACCCACACATACCAAACAAAAAACCAACACACCCCAACAACAACGCTTTTTTGGAATGAATAGCTCGATGATTCAGACTTGGACCAAAATCTATTTCCTATGTGTTACTTAACCAAACAGTTTCATTTGAGCAATATAGGAGCCAAAAATAGATCTGTGTAAAAGTGCCTGGAGCAGCCGAGAAGAATGGAGCTTCATCCCCTGTCCCCAGGCTGCCCCAGCATCTCTCTCATGGCTTTGGTGGCTGAGGAGCGGCTGATGAAGTTCAGGGCAACTGGGTGCCAGTAGCAAACCCTGCCTATAATGTGGCTTTGTGTTGATATCAGGCAACAAAAAAAGAAAAAAAAAGAAAAAACAAACCAAACCAAACCCCTTGTTTCATAGCATTTGTACAGCAAAGTGGAAGGAGAGTGGTTGGTTTTGAATATGTTTGCTATGCGAAATGCAAAAGACAACTCATTTCTGATTCTTCCCGACCCCCTGAAGTGTTTTGTATAAGTGATGCAGAAGCACTTTCCACTGACCGTTTGGAAGTAGTTAAGAGGAAGGATATTTTTGAACCGATACCTAAAAACGGATTCAATAAAACCAGGCAAAGATGGGGCAGTCTCACCCACCAAGCCAGACAGCTAGCTCTCTTACAACCAAAAAAGGAATTTTTGATGTTTTTATGGCCTGCAGTGCCATGCAAAAGCTTGTACCAAATTCTCTGGCATCTAGTTGCACGTCAAGGAAACAATCATTTACAAGCAACACTGGAAAACTGCCATTTTACATAGAACGCGCAGAGTGGAAAGTCTGCATTTCCCTATAGATCTTTCACACCATTTTCTCAGACAAAACCCAATTTTATAGGAGAGCATTTAAGCAACCTCTGAGCAAAACCAGAAGACGACTTTCTGTCAGCCTTTCTGGATGACCACAGATCCCAGCAATTACCATGGGCAGCATAAGACCAACCTCAAGGCAGAAGCTTTCCTATTAGGCTGGTAATGTGGCCTGGCTTTCCAGCACAAAATACACAGTTATCCCCAGAATTAGCCTGCATCACCATGGTATGGCTCACTCTTAGGGGAGGTAATGAAAAACTGTTCTGGAGAAACTATAAGGGATTCACATCCCTTTGAGCCTTCTCCCTGATGCAGGATGGTCCAAGGTTCATCGATAGAATCCTTCAGCATCTCCTTACCCTTATGCTGCTGAACCAGGTCAACACTTGGTATGGTTGCGCGTCAGTGAATTTCAAAGGAGGAAACACTGGAAAGATGTCACACCTCCTTTGTTTTAACACCGCGTGACTTCCAGCACATCTGAAGGAGCCCCAAGCCAGTCAGAACAGAACTTGCTCCTTAAGCAACCACTAAAGCATCGGCAGCTCCAAAGGCACACATTGGCTCTATCACTAGATGCTATCAGAACAGAAACTGGAGTAATTGACTTTTAAAAATAGCTAAAAATCAGTGAGACAAGCAAAGAATAAAGAAGGGCTTTGTAAACTAATTGTCCCATCCTAACAGAACAGGTCCTTTCCTGCAAGGCTGCTCTCAACCCAGTTGTCCTACATTAGGTCTCTGAGCTGCAGCAAACTCTTGGGGCATCATCAGAAGTCTGCTCTTCTGCAAGCCCCAAGGCCAGCCTGTGCTCATGCTGCTGGATTCCTGCTCTCTGAACCTCACATCCTTTCCTCTGCCCATGGTGAGAATTGCCCTGGGAAGTCTCCTCAAAAAACCATATTCAGTGCTCCTGGGAATGATCGATATTCTTCTCCAAACTGTTCCACCTGACCCAGGAAGGTGAGCAGACTCCACTGTGTCCACCCAGCCCACTCAACAGTAGACATCAGTGTATAGTAAGTGCATAAATAGAGGCTGTCACAAAGCAACTTGAGCGTCGCTGTGTTCCTGCTTGACGAATGGACTCAGAAGTCAGTTCCAGAGCTTAAAGTCCATCAAACAATATCACCAGTCAAATGAAAAACTTTTTGCAAGGTCTTAAGTATCTCCATCCTTCACTGACCTTACTGAAGTTTGAGGACGCTCAGGCAGTTTCTGGCATTTTGCAGAATCAATTACTGCTTGAACATAAATTAAAAAGGGCATCCCAACCAAACAGCAGACAGGAAAGCTGCTGAGTGGACAGGCTACCGTCAGAGCAGATTTTGAAAAAGTCGCCTCTTCAGCATCCTGAAATGCCTGACCTTTAGAATGGGAAATTTGGGAATCTGACTTCATTTTTCTGTATTAGCCCCAAAAGTGAAAATGATCTGCCAAGCACACAAAATATAATTTTTTATTTCTGCAGTTCCTTAAATGAATGCACATGTCTTCTGTAGGAGTTATTTTTCCCAGGCATTTAGAAATAGTTCTTTTTCTCTTCTTGGGAAGATAGCAGAGCAAAATGGGAAGCATTACACATGTATACAAGGAGATAGTTACAGAACTGATGGAAATACTGTCTCTTTGATCAAAAGATAAAAACCCAGATGACGGAGCAAACTACTAAGACACTGGTAATTTCACCTTTATGACAAAGACATGTTTCTGCCATAGCATTTGTGTAGCAGCGAGGAGTGATTATCTTGTGACACAGTTGTATTATACAGTCCTCCCACTGAATCAGTTTTCCTAGTGTTAGTGAAGCACTTGAATGGTTTTGCTTTCTCACGTCTCAGTACAGCAGAACAACTGCGTGAATAACTTGAGAATGAAGAGTGCTATTTATCCAAATGAGTCCTCTGGTGTCTTCTTGCACCTAGGCTGTATTATTTAGTTTAAATTCATAAAAAATACAAACAAGTGAGAATTTATTCCTTTGCCAACAATTAAAGGAGCTAGTTACAAATAAAACATGCCTTTATTTGAGAGAGCCTTTCATGCATAAACTCCTTAGAAGTGAATCTATTTGCAGAGCTCACAGGCAAATTCCTTTCCTTTCCATCAGGGACCCTCCCCAAACTCATCACCTTGGCAATCACAGCCAAAACAATAAGGCATGGATATAGGTGAGGTGCTTGCTTTACCTGAGGATAAAACCCAAACCACGCTCTATGTGAAGCTGAAGGAACAACATGGCTGTGCTTTCCTGGGATACGAGACCTCTCCTGCAGAAGCGACGGTACAATCCCCATCTGCTCCAGTGAGCAATTCATCAACCACCCCTTGGTGATGTATATCACACAAGAAACAAGTTATCATGCTCACCATCAGCTTCAATGGGCAGTCTGGCTGAAGTCTCACAGCGTGCTTATCTAATGTGAGGTGTCAGAGACAGAAATGACAAGAGCAAGTCCCAAAAGGATCACTTCCAGAAGGTCAGCTGGTCTGAGACCAGGGAGAAGCCACCTGGAATGACGATGGCTCAGTGTTCAGCTGGGGACCCACCAACCCAACCAGCAGGCTTGTCCCCACAGTGAAGCAGACACCACGGCCCTTGTCATCACCACAATCCTGAGCTGATCCGAGGGCCCTTTTGACGTGGATATTTAAGCCACTGAGCACTATCAGGCGCGGAGCCCTTGGTGCCGGTGAAGTGACGAAGTTCAGCGGCTCAGGGAGGAATGCCGTGGTGCCAGAACACACATCGAGTGGCATCGCCCCGCTCCTGCCTCAGCTCTCCTCCAGCACCCAGTAACACTGCCTGACTTTCATCCTAGATTTGGGAGCACAGGGAAATCCTACGCGTGACACAAAACTACGTGGTGGCAATAACTGCACAGACACACACACGCGCACCAAATGCTGCCGGACAATCCTCTGCCAGGTTTCAATAACAGATGTAAGGTCCTGCCTGTGACTAAGGCATGGGAAGGTGCTTTACTCATCAGCGACACTGATTGCCGTTAAAAGCATTATAGACTTTTGCCAGCTGTCACCACCGCCTTTCAAGTGTTAAATGTAGGTATAGGCTCTAGTTCTGGAATTAAACACAGCTGCTTCGTGCACTTCAGATCACCAATACAGGGTTCAGTTCCCTCTTACCCTAACTCTGTCCTCCTCACAGCCCGCGCAGGCGTTAACCTCTGTGAATGTCTTGGGACACAGCTGGTAGCTCTGAGGTTTCTAACACATTCCCTGGAAAAACAGGAGAGCTCCAAATTCCTTTTTACGGCATGAGTCCACTCATTTCACAAACTAAAGAAAAACAAAACAACAAAAATGAAAACAACCCACAAAACCCACAGCAGGAAAAGTTTCACCAAATCTTAAACCTGCTCAGCAGTGTGAGCCTAGACATGTAGTTTTGCCATCTGTCCAGCTCACCAGATACAACGTGAAACAACAATGGGGCACCTGAATGTGGCAAAACCTGGCTAAAACCAGAAAAGGCCAATGGAGGAATTGGTGGCTGCATGGAGCTGACGCAGGCACAGCAACCTACAGCTACCCAAATGAGTCGGAGCGCCTGCCGTTATTCTGTCCTCAACAATGTTCATTTACCCAGGACTAAATATGAGATTTCTAAGCTGGATTTGTGAATTCCTGCAGAGGCTTTGATTTAGTTCCTGACATGCTGCAGGGAGGCATAACCGGAGTCAAGAGTTACATGCCACGCTCGCTTATCTCCTCTCTAAAATGCTAAAAAAAAAGATCCCCTTAAAAAAAAAAAACCATGCAAAAGGGAAAGAGCAGCAGCAAAACCATCTTTTCACATGTGTAGGAGACTCATCTGTGTAAGAGGCAGGGCTGGTGGAAGACACTATTTATGCCACACAGCTAATTACCTTGGGTCCTCTTATCAACCAAACGGACGGGGATGATACGCCAATAACAGGAGGAAGGATCTAATTGAGGGATACCAGGGGGTAACACAGATCTTCTTGTTAAACTAAATTTGTTAATCTAGTGTATATGAGAAAAGGGCAAATGGGAGGGAGAATTCCTCCTTGTTAAACATTTACCAAATGTTGGGTTATTTGAGCCCTGGGGAGAAGTAAATGTATTCACTACTTAAAGGCTGGAGCATTTGGTCTTCTCAGTTGGAATTTATCCCTGATTTGAAAGGAACATTTTTTCCCACTTGGAAAGGTTAGCAGCCTTTGTCTGTGCGAGTGATTTAATATAATGGACCATGATTATTGTTGGATTATTATAATGGCACATTGGCACAGTTATAGTTAAAGTTTTGGCAGAGTTTGTCTCATAAACTGCTATTTTACAACTCGGCTATAAAAGTTTACTTCAGTCTGAAACTTGAGATACAAGATCTCAGTCCAGGAGGAGTCTTTTTTACTTTTTTAAGCCAAATTAAAAGAAAAAATTAAAAAAGCTTAAAAATTCTCCTGGCTAGTGCTTAAGTTATGCGAGTGTTAAATACAAATTGAAGTCTACTGGCTGAAGACACTTGACGGCATTTGCTTGCTCCTGAATGCCTTTGAGTTAAAACAAAATGTTTTCAACCCCTTTTATGTAGAAACATGGCTTTCCCACTTTCAGTATTTTGAAGAAAAATGTGGAATAGTAAAACAGCTGGGGTATTAAACAGAAAAATGAAGAGAATGTGTGCCACAAGCACTTTCTTCAAATTGGATTACTAGCCTTATATTTGTTATTAAAAATGCAATTGATTTTTTTAATTTTGCATATGCAAATTCACAATCATTTGTTTTAAAGCAATGTTTGCGAAGGGTTTTTTTGCCTTGTAGTAGTATATTGAGGACAAAAATCATCTTGTTTTAAAAGCCCCTCTGGCCATTATAAAGTAAGACTACAGGATGAATAAAGTCCAACACTTTATCATCTGCACAAAGCTACTGAGTTTTCTCCAAATTTCTTGATTCTTAAAGGCATGGTAGCCAAGTGATCACATCAGTTCTCATTTCTGCTCACCCAAAGAACTCTAGAAGAATTCAAATACCAGACTATGAAAATACCACTTACCGGTACTGTAACTCTACCATTTATATCTATCTGGTGCCAAAGGCATTGCAGATAGCAAATATACCATCAATCCTAGAAAAAGGTTTTGTGGGAAATATAGGGCAGTAAGTAAATTCTAGATTAAAGCTGTGGAAACTATAATAAAGAATAGAAGTATTTGAGATAAATATAAGATACTAGAAACAAAACAGTAAGAAGTGGTCGTTTATCACAGTGGAATTAACATTTCAAAAGCAATCTCCAATAGTTATTGCTGTTAAATATATTAATTAATGGCCTGGGAAAGAGGACAAATAGTGTAACTACTTCAATAACTTTATATCAGCAGCTAAACTAAAGGTAACCACGAAAAGCTGCAAAAGTACTCTGCACTCGGTGATAAAGTGACAAAGGAAATTCTGTGTCAGTAAACACAAAGTCACGCACTTGGGAAAAATAATTGGAGCCATAAATACACAAGGATAGGCTTTAAGGTAGGACAGCCCTAGAGGAAAGAGGTCTGGGGGGTCTAAGTAGGCAGTCCATGAAAAGGAGAGCGTGGTGGAAGTTAAAAAGGAAAACGAGGATCAGGCATTTTGAGGAAAAGAACAGGGACCAAAAGAAAAACTTGATCATTACCTAACACTGCAGTCTGCAGTGTTAAGAGAACACAAGGACATAGAGGGAAGGTGGGCCAAAGAGGATGTGTGGCATGGCTTTCAAAATATATAGGTAAGGATCCAACCCTGCCTACTTACAGGTATCCCTGCCTGCATCTTTTCTCCTGCCAGCACCCTTCACTTGCCAGCACACGCAACCCTATTCGGGAAAGTACCAATTCTGAAGACGCATTTACTAAAATACTTTCTTAGAACATCCCAGGGATTTAGGAATACAAAGAAGGACCAAAGACACCTCTGATAGAAGCCCTGGCCAGTTCCAGCTGCCTTTAGCCTGCAAATTTATGGCCCAAAGCAATACCACTGGAAAATGTTACTGTTCTGGCATGACTACAAGTTTCCAAACTCATAACATGCAAGTTGTTTCTGCCCAATATTTTGAGGTTAACCTCCCAGTTTTCTTTGAAGCCACTCTTTCAATATTGAGACATTTCTATGGCAGGGGGTTGACGCACACAGCTCTGGCTCAGGACAGGCAGAATCAGGGATCTTTGGGCACTTTGGGGGAGCTGTGGGATTATTTCCCCTCCCACTATATGGTGGGTCTTGAGAAATGCTGGCTGGTCACTGGTGAAAACTTATCCATCCAGGTTTCTGGATAGCAAACCAAGTGTTTTCCCTAAAAAAAATTCTTTACGGAGAAGTTTTAGCATCTGATCCCTGTGGTTTGCGCTCTTGTTGCACAGAAGAGTACTCCAAGTTATCTTTTCCCTTCTATCCTGTGCTAGGCTTTATAAATGTGTATACAAGGAGCAGCAACCACCAGACTGTTGTGCTATTTCAAACATGTCCACCGGTGCATCCCATGTACTCCACAAAGTGATGACCAACCTTCGTACTGACCCAGCCTGTTCGAATGCGGCCCTTCTACACTCACATATCCTGGGACTACTCTAAGAGTACTGCAGGTCAGAACAATCCCAAAATTAAAGCTAATACGCTATCTACTTTATGACAGTTAACATTTTTCACAGGATAAAAAGCATTAAAGGTAGCCCATAGCTTCAAATATTGAGTTAAATTAATTTTTCACTTTTTAATCCTACTTGTAGCACAGTTTGTAACATTCCAAGTCATATTTATCTTTTGTGTATTAAAATATGATGCCATTCTATAAATAGCTACAGGTTTCTTGGCAATGTTGCTGTGACAGCAGATTAATTAAACTGGAAAGCAGAGAGTGTGGGGACTAGATTTATATAATGAAAACAATATATCTGCTAACACCAGAGAAGTGCTGACACTGTAATAATGCTGATATTAATATTTGGTACAGAACACCTTAGAGCACATTACTAAGATAGTTAAATCTGGTGGGCTGAGAAACGATCAGAACACAGATATTACCAGAAGAAAATAAAACTGTTATTTTACTATTAATACCATGAGTCTCATTCCCATTCAGAAAGATTCACTGGTATCTTGTATTTTAATACCCAGTGCCTGCAAAGAGCAGTCCACTAATCTCCCACGTGAGCTCCTCAGCAGCTGCGAGAATATTTGGATGTTTGCTGGGTTGTGTCTCTAAATAACATCCCACCAATCTGGAGTAAAATGTGGGCTAGAGAAATCGATGAGAAAAAAAACCAAACATGTAACAGGTTGGCTGTGTTAGCTAGCTAGTATACTGAAAGATGGGATATAGATACTTTTTTTTTTTTTTTTTAAATGTTAACGTAACGCCATTGACTTCAAAAACAACCCCATTACAGCATGCAGAATGGACATCCAAGCACCACACGAAAACAACCTGTTTGACCTTATGAATATTTTCCAGGATTTCATAGAAAGTCTCAGGTAGAAAATTACTTTCAAAGTTTATACAAAAACAGGGAAAAAGCAGAAAAATACACAAAATATCTAATATTTAAAATTTCCCCCTAAATACAAGATGTCCCGGGACACTTGAATATTAAAGAATGTTAAAACTCATTCAAACTTTACTTCGCTAGACTTAGAAAATGAAAAGCACCTACTAATTTCCACTTGATACCTTCAGCATATCAAGTTCCACCTCATTCTGGGCATTGTGTGTGATGGAAACAAATAGTAAAACTAAGTTATTTATTAAAATTATAAAATAAAGAGCTAGAGCAAAGATATATACGCGCATCTGGGGTCCAAATAAATTAGGGTCATTTTCATCAGTAGATGATGACAATTTTTGCATTTATTATAATGT
Organism: Caloenas nicobarica; assembly: GCF_036013445.1. Classification (NCBI taxonomy): domain Eukaryota; kingdom Metazoa; phylum Chordata; class Aves; order Columbiformes; family Columbidae; genus Caloenas; species Caloenas nicobarica. The sequence continues at coordinate 113,209,244 of NC_088247.1, read as the reverse complement.
TTTCCACATAACTATTCTGTCCAGTGACATTTTTGCATGTATATTAAATGTATGTGACAGTATATAATATATAGCTATATATTTGACCATTGCTAAATGGAGCAGTTTGAATACATTTCAGACTGTCAAATATTTTAGATTTTCAAGTGATGCATTTTAAAACACAGTAAGATGAAGATAATTTACAGAGGCAGAGAAAAATTCTGCTCTTGGCTATTAATAAGTAACCTTGGCCTCCCAACAGGTCTGAGAATACCAGACCTCATCTTTATTACCTTTAAAGGCGTGAGCCATGTTAGGAAATAACAGAGGTGGGAAGATGCTTATAGGACCAGGCTATCTGTATAAATCAGTACAGAGCTATTGATAAAGTTATACTAATTCTCACCAGCTGAGAACCTGGCCAAATCTCTTAAATCCTGGTTCCTGTAGACTATGTGCTGATGTGAGAAGAGGAATGTGACCAAAGGCAGTGATTTGGATTTTTAGGGCAACCTTCATTCTGGCAGTTGGCATTTTTATTTAACTGAACACATATAATCCAGAATTAGCACAGATAAAGTTTATAGCAGGAGAACAACAGAGGGTATATCCTGGCCAGCTTCACCTACTTCAACCCAACCCTTGTCTCTGTTGGCCTCATCCCTTCAAACCTGTGTCCCTTAATTCACCGTCCTGCTCCTCCAGGCTCCAGCCTCAATCTCCTGACCTCATTCCCTTATTCCTCATCTTTCTGGCCAGACTTCAATGCCCTGGTCCCTTGTCAAGTCCTCCCTAGAGCTCATCATCTCTCTGTGTTTTTTCTCTCCCAGTTTAAGGAGGACAAGGAATTACTGGAAGGAGTCCAGTGGAGGGCTACAAAAATGATGAGGGGTCTGGAGCATCTTTCTTTTGAGGAAAGGCTGAGAGAGCTGGGTCTGTTCAGCCTGGAGAAGAGAAGCTGAGAAGGGATCTCATCAATGTTTATAAATATCTCAAGGGTGGGTGTCAAGAGGATGGGACCAGACTCTGTTCAGTGGTGTCCAGTGAAAGGATGAGGGGCAACAGGCACAGGCTGAAGCACAGGAGGTTCCATCTAAATATGAGGAGAAACTTCTTTACTTTGGGCGTGCCAGAGCCCTGGAACAGGCTGCCCAGAGAGGTTGTGGAGTCTCCTTCTCTGGAGACATTCAAACCGGCCTGGACATGATCCTGTGCCATCTGTTCTGGTGAACCTGCTTTAGCAGGTGGGTTGGACTGGATGATCTCCAGATCATCCCTTCCAACCCCAACCATCCTGTGATTCATCTTTCCAACCAAACCCCAGGATTTTTGTCCCATGTCCTGCCCTGACATTCTTCTTATCTACATTCACATCAGACAGCCTTCAAGACTGCTTAGGAAAAAATAAACCAACACAGAGGCGTAGGCTTCCTAGCACAAGTGTCCGCCATCCTGCAAAAGCCCTGAAGAAATGGGCAGCACATGGAAATCACATCTTCACCTTCCACCCTGCAGCACTCCTGCCCTGAGGCTGAGCAGACTCAGAGAGGCTCTGAGGTTCTTTGGGCAGAGTCTTACACACCACTAAAAAACAACTCCTTGCTGCTGAATACGCATGAACTAAGTTTGTTAAAAGCCTGGTAGCTTTGTCAAATTTGGGTGGATTTTGACAGAAACTGCAAAAGGCACATCCTTAAAACAAAAGCCAGCTCATTGCCAGCTTTCCTGACTCTGCTCCAAAGCATGGGTGTGCCATGCACTTTTAAAGAAAAGATCACCAGAATTGTTTTATGCTTTTTTTTTTCCTCTACTATTGCAAAACATAGTCATTCCAACCTCCCCCCTGCCTTGCTCCACCCCCCAGCCCTATTTTTTGAGTCTGCTTTGGCTGAAATTCTGTAGTCTAGAGTAGCTATCTGGAGTGGAAAGCACAAAGTGACTAAACTTAGCAAAGACACATGCACCTGAAAACAGGATCTCCTAAAGGTCCATTGATTACAAAGTGCTCTTCCAGTCCTAGTTTCCCAAAGCTTCCACCACACAGTCTATTCCACCTTTTCTCAGAGCTCGGTCCACACCCCACTGCTAAGTTGCTTCCAGAGAAGATGGAGAATTTTGAGGAGGTGCAGGGTTCTGCTGGTGTGGCAAGGTGCTTCAACGTTTTGTGGGGAAAAGGTTTTTAATTAATAAATCAGTTCCAGGAAAAGGGATGAACCAAAATATGAAACTGGTGCACCCGGTATTTGTTAATGGCTTGTTTTAAAATTTTGTGAAGTGGTTTAAATCCAGGATAGGTTCCAGACACACCGAATAAATATGAATAAATACAGTAATCCCCACCCCTGCCCCAAATGGGATATAAGCAATGACCGACAAGCTGCCTACAGAGCCTAAAGAAGGAAACAGATGTACAAACTTTTACAAGTGATTCCTCAGATTCACTAGGAACACTGGTTAAGCATTAAAAAAGAAAGAGCTAAACACAGTCATTTATGCATGTCTAAAACTTCTGTTTTGAGCCAAGAGCCAAGGCAGCCTCCAAGCTACAGGAGATAGCATCCTGGTCCTCACCTTCTCCAGGGGAACGCCGGCCAGGCAGCACCTGTCCGAGGGCTGTGCCGCGTCCCAAAAGGCAGCTCAGCACACCACAGTCTGCGCTTCTCATCTATTTATTATAAGCAATGAAAGCTCCAGCTTCTGTCATTTGTAGCCACTAGTGGGTTCAACAAAACTTTGTTCTTCTGCTCCTTGCAGCTGGCAGGGAAGCCAGGAGCTGCCGAGCCACAGCCACCCTTTCCTTCCCTCTTCTGCCATGCGTAGCAAGGTGCAGTATGCAGCAGACAAACGTTAAAATCCACCCGGCTCTCATTTGCCCTGCTAAGTGTATCCAGAGGAGATCTAAGAAACCCCTTAGACTGGCTTTCTACTTCTGAACTGAGACTTCAAACTACCCCAGGCAGGCAACGTTTCTTTCTCAGCTGATACCATGATGTGCTGCAGAGTTTAAGAGCAAAACGTGGCATTATGAAATAGCTCAGATGATGGAAGAGCATGCGATGGCTCCCTTTATGGTATACCGTGGAAAGCTCTGCACACCGATATTGTATATGGCCAGGCTGGAAGCTTTTTGGCCATTAATGACTAACTGGAGGACAACACACGCAAGAGATGTGGAGTTCACCGAAACACTTGGCTCCAGTTTTGGAGGTTCTGGGCTCTGCTCCAAATTCCCTGGTAAGTGCCTACTCCCACTGGTCTGAAACAAAACGCCCACATTCCTAAAAAGCCCGAGGAATGCTTCAGTCCCCAGCCTCTGTACTGAGATGGGTCGGTTTAGATGAGACTCCGGGGGTGCTGCGACACACATCTGTTCCAGCATCCCACACAAATCCTTCCCTGGAGTGTTAATGCAGTCTCAGGCCAGGTACTTACTTTGACAGAACTCCCCTGACGCTTATTTCCCTCTGTCAAAGCCTTTACAGGGCACACAGGTTAATTAAATTCCTTCTTTTGGGGAATGGTTTAGGCTAGGACGCCCAGAATCAAGGCTTTTCCTACAAGCCAGATGCCAAACGCCTCATCCTTGCTTGACGAACACTGTCAGTCCGATAGCCCCGAATGCCAAAATCCCATTGCTACCTCGTGGCAAAATGAAAATTAACAGAAATCCCAGATTCACCACCCCTGTTTCTTACACAAACCCTTACAGGTCAGTCTAGTTTCACATGCAGGAAAACTGTATTAAAGCAATGTTTCCCACCCATAGGACACAGCCCCATCATTCAAGAATCAAAAGATCAGCATCCCTTTCTTTTTAGGATAGCAACTCAGTGTTACTGAACAAAAAGCTTCCTTTAAACTCCTTGACTTGAATTCCTCTGCTGACAAACATATGCACACACCTCCCCCATACTAGTAAGAGGAATGGTAATTATTTCCCCAGAGAACAATAATTTTGCAATAAATTTCAGAAGCAGCATGATTTAACAAATTAAGCTGAGAGCCAAGGATACTAAATGCAGTTAACTTCTTTGAAGCTAGTGGTATCAAAAACTATTTCCAATATCCCTTTAAACACTTTCACTTTGAAAGCATGAATGCGAAGTCTTGACAAAACTCCTGGCTTGAGTTTTTAGAGGAGCAAAAATCTAAAATGGACTCTAGAGAAACGTCTTTCCAACTGGTCAATCACAAGTGCATTTCTCTTCCTGGTGCTTTTTAGAATTTCCTGCAGTTATTAATTGATAGAACTATAATGGAAACAACAGTATAGCAGTATCAGTTTCAAAGCAGCAGCATTTTTCCTTTCATTATTCGACTTCAGGGTTTTTTCCCTCTCCACATACTAAAATGACATTTTTCACATCTTCCTTTTACTTAGGACTGTGAGATTCTTGCTATTTCATATTACCTTACGAAAGACAAAAAGCTGCTGAAAAATGGCTAAAAGTACAGTTTTCCTTAGGAAAACAACAGCAGCATCCTGTCAACATACAGCCTGGACATTACAACTGTTAAAGAATTTCTGTAGAGTTGGGAGTTTCTGCTCAATTTTTTTTTTTCTATGAGACAGGGGAGAACATATTAAACTCCTAAAAAGACCCTTCCCTCCATAAATTGTTCCTTCTCCCTTTGCTATGATAAATGCCATATTGGAGACAGTGAAACACATAAACTTTGAGGATTTACAGTGCATTTCCAACACTAATATTAAACATATCCTTTAAACTTTTTTTGGATAGCTTTCGATTTTTCCCCCCCCTTCAGAATCATTTAATAGTGGCTAAGTCACCTTCAAAGAATTTGAAAATCCTTTGAAGTACAGTACAAAAAATAGACTTTAACATCTTCCGAACAGTTGCAGGTAATGCGTAATAATTTTTGAAAGCACACAGAGAAATAGCTGTCTAATGCCAAGTTACCACCTCCTGCCCTGAAAATATTCTCCGGCCAAATATTACAAACATGCTTTTGTTAAGCTCCTTTATGCTACAGCGGCATTGGATATGAATGACAAGATTTTTTTAAAAAAATTTTTTTATACATTTCGTTTTTAGAGAGGAGATTCTTCTACAATGCATTGGCAGCTGGGCTTTGATTTGCAACAACATCTTGCTTTCCCTCCACGAAGACAACAGATATCCTCACTGCCTAACTTCTTACTTACAGATCTCATTTTGTGGACTTTTTGAATAGGAAGGCTTCTGCCTACCTGTCATAGATTTTTCCATTTTCCCATAATGTGGCCACAGATTGTCAATAATAAGCCCTTAAGAACAAAATGTTCCTTAGCAGAGTATATCACTCACCTTTAGTGATTACTAAAAAACTTTAAAGACATCTCCTAAAAGAATTCAAGTTTAAACTCACTCTAATCTCCCTTAACATGCATGTGGCAGAGTGATGCTATTGCCCAACCACCTGAAAGCAAAGATTTCTAGCATACGAAAAAAAAAATTATCTGCCCTTTAAAAGTTCAGAGTGCAGAAGTTTTGCACAATCAAAACGTTTTTTTGAATCTTGCCAGTGGCTCAAAGGTCAAACACTTTTCTTTGGTAGTATGGATCACATAATAGAGAGGAAGCAAGTGAGTTTATTCTTTGAAAGGCCATTAAAAAAAAAAAAAAAAAATCAAACAAACAAAAAAACCCCCAGAAGTTTATTTGTGCTTGCAAATCCTTTCAGGCCTAAAGAACGAGCAAGATAATAAATCGTTTTTGCTGAAAACAGGAAGTTTGGCAGAGATGCAAAAGGACAGCTAAACTTTGGCTAGATGACCCAAAACACTGTGTTCTACTTTGAAAGTATTTCCAACAACAAAAAAAGAGAGCGAAGTGCCTTGAATCCATAGAAAGCTAAAGGAACAGCAAAGGCATCTGGCAGCAGTAGTTTGTTGCCAAACTTGTGGTTGTGTTGTGCTGGCTCACAAGCTGCTTTGCCAGTCTGCACTAACTTGCATTGAGTGCAGCTGAAACCCACATTTATAAAGCCTCAAATGGTGTCTAAGCTAGAAAAGTCTTAAGGAGCCTTCTCTTTCTTCTTCTCCTCTGACCAGGACCAAAGGAATAAATAAATAAACATCATCCATAATGTTCTGGTGTGTAAAGGGAGGCAATGAAGTTGTGTGTCTCCAGGCTAAGGCCCTGTCAGGTTTGAGAGAGTGAAGACTCAACTGTGCCCACGTGGCACCCGATGGGGCAACGCAACACCCCTGGCTTGTGCCATCTCCTCGCCACTCCGACCCCATCACCAGGCCACCAGCAGGACCTTCTGGCAGAAGACATTGTTCAGCACTTGATGCAACTTGAACGCAACAGCTTATAGGACAACTGTGTAAAAAAAAAAAAAAAAATCACGTTTCTTTAAAAAGAACATATGCTCACAATACACCCATCCTGGACATGACTGGAAACTCAGACACACTCCAGCCTTTCAGCGGGATTTCAAACAGGTTATAGGACACGACCACCTGCTACAGCCTGGGAGCGGAGCCAGCGATCAGGCTCACGGGAGGCGCCAGCGCTGTCCCTTTGTTGTTGATATAGTGGCACATTCTGGCACGGTTCTGGCCTGGGTGAATCAGCTCCTTTCCTCACCAACAGCCAAGCAGGGTTCAGGGGTTGCCACAGGCCAGAGATTGCTCCTAGGAAGCTGTTCAAGCATTGCTGGCTTCTTTTAGGAATGAAAGATTTTAGACCACACCGATACAAGCTGTACCATGACATTTGCCCAAAGGGACGGAGAACAAATCCCTTACCACTTCACTGAAACAAATCTAGCAAATGACGCAAAGGGTCCTTTCCAGTACTATACACATATGAATGCAGTTTTTAAGAAAGGAAATGTTAAATAGATGAACTTTTTTTTTTTTTGAGGTAGAACTGGCCATGATTAATCTGAGAGCTTCCCTCCCAAGATGTTGGTGGTGTTTGTGGGTTTTGCGTGTGAGTGGGTTTTGCTTGTTTGTTTTTAATCCCTCCTTTTTTTTTCTTCTTTTTGTGTCTGCCCTCCCCACTCATTTATTATGAAAATTCAGTTCTTCAAAACATTTATCACAAAGGATGACTGGAGCCTTTGGGCCAACCAAAACATAAATATTATCAATGCCATAAGTATTCTCTTCTGAAACATGCAACTCTGAAATGCAATAATTGTAGACTGATCTTTTTTATAAGATCCATTACTGGTGTTATGCAGAGTCTTAACGCCCAACTGTACCAAGAGAGATGACTTTAACTATATCTGTTTCTTTTAATCTTGAAAAAAGGCCTGATGATGAAGTCCTGAAATAGGGTCTATGAGAAAACAAGCTTGAAATCTATTTCTCATTTTACTTCCTCACTACAATTACCTGCCGAATTTAACCACAGGACCACCCATTTGCACCTGCAGGAGCACAAACAAGACAAAGGAAGCACACTGATATACTACAAAGATAAAATATGCAGAAAGCTGGAACACAAAGATCCTGAGAAGTTTTAGTTATTAACAAAGATACCTATAAGAAGAGGGAAAAAGCTAGCTTTGTTTTACAGTGTTCACACTGGGACACTTAAAAAAAAAAAATGAAGATTTTAGAAGGACTTCAGCCAGAACCCCAATATCCCCAGCCCTTCTGAAACCCCAGACCAGGTATTTCATATTTAGCACCCTCAGCAGCTGCTCTTTAACAATGATGATGATAACAATGCCCGCGCCTTACGACATAACACTTTTCATCTGTTGAAAACAAAACACTTCACAAAGGAGGCAAACCATTGACATTCCTGGTTTAGAAACAGAGAAATTCAAGTATGAAGAGATGAAATGCTTACCTGAGACCATTCAGCTGAAGCAGGAGCAAAGCCCAGAAAAGGAGCCAGAGTCCCCACGCAGATCTCCAACATGAGCCTTTAACACTCAACACTGCACCTTGAGCTTCAGTAGAGCAGGTAATATTACGTTTGACTTTCTCACAGATCTGGGCTGAGCTTTAGTTCTAATCTGGAAGCACTTCAAAAGCTGTGGATTAAAAAGCACTGTGTAAATGCAAAGTATGATTATTATTCAACAGATACTGGAGAAATTACTGCAGTTTGTAGTTGTTTTTCTGTATTTGTGGGATTTATGTTGTTTCAACACTTGAACAGCTTTTGATAATGACACCATCTGTTAATTCTCACCCCTCACTAAATTAGAACAAGTGCTGGAATTGTCAGACTGCAGTTTTACAAATCCCACCTTAGCAAACAAATGCGAACCCAGGGTCAGTGAGAGGCATTACCAGCAGTGGGAGGCAGCAACTGGTCAGGCACAACTTCTAGCCCAAGCAGAAGGAAAAGGACAGAACCATAAAGAAGAAAACAACTCTCAGCAAGCCCTCTGGAACCCCTCTTTGTCAGGTTGTGTTCCCGTTCCTGGCCCTACCAGGTGAACATCATTAATTCAGAGGCTGCTCAGATTGGTTGGACAACAGTTGGTGGGGTATTTCAGTTGTGATTTGAGATACCTGTGAGGTGATATGGACACCTGGGTACACATTAAAGGCTCTTGAATTGCAACAAGCTTTGGGTGGGCAGAGGTCTGAGTGGGTCTGCCAGAAGCAACTGCCTTCCTAGTCAGAGCCTTCCTAGTCAGAGCCTTGGTAAATAAACATTACTAGATTAGGGTCCAAGCTGGTGTAAATTACTATAACTTCATATGCAGAATATATGCATTACCTGAAAAAATACTGTGGAGCCATAGGAGGGCCACTGGTAATACATTTTTAAGTAAAACAAAAGTTTGTAATTGACCTGTAGATCTGCCCTGCATTTTCCTTAAATATAGATATCCTTCTCTCTCTGCTCTTCCTCTATCTTTGTATAGGTTGTAGGAGAATTTATTTAATATACTTGTATCCGCAAAAGGGTCAGATTATGTTACATGCAGGTTACACACTGAAAATACACAGCTCCTGGTATTTATGCTATTCTTTGCATACCTTGTTAAACATCCCTCAGTTTTTCTAAGAACTTGTAACCCTCCCTTTCTGAATTCATCTTGATAATTTAATCTTTTCTTGGATACTGCAAATCCCAAACAGTTGAAATCTTCTGTTTCTCAAACCCTTTTTATTAAAAAGATGGACTTTTACTACAAATGCAAGCTGTGATGCATAGACACATCACTATACAAGGCAACAGGGAGTTTGCTTGTGTTTTTTATGAATGTTCAGGACACCAATGAAAACCTCACCTCTCCATGTTCCTGATTACGCAGGAATCAGGCACAACACTGCAGTTACACTCGTCTGAGCAATACCCTGGGTGGAGCTCTTCATATTAAGCTTGTTTGGTATTCATCATCACAGTAACACCTAATTATCTCATGCCCAGGAATGAAATAGGTTTCCCACCTGCTATTAGCACAATATCCCATTGCCTTTAGCAGCTTTATAAGAAGGTTCATGTAAAGCAGGGAATTAGGCTCTTCTTCCCTTTACAGACAAGGACCTGAAGGTATGTTCATGGCATAGAGGAATGATACGATGCTCTGAAAACCCTGCTTTTGGCAACAGAAAAAGCACCGTCATCTCGGCATGATGCATTGCCTGATCTGACATACCAAGCATTTCAGATTATATTTACATCAAGGATATCACGTACAGAAGCACAGAGAGAATGTGTCTGTCCTAAAGTTCCACAAAACATCAGCTGCAAGCTTAGGCAGAAGTCAAGATTCTCCAAACTCTACTTCTAGGTCTCAACTGGAAGGCAACCCAGTGTGAGTTCTCCTCTACATCCTCCAGACTGGACTATGACAGTGAGAATGAGCTTCACAAACAAAACCTACTCTCCTGACTGGTTGTACTGGGTGTCATCACGGTGGACCACGGCCACTTCCCACACTCATGTTTGAGAGGAGACACAGAACAGGCAGAGTCTAAACAACAGACTGTTGTATAAGGTGCCAGGACTTACCCAGAAAGAATTAGCTGTGATCCAAAAACAAGGGAGTGACTTTCTACACTGCCAAAATGCTATTTTCTCATTAACCAGCAATATATGAAACTGCACTGGAAAATTAGCCTCCTGGTAGCCCCAGGGAAGAACTTAAACCCACGAGGTGCACATGTGCTGCCATGGGAAAGGTGTCCAACGTGCAAAATCTGCCTGACAAAACCCCCAGTCTCATTGACTGTGACTATCTGAAGAACATTATAGTCAGCAACCAGTGCACCCCCAGCAACCTCAAGTCACTTGTTGCTGTTATTAAGGGACAATTATTCCTAAAAGTGAAGAAGAATGAGACGTTTACTGGGCACTATAGCCACTCGTTGACATCGCTATGAGCCAATCAGGACCCCTGAATTCAGACCAGCTTTCTAAAGCCCTTTATGTCGTTGTTTTACAAAAGGTATTTGACACCATTGCTCTCTTCTCAGATGTGATCTCATCCTTGACCCTAAGTGGCACTTTTAGGAATAGCTCCCTCAGGTTTACTTTTATCAGATCATAAAGTACCTCATATTCCCTTGCCTATGAGATGTGCTAAAACTCCTATCATTTGTAACTGGAAATCCTATAAAGCTGCCTGACAGTTTTTGTTCACAAAAAATGGAAATCAAAGTTGGAATGGATGAGAAGGAAGCTTCCAAGATTAAAAAAGGGTGTGTTTGGTGGAGGAAAGTATAATCTGGAGCACTTTTCCCTAAATAAAGTAGGGGCTACATTTTTTTTGTAATAACAGCAGGGCTGTATCCCTTCTTGGAGTAACAAACACATAGTCCCTGACTGACTCGTCTCAGTAGTATTACAAATGTATGTTTCATATGCTATATTAAAGATTTTCATTTTTTCCCATCTCTGAGATTATCAGACAAGTACATGGAAAATACCCCTCATCACCCCTCAAAACAAGTGAAATTTCTAAATATAAGCACTTTAACACCCAATGTAAAGATTTCAAAGTAGGACTACGTTAATGGTAACACTGTGATTCTCTAGAGAGAAACCAGGGTGGCGCACAAACACTCCAGCATCACTCCTTGCAGTATCCCAGGGAAACTTTTGGAGTTATCCTTTATTTTGCAGATCTGCAAACTAAGTATGAGGAATTAAATAACTTGCCCGAGGTCTCAGAGCAAGCCTGCTGCACAGTCAAATTTCCACAGTCAAAGATAAGCAAGCAGCGTGAATCTAAACAAGCAGACAGGTTGGAGGATGACAAATTAAAAAAAAAAAAGGGGACAGGAAGACTTGAGTCACAGCTGGCATGGGTCAGCATGTAAGTTGAGGGGGCAGAGAATAATCTGAAGCTAAATATACTCCAACTCCTTGTAGACTCCTTGTAGACTGCGCTGGCAGTGGGCCAGACTGCAGCAGTAATGGCTGGGCTGGGTTTAAAGTGCTCTCCCCTGCCAGCTAGTCAGCCCTGCCTTAAATTAACCCAGCTGACTTTAGACTGAAACAGATGATGAGTCCTCATAAACTCAATTACACCAGTTCAGCCATGAGTGCAGAAGGCTCTAGATGAAGTGTGCTGCTTCACAAAGATCTCAAACCTCCACTGTCTTCCCTGCAGTGACTGTTGACAGTGACCTAAATTCTTAAATCCATCCGAAAGACAGAGCTTCTGGTTAACCTCCGCAGCGTCACTTTGAGGGGTCTTTGCTTTAGATCGCCTATAGACAATGAAAAGGGGCTTTCTGAGACCATTTCTCCACTGGATGTCAACATGTAGCAATGAATTCACTCAAGATGTTCCTGAGGATCTCTTTCCTGTTAAGGTCATCCACTTCTCTGGGACCCTTTTATTACACACTCTGATCTTTCCAACTGCAAGAAACCACAATACTGCTTTATTGGAGACTTGTTTAAGTCCTGATATAAAATGATGCTCATATACACCGTTAACAATTCTACTACAATCCAACCATCTAGTATTAAATTAGTTTAGATAAAATAAAACACCTGGGTCTGTAGAACTATGTGTATGTGCATGGATATAAATATAGTTCAACTGCTGAATTTACATGTTGAGCCTACATTTTCTGTAATAAAATATTTAAGTGGTTTCAACTCCACAGTGAGATTTAAAAAAAAAAAAAAATCTAAGATAGATAAAGACATCAGCACAGGACAGTATTGACTGGACACAATCAATCACCTGGACGAGTACTAAGAGAAGTGTCTTCATTGTGGACTGACAAGGGCCAATACAGATTTTCCCAGAGAGAAATAACCTCAGTAATACCACCTCATGTAACCATAAGCTAGGACCAAGTTTTCACTTTAAGATGCATTTCTAATGCCTAGCAGTTAAATATCAGAAAAGTCTTATTTAGAATTGCCTGAGGCTGAGCCAAACCAGAGTAAAACGCAGTGCTGTAGTCTGCTCCGGTAACACAGCTGAAGATGCTGGAGGCTTCGGAGAGCAGTTAATTAGTTCTGGGAAATCTAATAAGAGCTAAATACTTTGACTGTCTTTCCCCCTCCGTTTCTTCTATGCTTCTTCAGAAATTAGGCTCTCCTGAAAAGTCGCCTTTGAGCCTGGTCTGTCATAGGCTGGACTGGTAGCAGGACTTGCTTGAGCTGAGTCCTGGTAGTTCAAGTAGAAGCTCTGCCACTTGTCATCACAGAATATATGACCTTATTACTCCTCCCTCGGTTCTGGCACTGACTGTTAATGCTGTTTGCAGCCAGAGAAGTTTCCTCAGTGCTCTCTACTGCTTTCTAATTGCAGCAAAAATATGTGAACCCCATTTTCCGCCAACACAGAGACGAACAAACTCCAGAAAACAATGTGGAAGATAGCCAGTCAAGAAGATCTGTGTTAGAGTTATACTTCTAGCTAAGGATACACTGAAAGTTGCAGGCATTTGTCTGTATCTTGATGAGGAGATGCCGCTTGCTACTGCAGGATCTGGACAAATTAGTTAACAAAGTATGGCCCTCAACAGCTCAGATTTATCTCAGATTTTGCTGGCGGGGAGAACAGAGAGTCGGAGAAGCCACAGCACGAGCCCACGATTGTGAAGAAAGTCAGCAGCAGACCTAGATCTGCTGGCTCGCCGCCCTGGGCTTTTGGCTTTCCACAAGCTTCCTGTTAGTGAGGGGTATTGCGAAGAGCTGGAGAAATGGGTGGTTTTGGGCAAAGTAGCCCTTTTTTTACCAGCAGCAAGATCTTGGGCGGGACGGGAGAGATGGCAGGGCTGCAGCAGCCCCCTCTGGCTCGGAGCAGTCCCTCAGTCACAGCATCAGCTCCCCTTGCTCTTGCACAGCCCTATCCAAAAGGCATTGTCTGGAAGCAATTAGAGATATTTTTTTTTTTTTTTTTCCATCGTTGCCTGACAACTTCAGCAGACGCACATGTAGTCATCCCCCTCCGCTTTTAAAGAACTTTGCTTACTGTTAACTATTTAAATGTTGAAAGTATTAAAGCTAATTGAACTCACTGCTCAGAGAACTAAGTCTGAGGTCAACTGTGGTATACAGTAACACTGTTTGGGTAAAAGGACTTTGGGGTAGTTTAGAAATCTTTAGAAAATCACTCATGCCTGTCCACATACTTGTCAGTCCTACTTGTCATTGCTAATGTTTTGGGGTTTTTTTTAGGTTGGACAAACAGATGGAGCTGCTTTGAGGAACTCTTCAAGGAACGGCTGGATGAACTAACTCCAGAGTTAGTGCTGGAAGTGGTGACACAAGACACTAACTCAGCTGGCCAAATTTTAAGCACCTTGCTTCAGGTGCTTAACTTGGGACAGCCTTTATAGTCCATTGAGTTGTAAGGGGGAAAAGAGATGGGATTGGGGGACAGCAAAAAAAGGATAGGCTCTTCCACGGAGCAATTCAAATTCATATTTAGATGGCATAAGTGCCTTCTGGAAGCACTGACTGTCTCTTTGACAACTTTATGGGAAACCTTGAAAAATTATCCTCGAATTGTAGATATTGCAAATATCATCTCAGTGTCACACTGAGAAAGAGCCTCAGACAGTAAATGAGAAGAGCTCTCTTGACTTCAAAGGTGTTATTGTTTACTTACATCCTGCTGAGGATTCAGCCCAGTATTTTTAAAATGCTAATGCTCCTTGGCCTGTGGGTGAACAACTTTATTCTGATTACCATATGTTCTGGGAGAAAAAAAGGAAAGGAAGAAGAAGCTGGTGGATGTTAATGGTGCAGCAGCAGCAGAGGACTTGTCCCTAAAGTGATCTTTGGCTGCTGTAAATCCAGAGCAAGTGACACCACATCAGCACCAGACCTGACAGAGCAAAGATGTTCCCAATGCTGTGAGAGCATCTCCTACGTGCACAAATAGACTATCTTCCATAGCACCAAACTGGTGACTTCGGGAGTACGAGGTCTTTTGTTGTGACCTGGAAAAGGTAAACTGCTAGAAATAAATGGCAGGTATTGTTGATTTTATAGAAGGGTGAGTTGTCTTTAAGGTGTGCTAAGGAATGTGAGCATCCCACACATCCAGACACTCTTCACAGTCAAAGACTGTAAAGAGGAAAAAGAGAAAAGAGACCACAGCAAGGAAGGGTCATTCTTTCTCATCTGCCAGGTCTAAGGCCAGTAGATAGGCACTTCTGCTATGTAGGAGAGGTTATCTTGGGACCAGAGGCAGCCAAGCTCTAAAGAAGATTGTAGTGATGGTATATCCAAGCTGTCTTGTTAATGATCCAGCCAGTCTTCTAGGAGATGACAGGAAACCTCCAGATGGCAAAGTCCATGCCCTGGACACTCTCATATCCATTCAAATCTGTGACTATGGCCTTGCACAGGCTTTGCAAAGAACAACATTTGAGTTTTCACCATGTTTTGGCTTAGATCCCCAGCAGAAGATTGGATGGTCATGAGTGACTCCGTCTTACTTACTGGGTCACCAGGCAAACTTTGTTATCTGTTCAAAACAATGAATCACTATCAAAGGGATATGAACAGTCCAAAGCAGCTGCAGGGCTCTTCTGGGGGAAAGTGAGGGTCTTGCATTCGTCCTCCACTTTTATCAGAATGGGAATAACCTAATGACCTAAGAAGTGGAGTAATTTTTAATACCTGCTCCTTTCTCCTGGTACCTGGAGGGGTAGAGTCCTGCATGCCTCATCTCACTGGTTATCATTATTATGTCATCCAGATCAATCATTTCAATCTCATTCGGTTGTAAATGCAGCTTTGATCATTCGTTACACTTTGTTAGTATTTATCAGAGCCAGGACTCTGTTAATCTGAAACAGCAGCACTCCAAAAGCAAAGAAACCTGGGCTCCAAAAGCATTCACTGCAAGTTGAGGATGTGATGTTTGGATTTGTTTCCTAAATTATTCAAATCTAAAAATTTTCCAAACTGCTGTAGGATACAGCTCCGGAAGGCAAGAGGAAATTTTCACTCTCTCAAGACAGACACTGCGAGAGTGAGAGGCAAAGCTCCGGCTGGTTGCTGGAAGCTCATTGCTGCTCCAGCAGATCGGGAACAGGCACATGAGAGGGGAGTCCTCCGCTGGCAAAGCCTCTTTAAAGTCAAAGTATGCGTAAGGCTCCTGGGGCTGATCCACAGCTCACTGAAGTCATTGAAACCAACAGGCCTAACTTATAAGGTACTCTGGAGCAGGTCTTTTGCCAGTTTGAACCCCTTGTATGCACTGGCTGCAGCTTATATTGCATTTAGGACAAAACAAAAGTGTTGCTTTTTTTTTGTTGTTGTTGGAATTCCAAGCCCAGGAACCGAGAGGAGGACTGGACTCCAAATGCTCTCTGTAGTGATGAGAAGCAAAAAATTCTTTAGCACCATCTAGCTAACATCGAAGGTAACCCACATTGACACTTCTTCCTGCAAATCTGCTCTCTCACTGACACTCCCTGGCTCAAGCGTGCAGGCTTCAAAAGCTGAAGGGATCGGTGCTGCATGCTGATGAGGAGAAAGAGAGCTCAGGTTTAGCAAAGCATCCAAGAACAGAGCGTGCATTTCACACAGAGCCAGATGGGGCACCGACTATTCGCCACAGGAAGCATAAGTGCAAATTTCATAAAACAATTTACACAGAACTTTGTTCAACAACCTGAGAAAACACAACAGCAGGACGTGGGAAGGGACAAGAATACCTTTTTTGCTGAAATGTCAGAGAGAAGAGGGACGAGAAAATTGCTGTGGAAGCAAAACTTAATGCAGGAAGATTTAGTAAAGCTGAATAAAGGGCTACAAAATTAATGGGAGGTGCCTAGAAAAACTTCGAGAGACTAGTCAGAGGAAGTCAATAAAAATCCTTCACAACTTCATGCAATATCTGCTGAAATGTTCCTGTAGAAAAAACCCAACCAACCAAAACCAACAAAAACAATGAAACCACAATAGGGTGAACAGTTAAAAACAATCTAGTATTTTGGAGTTAAAGAGCTGGAATTTTCCTTTTTGAAATCAGTTTATTTCTTAAGAGTTTATAATGCTATATTATTACATAAAATGCAAAACCAAACCCTCAGAAAACTGAGTTAGCAATCTACATTGAAACATTTTAGAGTCCCCTTTATAGACTCATTTCGTGGAAAAATTTGGAACTGATGGATTTTGCATTTCAGCATTCAGCCAAATATTCAAAACTCAATAAAAGGATTTTTCCCCTTAAAAGTTTAATTAAAAATTTTCAAAGCTTCTTTTTTCCCTCTTTAAGTTCTGATAAGCAATCAGTTAAGGTGATATTGGAACTGTCTGCAGGTTAAGGCACAATCCTCTAAAGAACTATTTGACTTGGGAACCTCCCTTTTCTAAAGAATTACTAGTAAAGTATGAGTTCACCTAAATTATTGTTTCATGTAGGACTGAATGGCTGTCAGAAAAGTGTATGTCTTCACCTTTCATGGCTTTGTCGTGGAAAAAGAATTAAAATATACAAGAATAGGAAGCATTTTGATTTAGCACCGGCCCAGTTATCTATTTACATTTGAGTCTTCAGAAAAATATGATTTTTTATATTCAGAACCAACTAAAACCATATTGTAAATTTTTATCTCCATCTTTTGACCTAGGTGATTTAAAAACACTTAGTAGGCATTTTTAAGCCTCCTCCTACAGTGTTTTTTTGTTTTGGTTTGGTTTTTTTTGGTTTGGTTTTGTTTTGTTCTTAAGAAATGACCCAGCAGAATCACCTAGCATGTTTCCACAAGTAAGGACTGTGGGCAAATGGATGTATTTTTATTTAAGCACTTGTACTCTGATTTTTAGCCTAGAAAGACCAAATTTCAAGCCCTAGCCCTAGGCTACCTTGTGGGCCAATATTAAAAGCAGTTTGTGTGCACAGCCTTCTGCACGTACCTGCGCTCCAAACTAGGAGACAAAGAGATAGCAATATCTCCAGGCTTGGTGACCACCTAAAGCTGTGTATCCTCAACTAGAGCTGATAGCAGCTCAATGGTGGTCTAAATAAAATAGGTATCATCCTATAAAGGCTGACTATATAGAATAGAATCATGGAATAGTTTGGGTTGGAAGGAACCTTCAAAGCTCACCCAGTGCCACCCCTGCCATGAGCAGGGACATCTTCACCAGCTCAGGCTGCTCAGAGCCCCGTCCAGCCTGGCCTGGGATGTCTCCAGGGATGGGGCATCCACCACCTCTATGGGCAACCTGGGACAGTGTTTCACCACCCTCAGTGTAAAAAATGTCTTCCTCATGTCTGGCCTGAATCTCCCCTCCTTTAGTTTAAAACCATCATCCCTTGTCCTTTCATAACAGGCCCTGCTAAAAAGTCTGTCCCCATCTTTCTTACAGGCCCCTTTTAAGCACTGAAAGGCCACAGTAAGGTCTCTGTGGAGCCTTCTCTTCTCCAGGCTGAACAACCCCAACTCTCTCAGCCTGATATTCTGTAGAAAGAATAGGCTGAAAGAAGATCCACATTTTGAGGATGGGGCTTGGATAGGGACAGGAGGAGGAGAAGACTGCAGAGGAGCACAACCCCTTCCACAGCAAAACAGCAAACCTCCGCCAGGCCAAGTCACATTCACCATCACACCGTGTAAACCGTGTAACGTGGTCAAAAACCAGAGGAAAAGGAAATTGCACTGAATCTGACAAAACCAATAGGCACAGAGCAGCCTGGTGGGGATGCTGAGCTGTGAGGGCTGAAGAAGCGGGAGCCAACGCTCCCCCGGGCCTGGGGCCTCCTCCCGCTGTGCTGCGCTCCGGCTGGCGCGGCAACGCTCCCACGGCTCTGGAAGCGGCGAGAACCGAGGGGAGGGTTTTTGTTTGCTTTGCTTTTTTACTTGCCTGTTTAGGGTATTTCGTTATTTTATAATTCGGCTTGTACAAAATACCCTGTCAAAATGCACGCGATGGGATCGCCTCTGAGACTCCGAGCATACACTATTCCCACACCCTCTCACACCCTGTAATAAGCTTTTTATTCTACTATAATTAACACTCAGGAATCAATCCCTGTTTCACTAAAATCAAAAACAGTCCTGCACTTAGTATTTTGCTTTTGCTTTATCCGCTAATAACCCTCTCCCCTCCCTGAATTGCTTTCATATACTTGCTGTCTTTCCAGCCACTACATGCTGAATTCGGACTTCCTGATTGCTTAATTAAGTCATTTTAACCTAAATACTGTGTATTTCCTACTGAAAAGAGCCTATGCCTGTGAAATCAAGGCATACTTTCTTCAATCCAGACACACATATTTGGGGGCCATGGACCACTGGGGTAAAGACAGACCTTCAGTCACATTCACGAGATGTTTAAGGAATGTATTGCTGGTCTTCTTATTAAATACTTCCGAACTTCAGGGTAACATTTTGACACATAACACCAGCAAATATAGTTTTCTCCCTGTAGAACACAGGTGATTTCTAGTGGTCTCAAACAAGGAAGGCACTTACAGAACCCATATAAGCAATTAGAAGTCTCAGCTCCATTGAAAAACTAATGAAAATAAGCTAAAATTGGGAATTTTAACCTGAGTCACAAAGACCATTTACAAGATTTTACGGTTTTTATCTTCAAATAAAAGCTGCACATAGGACACCTCAGCTTGAATTTATGGCAACTTAACCCCTTTCCCTCTCCCCCTCCAAAAAAAAGAAGTTCTTGTTCAACAGCAGTGTTTCAGGAGAACCCACTATCAGTAATTTTAAAGAATAAAAAATGTAGCATTCACGCAGGAATAGGATCCAAACCCCTCTGCAGTCGGTGGGCTTCCCATTTAATACCACAGGCATCAGACCAGGTTGATTATATTGACTGATGGGGGGGCAGAAACTGACTCTTTTGGCTTCATAAAAGCAAATGTCTTTTTATCTTAATAATTATTATTATTGCTAAAACAAAATGTGTATTTTCTTAGCTTTTTATTTACAATATAAAGTGCTTTCCGCCATAAATCAACAAATATGAGTATTCATGTCACCAAGTGCTGATGATTAAAAATAATTACTTTAATGGTAGCTGGCCTGATGCCAAACATGATTAGCTTTCGCATTTCAAGCATGATAGTAGATAATTTACATCTCCTTTCACACCAATACCAAACTACTCCTAATGGATTTTATTTTAGTTTTTATGAATTAATAGAAATTTAGTGTCCAATTCACTATATTATAGCCACCATTTGCTTTCAAAACCAAAGAATTGTTTCAAAAAAGGGCAGAAAGTACCCAAATCACAGGATCCGTAGCCAATAAACTCAGCTTCCCCGTTGACGGCGTCCTTGCCTGTGCCCTTAGAGCTGTCAGAGGCAGAGTAAGAAAAAACTTTCTCCAACAGGCCAGAAAATCTTGTTAAGGGGGAAAAACCCGTGGACGTACCCAAAGCTTCTCTGCCAGGACACATGCAGGTCGAAGCCCTGCAAGGCAAACCCCCCACCCGCTCCAGCGGGCAGGATTTTATTCCAGGAATAGTGAAGGAAATTGGAAATTTGCCTTTTAAAAACATCACAAACTGTTCAAGGACCTGATGGATAAAAACAGGAAATACATTTACATTCTTTTAAAGTAGTTTTCTAACCAATTGCCTTTTACCTACCTATTAGATCTGAGTACAGAGCCCTGAGCTCATCCTATGGGGAGAAACACTGATTTAGACAAGCAGGATCACATGTTTCTGCCTCATTTCAGTGTCGGGGTGTCAAAAGCATCTGAATATTCTTTGTGGGAGGAAAGGAAAGAGCCAATGAATTCCCCTCCGTCTGGTTTGGAAGGTTCTGCCTGTAGGAAATGTGGAAATTTAAAATACAGCAAGAAGACATAGTGGGTTCATGGGCGAGTGGGAAGGTCAGAAGGAGCACCTTAGTTTTTAAATGTGTGTATGGATACAGAGGGGACTGCTGCTTCTTAGTGGGAAAGGAGCACACAGGAACACCGAGGCAAGAAATACCATGGACGTTAATCCACGAAGAAGGACTCGCTGGGCACGTGAAGCAAGAATGAAAAGTAAGATAATGCCTTCCAGCCAGCAGGCTGGAAGAAGAAAAGGGAGAGTGAAGCTCTCACAAGAGCAAACCTTGGTGATTGGGTTTCCCTTTGGCCCCAGACCTCTGTCTCCAGCAGGCCCAGCAAGGCTCCAAGCTCTGCCTGACCACCATCAAGACCAGGGCCCGATCCAAAAGGTTGAACTGCTTTTGCTGCCTACATGAAGTTGGAATCAACGTTTTCCAAGAACAAGTTTGGAAATCGCATTAAAAAAAAAAACATAACTAAAAAGATGCAAAAAGAAGCACCGTCCCTCTCCTGTCTATCTGGCATTCCTCAGTGCTACAGGAGATAATTTCTGTTGCCTGTGATGCCCTGCGATTGCTTCAGGGCTGCAATAATGAACCCAAACCAAGCAAACAGATTTCACAGGACCTGTAAATATTAATTTTCTTTTGCTGGTCACTGATGCAAAGAAAATACATTTGTCAAGTTTAAGCCTTCACATTTCAGCCTAGTGCTGACGTAGAATATAAACACTTCTTGTGAAACCCTTCCAATTTACATTTCAATGGGCCACAACCCTCATCTACACTGACATTAAAATTTCCAGCACTGGCAGCCTCAGGAGTACAGAGCAAATGGACGTGGTGCTGGCTTCCCAACGCTGCCTCCCAGGTTCCATTTGTGACCTTCTATAGGGTCCTATAGGGGCTGATGGGAGACCAGACCTTCACATCATGTCAATGCTTGGCTTGGGCAGAAAGTCTCAACCACAGCATCAATTAATGCTGCCTGCGATGCTGGTTTTTATTGGGCAGACAGCTGGTGCAGTTTTTCTACAAAGGTCACTCACATCGCTTCCCAGAGGCTGTAGAGCAAATATTTGGAGGAGGGAAGGTGGAGGGAAGAGCAGACAAAACTGGTGGGCTCTACCAGTTGGAGCAAGTTTGGGATTGCTTACTTAGAGGTAAAATTCAGTATCACAACAGGAAATCCCGAGGCTCGGCCCTGTCCCTTGGACTAATTGCTGCTGGTCTGGCAGTACACCCCTGTTGCTGAGCCATCCCTTCTCACTAGGAAGAGCTCCCAACACCCTCCCCTTCCTTCATTTTGGCAGAAATCCGAGCGTATCCTCCACACTCTGATTTAAAGTAAACCGCCATGTCATCGCCCTAGCACAAAAACACACAAATACCCTCCCACCTTCGTAAAGAAGCAAAACATTAAGCTTTATGAGTACAACAACTATTATAAAAAAAGCCCGACTATTTAATGCAATGTTGTGGTTGAGAATTTAACCACACAAAAGGCAGAAAATTCAAACGTACAATTCCCACAGAAACCATAACTTGGCCACGTTTCACATACATACGTCAAGGCAGAAACTTTACCAGCGCATTCTCCCATCTGAATTACTGCATTTGCAGAAGAGGTACAGCTCTTCCCCTCCTCCCTTTGCTTTTTTTTTTTTGCCTTGTTTTTTTTCTCATACATGAATCCCCAGTGGCAACATTTATGAAAAATTTGGAGGAGGGATGCCAGGGGGAAGGGAGAGGGGAGGACAGCTTTGGGTAAACACACACACACTGGAGAGGGTTCAAAAGCAGAGCTTAGCCTCCAAATCACTTCCAACTTGAGCTGTTTTGTATCCAGGCCCCCAGGTCCAAGTCTTTCTCTGGGGCAGACATCAAAGTCTGCGTCAGATAATAGCTTAGGCTGATCACACAGCACCCAGCCCTAGACAGACCCCCCCAAGACCTAACCCTGGAGGGTACTGCCCAAGGGACAACCCACTGAGTCTCAGCTCCTTCCTTGCACCTTCAGTGTGGATCTGAACTTTGCCAAATGTCTACCCAAGTCTACTTCGGCCAACACGTGCCAGTTTCCTGAATTAATGCTATGCAAAGTTTATGCTGCTTGTTTAATTAATCCCTTAGTGCAAATAAACTCTTAGTCTTTATCAGCCAGACTGAGTGAGGTCAGCCTTTGTACCAATCTGGACTGAGGACATAAGTCATGTATCTGGATCTACAGCAGGTTACCTTCACCCTTCCACCTTCACAGATGAAACAAGGCCAATGCTGCAGAAAATCACCAACTCTAAGCTGCTCTGCTCAGCTTTAGAGCAGTAACTGGTGGTGCTGCATATGCAGGTAGCTAAACCTTCCTCCACCCACCAACCTTGCTTCTTAATCCCTTCCTACCCGCCCTAGGGAAGGAGGTACAGCAGAAAGCAAGCTTTTTGCTTCCTGAATTTACAGCCCTAAGGTTGGAGTCGAATTTGCTTGAGTATCTTTACTCATATAAGCAAATGGGCATTTGTACCTGGGGGGAAGTGGTGAATCCAGGCACTGACCTGGGCTGCATGCTCACTTGGCCCTGGGTAGTCACAGCGGCCAGTATTGAATATGTTATATATAATGTGCTGTGCTGCGTCTGCGCTGGCTCTGAGTAGCCTGTCCTGAGTGGCCTGAGCTGTCAGAAATCCAAATTTCTTGGAACTAGTGAATTTCAGTTTGTAGAGGGGAGAAAAGTGAAGTAGCTTCTCAATTCGTTGTACAAAAATTAAGAACATAAAACCAGTTTTGCCATTCTGAGTCACTGATGGCCCATCCAACCCAGTATCTCATCTCCCGCAGTGGGTGCTTCAGAAGCAAACATAAGCAGCATGGCAATTACAGTGATCCCTCCTCTGATACAACCTCTCAGATTCCAGCAATCAACAGCTTTGGGACTTCCTGAGCCAGAGGTTGCATCTGGACCATTGTGTTTAATAGCTCCCAGTAGACTTCTTCTCCATGAATTTGTCTAATCCCTTCTTGAACCCATTTATACTGTTGGCTTCTACAGCATCCTGTGACAAGGAGTTTCACACTATGATCATGCGCTGTGGGTGTTGGGGAAGCAGGGGGAGGGGGAAACTTCCTTGCTGCTGATTGAAACTCACTGCCTAATTATTTCAGGGAGAGCCCTCCAGTTCTAGTGGTACCAACAGCAGTAAAAGTAATTCCCTGAGAACTTGCTCCCCACCATTCAGACTGTTATCAGGTTCACCCAAGCTTCACTTTTATAGGCTAATCAGTGTCTCACGCAGACTATTGGCTATGTTTCATAACAAAGTCATTCCATATTTTCACCTCCTTTCTTTGTGCTTTTCTGTTTTCACTGTAACCCTTCTGATATAGGCAATTTTTCACCAGCCGTAACGGTTCTGACAACTAACTGGAGTATATTAGCCAGAAAAGTTTCAAAACCAAATTATTTACCCTGAAAATACAGACATAGTTATAGAAAAAGAAAAGAAAATGTTCATTTTTGCATGGCTTTCATGGCTTCATTGACTTTAATTGAGCAACTAAGCTGTAACCAGATTTATGTCTAATCTTCACTCAGCCATCCAAGCTATCTCCTGAGCTCCTACATATACCTATGTATAGTAATACAATGATATATCATTAGAATATAATGATATATTATCTTTTCAATAATTACTATAATTGAATTATATGGTTAAATAATAAAATACTATGATGATATAACATACACACATATACCCATATAACGTTTCCTTGTTATACATATCTGTACATAAGCATAACACATATACTGTGCAGTCTATGCTTATACATAACTTCCTTTGGCTAATTATCCCGTTTCACCCAAACCAGTGATCACTCACTAGAAAACCCAAGGGCAGACAGCACATTGCACAGTAAAGCAAATTTGGGATACTGGTTTGTACAGACAGCAAATAAAAGACTTGTAATTTCAGCTCAGCACGGGTGCAGAGAACAAGCACGCAAAGGCTTAGCAGAGTGCAGAGGATGTGTCAGACATAAATTCGGTCAAATACAGGCACAGCAAGATGCGCAGGAATACGTACGCTGGCATGATGAAGCTCTGGAGGAGGCTGAGGGGAGACCTTCTCGCTCTCTACAACTACCTGAAAGGAGGTTGTAGCATGGAGGGTGTTGGTCTCTTCTCCGAAGTAGCAAGTGATAGGACGAGAGGAAATGGCCTCAAGTTGCACCAGGGGAGGTTTAGATTGGATATTAGGAAAAAATTCTTCATGGAAAGGGTTGTCAGGCATTGGAACAGGCTGCCCAGGGAAGTGGTGGAGTCACCATCCCTGGAGGTGTTTAAAAGACATGTAGATGAGATTCTTAGGGACATGGGTTAGTGCCAGAGTTAGGTTATGGTTGGACTTGATGATCTTGAGGGTCTCTTCCAACCAAAATGATTCTATGATTCTTGGCACATGCATATTTTGAAGAACTGCAGAAGGACTGTTAAGCATTCCCCTGAGCTCATCAGTTAGAGCTTCCTTCTTCGACCCACATCTTCTGCAGCTTGTTTAGGAGGGTCCAAGCCCTCATTTCCCATGGGGTGCAGGAGGAGTGAGACAGGTCCTGTTCAACACCAGCTGAATTGAACCGCCTCCGGTTCCACAACGCCTGCTCCTGCGCAGGGTCTCACCAGGCAGAGGTCCAGACGCTCTAAGGGAACCCAAGCCTAACAGCCAGTCACACCTCATTTTTTGTCATAACACCCAGAAAAAGTTTTAAGGGAGTACGTCCCTTCCAGGGACAGTATGTAGGTTAGAGGGAAAAATGGGCAACCCATGGGAAGAGGGGAGGAAGACCAGAAAGGAGGAGCAAGGTGATTCAACGTGTCTTCCTCTTGTTTACCAGTCACTACCTCTTCTTGTCCAGCAACACCATCTCCACTGGCCTGACAGCGATGGTTTGGATCCTGGCCCAAGGGAACAAGACAGCAGGACTCCAGCAATGGTTCTCTCTCATCAGTTTTGCCGAAATCCTGCGACGCCGGCAATGCCGGCCTCACATTGTTGCTTCTCACATTGCTCCCTCTCGCCTCTTCCCTCTTCACCCACTTCTGCTCATTTTCAAGCTGACTTCTGCTGTCCTTTTGATAAAGATTTTACCACACCAGGCAAGACTTCATCTTTTGCAAGGCTTTTGTGACCACAAACAAAACATGGAGTAAGAAATAACATCTTAAACTATTTGGCAGAGCTGAGTTGATCAGGTCTCAGGGCAGCTGGCAGTGCTGTAGCAGCCAGCGAGAGAAAGAAAACAGCTTCTGTCTCTGGTGCTGACTATTCCTGGGTCTTTTCTTTCCCCTTCCTTCTGTGTTGGCTTCGTTGTCAAAGAAAAAGGCTTGAACCTTAGCCGCGAGAACAGAAATAGCAACTCCAGCCTATCTCAACTAACTTTGTTTCTTTTCCCCCCACAAAGAACATTCATCCTATTTATTTAAAGTTATTTTTAAAGACTTTGAAGCTAAAAGGGAGTTTATACAAATTCCCTGCAGTGAAAGACAATCATATTAAAGTGAAAGCAGTACTTTACCACGTCTAGTACTTTAACTATTTTTCCTACTTTCCCCTATTCATATATTTAACAAAAGTTTAACAAAAACAGGTTGTGGCAATGGCTACTGCTGTGGGATGAGCCACGCTGACACCTGCATTCAGCCCCCTGAAAACACTTTAACTGTTCAGTTCAAATATTTTGTCAGGGCCGAGCTGACTCCTTTGATTCAGGGTCCACGTTTTCTATCAGAATGATGACAACAGACATGCACGGGGGTTCTGGCAGAGGCTCCTGGCAAGTTCTGTCAGGTTTGCGGGAGGAAGGAACTGATACTAAATCTAAAAACATGCAGTGCTCTGGACCCAGCTTTTACAACAGGAGATAGAGGAAAGGATGCCGTGTAGCCAAACCCATATGCCTTTTTATTTGGAAAAGACGACAAGGAGTAATAGTTCAACACTGGGCAACAGAAGTACTGAGAACCAGTTACTACCTGCCAGCAATTAAGAAGTTTGATGATAATAAGATATACTTAAACAAATACCACATCAAATGACAACACCATATACCCATGTTACCATGGATGTACCTACATGCAAGTGTGGAAACATTTAAGAGCAATTAAATCTTAGTCGGATGCCTAGAAATAAAGAAACATGATTTGCTTTGTTGTTCTCATGGACAGTGTCTGACCTAAAGTCCCAAAGCCTGCTGCCAAGGTTCTGGGCTTCTTCTCTTCAACCTTTCATTGTCTTGGTTTGCTCCTTCTTTCTCCAGGACAGATACATACACACAAGCCATATTTCTGCATGCGTATGTATTAAATACAAATATCCATTTTCCCTGAAAGGACTTTCTAAGACCTAGTTAATGTCTTCAAATCATAAAGAAGACTGAAAGGCACTCTATGTATGCACTGTATCACTCTTATTGCACCTTATAGTCACTTATACGGTATTAGGCAAGGGAGATGCGAAAACGAGAAAACTCCCCACTTGGTGTAAAATAAGGCATTGAGGCACGGTGTGGGTCAGGCATCTGAGGACCTCTTCACCAGCACCACCACAGCTTGTGTTTGGCCCTGAGCAGATGAAGCAAAGCAGTGACAAGCACGGCAACCCAGCTTATGGCCCAACTACGGACGCAAAAGCAGCTTGGGCTGCTGCGTAAGGCTGCAAGATCTGGTGGTCCGTGAGCAGAAGTGGTGCCCACTTGGCTATGGCAGTGTGTTGGGCAACAGAGCAGTGCAGCCTTGTCAGATGGTTCTTAAAAGGATTGTAAGCAAAACCTCACCACCTCTGTGGAGAGTTTTACAGCTGGGCCAGAAACATTTGCACATTTTGTGATGTCCTGCCTTGCATGTTTGAATTTTGGGTTGTGTGGACCCAGGATAGCATCAAACCGTCGGACTGCAGAAGAAAGCCACCATCTCCTGTGCCTGGGAGGGAATTCCAGAAACTGCCCCCCACATCTTGGTCCTTTGAGGTAGGACTAGCCGCACTTAGGCCCTGCTTGACATGGGTTTGTCTATCCTGTTCTTAAGGATGTCCAGTGACAGACACTGGGCTTCCCAGGCGATCTGGTCCAGGGTTTCACCAGCCTGCATTGTTAAGGAAATCCTTCCTACTGCCTAACACCATCTTTTTTTTTTCTCATGGAGAGGAAAGAGAAGAGGAGCAAACAGTCTACCCAGCCTTCATTAGCAGATATGTTCTTCAGCGTCTTCTTGGTTGACCTTGTCTATTAAGGCATACTGAGAGCTAATAATAATAATAATGATAATTAGCACTTATATAGCACTTAATCCTCAAAGCACTTTACAAACATTAGCTAATTAACTAAAAGGCAGGTTATATATGTGTCTGTATATATAAATGAACAAATATAAAATATCTGGGAAGTCTGCCACATTCATTCTTGCAGAAGTAAGATCTTGCAAACTGTCTGCATTACACAAATCTTACTGCATTCAGTTACGTCATGCCAGCTTGGTTCAAAGCCTGCCGTTTAGCTTATGAGTATGTACTCTGCCATCCATGTAGACCTGCAGAGTAGGGAAATTTCTTTAGGACAGCCCTGAGATGGTATTAATTAAGCTGTCTGACTTAATTTAATATTCAATAGGCTTATTTTCCAACATGAGAAGATGCTAATGACTGTAAATACCTGCATTATCATTGCTAGCCACTTTAAATAATTGCTAGATAGCAATTAAACTAGCAGCAGAAGAAACAAGGTCAGGGAAACAGCAGCATTTTCAGTCTCCCAGCATCTTACACAAACCCTATGTATTTTGTTTTCTTTTCCTTTCAACCCAAATCCCACACAGTCTTATGGCCAAGCTCATTTTGGGAAGGGTTTCCCCTTAAACTGAGGTACCTCACGTGACAGGCTGGGGGCCACTTTTGTGACATCCTTGAAAACCATGGCAGTGGACCCAGAAGCTCACCAGCCAATGGAAGCTCAAGCCCACACAGATGTCTTGAGCTGCGTGGGGTGACACGGGGACAGGGAAGCTGAGATCAGCCTGGAGGGCAGACCGTATGAAACACCATGTTCAATATCTCATCAAGTTATTACTTATTTACTTATCTGTGCCCCAACAGTTATGGGCTGTCCAAGAGACATGAAGGCCAGGAGCAGCAGGCAACGCTCTCCTTGCTGGTGGTTTCAGCTGCTACCATCCATATCATGGATGGTGCGAGCAGTCGATGGGGTCGAGCACCTTTTGTGCTTGTCCCCACCTTTCCCTTCCACTCTGCCTCTCCTGTATCTTCTAACATTATGGCTGACAGGAGATTCAGATAGATTCAGATCCTTTCCAGACTAGTAGCCTGTGGCAGCACGCTCAGGTGATAAGACTCCACCAAAATTAAAAAAAAAACCAACTTCAGCAAAATAAAGAATGAAAATGTACGAAATGTAAATGAAAGGCCACCTTGCTGATTTGTGGGCAAGGTGGTTGTGATACAGCGAGATAAAATCCATGCTTTACACGCCTCCCTCAGAAAAAACCAAAACAGAAGCCTCTATAAAAATCAAATATAAAATGCTGTTCTCCTTGTATTTTGTGTCCGTGAAATGTGACTGGGCTGCAAACACTGCCTGGGAAATCCCTCCCTGGTCTCAGCTTTTCCCTTCCAGATGCACATGTACACAAGTGTACATGCAGCAGACACAAGGTGCCACACATACCAACACCCATGTCAAAGCAAGAAGATTTAAACCTCCGTGAGAGCAAAAGCAAAGACCTCTGCCTCTTCTGACAGCCCCTCCAGATCCTTTTCTGGAGTGGCATAGGCCAGGTCCAGGTTTCCTATAGAAAGGCCTTCGAGTCAGTGCAACATCTGCTACAGCACTCTGGATCTCCTCAGACAGAAGATCTCTGCTTTGCAAACCAGTTCTTGCTGTGAATTCTCTTTAAAGCTGTTAAAAAGAAACTCTGCATGTAAAAAAAAGCTGAGCTCATACCTATTTTCAAGTGAACTACAGCTCCTCCTGCAACAGACTAAGTATTATACATGGTTACACCACTGCAAATCCGCACTGTCACCCCCAGATTCATATCATAACACCTGACAGCAGTCATAGGAGTTGTTAAATTGCAAGGGGGAAAAAGAACCTGCTTCCAATTGCAGAGGGCTCACACCCACAGAAAGCAACGGGAATTGTAGTAGATAATTTAAAGCTTTATATTTTAATTTATTCTCTTTTAAGATAGGAATCAGACTTGAATATGAGCCTGAGATGTGCTTGCCGAAAACCTTAAATATTCCTACCATCAAAACAAAAGCAGCACTTGTGTAGTTTTTTTCATTTTATTGTATTTATTTTTCCTACTTGCAGTGGAGTCCCTCCCTTTCCGAATACAGCTGCACCATCTCTGCCAGAGGACATCCCTGGGGCTCAGAAAAACATTTCTAAAGAGCTTTTTTTTTTTTTTGCATTTTGAATGCAGTAGATTATATCAAGTGTCAGATATTTTCAAAACATTTCCCAAGAGATAGTTCTCCTATGAATTCTTCACACATACACTGCTTCACTTCCCACATGCCGAGTGCTGTGCTGTCCACAGACCCACCGGTGTTATTGCTGGAATTGGTATAAAGATTTGCGGGGAAGTGCACTGGTTGCAAATGGGACCGGTGGCTCCCAGTGCCTGTCAGGACTATGCACAAGGGAAAGTAAGTTGTAGTTAAATACATCAATGCATACGATACCAACTCTTTCATTTCTGTGAATGTGTGAGTTAAAGGACTTTTATAGCTGTTGAAATAACCAATTTAGGGGCTGACAGATCTTTCCAAAGGACAAGGAGAAAAACTATCACCTTCCTTTTGGCTCGGTGTTTACGTAATATAATTTTGTTACCTGCACGTTTCCTCAGAATTAACACACTCAACAGATGCCCGCACAGAAAAGAAATAATCACGCAAACAAGCACACTTTACAAATGGTGCAACTCACATTAGAAAACTAAATCTACCTACGTGTTCTCAAACTTATTACGGTGTATGCACATATTTGAAAACATCTGTGTGTAAGTTTATTACACAAAACTCTGGAGAAGTTGTCTGGTATGTCGCCAAGGTCTCCAGATGCATTGCTTGCTATCCAGAGAGCCCATGAAATGAAACTCGCAGGTCCACAGGCCTCGCCGAGCAGCATTTCCAACCTCTGAAGTGCCTCTGTGAAGTTAAGGCAGACGTGGGACTTCAGCAGGCCAAGCACAGCTGGGAATGGAGGTGCTCAGAGCACACCTTCCAAGTTTTATCTTGTTTTTCCTTCAACAGGAGACCACGCTCTCATTCTGTGGGGTGCTCAGAGTCAGCACCAATCTCCATTAATCTGGAAATGAGGTGAAGAGAGAGCTGGTAAACATGGAAAGGAGAGTAAAGGAGGAGCCAAAGTATCTGAGGACCCTCCACTGATATGCCAACACCGTATTCCTTACTTTGCCTGGCTAGGAAGAGGACTCACCGCCGCATTAAACTCCAGCTTTGCATGTTCCCACAAGCCAGAGGGACACCCTGCATGCCCCTGACAGGGAGATAAACACTCTAACCTGCCCACAGGCCTTCAAACACCCACAGGCTCCTGGGCTCTGCCCACACCTAATCCTTCCTTTCTGTAATTCCCTTGAAATCTGGCATTAACTAACTTTCATTCCACCTGTCACAATCCCCAGGAAACCCCAGGCTGGATTCACCCCACCCAACCACCCCCCACCTGAAAAGGTTGCGAATATACGGCAGCCTCATCAGGAGCAACCTTGATAAAATACTTCAACACAGAAATTTAGCAATGCATACACTGAAGAGCTTCTCCCAAAAGATACAAGTCCTCTCTTTACCATGTGAACTACTCTATGAAACCAATGTGCTATTTATGTACAAAAATGAAAGACAACAATAAAAAAAGGCTGTTTTATGTGCTCAGCAAGCAATAGCATGCCTATATAACCCAACTCTTTGGAGTAAGGGTCTTTGCACACCAGTATAACATTCCTTTGACTCCGACAAAGTGGAATAAAATCTATTTCAAATATATTATTTGATGAAAGCAGATGTCAGCAGATACTGCCTATGTAATTGATATTTGATTTATTCAAGATTTATGCATGCTGTGCCTTAGATTTATTAATGATAATCCCCTGCTCTTGTGTTTAATATAGTGGAACCAAAACATAATTTGCTGGGATCAGTCAGAAATGCATCAAAGTGATTAACTCTACATGCAAACCATTATCCAGTGACATCCCTACTGTGCATAGTGCAAAAGGAGGCAATAATACAGTAATTGGCTTCACTTAAGCAAGTCAGATATTTGCTGTGATTGCTGGTAAAATTTGATCCCTTTAATCTCAACGGTGCTACTTCCTCACATCCTTCATCTTCCCTTGATGCATTCCTGTTCTCAGAAACTTAAAAATAAAATAAAAATAAAATTTAAAAAAATTGACACAACGAAAACCCCTCCAATAACCTGGCAATTTAACATGAGGAAGTCATCAAAATCACAGTCAGCACAGCAAGGAAATGCAGCTCTGCTCCTGACAGCAGCTAAGAGGGTCTTTCTCCCCTTGGTGAACACAGTATTTGCAGGTTGTTTGTGGCATCCACCTCATTGCAGTGACGTGATGAGGCAGACGGACTCTAGAACCAGGAGGATGCACTCTGTGTGCCCAAGGAGTGAGAAGGAGATTTAAATCTTCCCTGTGGCTCCCAGCACCCCATATCAGGATGCTTGCAGCACAGCAAGAACAGCTCAAAGAGAGTTCAAAAGCGGGATTAAGTTCAATGGGGAGGAGAGACTGTGACTCTACTAGCAGTCAGTGAGGCTGGAAGGGCATCTCCTCCTCCTCACCTCTGGGTATGAGTCCTTTATCCAGGGGCGGAGCAGAAGTCCTTAGTCCTTGCAGCTGGGGACAGAGACTCGAATGAAGAGGCAAAGAGCAAAAAAAAAAAAAAAAAAGGCACAAAAAGCCCCAGTCCACGTGACCAGGAGGAGGAAAGCTGTTAGAAAAAGGCAGCCTGTCTTCTGTGAATTTTCTCACTGGAGTCATGACAGCCAAAGACTCCATTTAGTCCAATTAATTTGTTCCACTCTTGAACAATACAATCTAAGTTACTCGTCTTGCGAGTTGTTACATTTCTGGGCAGATTCATTGCCACTGCAAGAGCAGCCATGTGTTTCCACGTTGAGGAACTAAACCTTTCAGCTCCTGAAGCAGCATGATAACTGCTCCTGACGACTTGCAGATCTGCAGGACAGGCTGGATTCCCTCCTGCAAAACCCAGAAACCACCTTTCCCCACGAGTCACTTAAGCACTGTAGCAACAAACACTAGCTGACAGCGGCTCAGAGAAGTTAAATCTTATTATCTCAAGCACTAATCCTGGGAGCAGGTCAAATAAACAGGTTTTGAGCGAACTTCAAATTTTTATGCATGCTCTTTCACCCTTACCAGCACAAGGCAACTCCACAAGAGCCCAACTGGTTTACAGCTTCTTATCCAGGCTCGGATTGCAATGGCTGCAGCATCCTTCAGAAGCTGTGCTCAATTTAAAGCTTGGGCTAAATAGGATGGTCAGAGCAAGAAATGCAGCCCTCTAGATTCGGAGAGATGCAGTTTTTGCAAAAGAGCTCTGACACGATAAAAACCAACCAAACAAAAACCTGATGTCCCTAACCACTGCTGCTGAAGCTGTCCTGACAAACAGTAAATGGGGTGCTCTGGCATTCAGCCTAATCAGAAAGTAATTGTCTCAAGAGAAAACCACAATCAAGGAGAAGTTTTTAATGGGATGTTTAAAGTCTCCGTCGTTATCACTTATGAAAAGAATATGTGGTTAACGTGACTTTTCTTCCACCTGAAATGACGAAACATGATAAAAAAATTACGTCTCCCCTCATTTCTCCTAGATACAACAGTGATGTGTTGCAATACAGACTTTCCTCGCTAAGAAAGATTTTATTCGTGCCACTGTCCTGTGTTGAAGGTGCTAGCTGAAGAACACGGTGAGTGCAAGCCACAACACATTCGAGAAAAAATAAAGAGTCGCAGCAGCAAGAACCAGGCACAGGGCCTGCCTTGCCTCAAAGCAGCTTTGTGACCTGCCAGTGAGAAAAGAAGCATCCCCTGCACGGCTTGTTAGAGCAGATATTGAGAGAGGAGCCATGTAAGAAAGAGGAAATGTTCTTCTCTTATTCTTTCATCTCCTCGCTTTCCAAGTCAGGAGGCACCAAAATCAAACAAGTGCCACCCAGAAGGAAAAAGAAGGGAAAAAAAAAAAAAAAGGAGCTAAGAGATGGGCTACTTTATTCACAAAGAAAATAATTTCTAGATTTGGAATCACTAGGCAGGGTGGTTTGTACCCTCCCACTGAAGCAAGCCAGCCTCCTTCCCACAGCTTCCACTCCCTCAATATCAGGTTAGAGAAGAGTCTCTACTGGCCCAGCATGTGCCTCATTGCACCAGAATTCATGGTTTTCCCTTTGCTGCAACCATTTCTATACAGTACAAGAGAGTCCTCTTCTCATGGGGTGTATAATTCTCCCACTATAGAGTTTATGCCTCCAACCAGCTTCAGCAAGTCTTTCTCCTATCTACTTGGTTGTTGGAAGACTGCATTTCAAAATGATGCAGCAGACAAGCTGAGAAGATGATATCAACCCTGTCTGGCAGGAAGGGTCTATGATTCCCTTGTGAATTTATCTTTGAACAAAATGAAGAAAAATTCATAGCTTCAATTACAAAGGGAATTCATATCACATGCAATTAAAAAAAAAATTTCTTCATTAATATACTTTTTCCAGATTGAAAATAATCACAGCCATCTGGAGATCAAATTATAAAATGGAGACTTGTACAGTAAGAAGGAATCTTGTCACTCAAACCTTGTACAACTTTGTCCTTTAAAAAGATTGCTAACATTGATTTTATAATGCTCTGTTTCATCCTTCTTCTGGAGTGCTTTATCCTGAATTAAAGGTGCTCCAGAACACACTCCTGGTGTGCCCGTGGTACAACTGAGAAGCAGTAGCTCCTGATCATGTCATTTCAGACCCATCGTATGCTGCCAAGATGCTAATGGAAGCGAGTGAGAGAATTACCAGGAGCGGCACAAGATACAGTAAATGAGTGGAGTTTGGAGAGGAAAAGAAATACCAAGACCATGACCAGCCGTTCGCCTCCTCTTCCCCATGGATTCAGAAAGTGCCAGAGACAACTGCTGCCCTCCAAACCCAACAAGCTCCAGACGGGGCCTCCCTCCCCCAGAAGGCTAAATCCAGAGAAGAAGCCTCACAGAGCAGCTGTAGACATGGCCAAAACAGAAGGTTTTGGACACACAGAAACATCCTCCAACTGTGACGAGCCTTCCCCTCCCCAAAGCTGTATGACCACAGCCTCTCTTCACCTCCATTTTGCACCTTCCCTTCTCCTGCCCTCTCCTCTATTTGTTTTTCACTTGTTGATGAACTGACTTCCTTTTCACAAAATCTACACTGTGGAATTAATGTGATGTTTGAGAACCTCACGCTGTTCCACAAGGGCATCTTCTCCCCACCCTGAATGTGCTCCTTCTTCTGTTCCCACTGGAAGATCTCTGAGACTACAGCCACCTACGGCTCTAAGTTTATGTAGCGACAGACACTTGTGTTGACCTTAAAGGCCCTACTGTAATAAACACAATTCATGGTAACTATGACTTCGAAAGCTCAATGAAATAACCCTTTGCATTTTAATGACATTGATTAATCTCCTTTAGAACACAAAACCAGAAACCTTCAAACCATTTTGTGCTTAACTCCATTGAAAATGGTCAATGTTTTAAGATTCATCGTCCTTTGCTGGACTGCGAGAGAAGTCTTGTTAACTAAAAGTCCTGCCATGGACTCTGTAGACACTCAAGGGCTACCCTCATGCAAATTTTAATGAAGGGCTTTGCCCAGGAAAAGAGGAAGAGCAGCCCCCTGGTCCCTGTACTCTCGTCTGGTGGGAAGCAAAGTAGAGGAATGCTCATTAGGAGGTGGTTGAGAGTCTCCCATACCATCAGCAGTGCTCCTCAAGGCACCCACTGACACCCTATGGCTGCAGACACGGAACACACCTTCCCATGGGAGTTGCATTCTCGCCCACGGGAATAACCATGTATTCTCTCTTTTAATGAACACCATCAGGATCAAACACCTGGCAGAACCCCCGCCTGGCTTTAAACTCGTGATTTAAGGAATTGTCCAGCTCAAACAGTTCCTCCTAGTTAACAATGAGGGTTTAACACTGCCCAACGGTAATCTGATCAGGTTGTAGGAATGGCAACTCTGGACTCTTCTACTGCTCCTGTCCCCAGTAATAGCTATAAAAGTGGAAAAGTGTAAGGCCAGGATAGCAAATGTGATCACATCCCACAATACTGCCCTAACCTGCAGCGTAGGCTCAGGACAGAAGAAAGAAGCGCAAGTAGCAGAGTCACCTCGAGGTACCGCATCTTCACAGTGTCAGGAAAGGAGGATGATGGCTTTACAAAGTTGCCGGCACCTCATTCAGAGTCACGGTGAAAAGTAGAGAATGGCCAACGGTTGAGATTGGATTTTACCCGTGTGTCCAGGCAATGAAGTGAAAACCTCCAGGCTCTGTTGAAGAAATCATATATGCAAGCTCTTGGGATGGGTTCTTTCCCCTGAAGAAAGAGTACTGTGAGCCAACTCCTACGAAGTGCCCCGAACTATCGAGCAAATTAAACAAATTAAGGTTAAACTTAAGGAAAAATAAAAGGGTGCTGACTGAATCCAAAAATAAGGTACCACATCTAAAACGAAAGATAAAAACCCCCCAAATTTATAAAAAGAACACGTCCCCCAACCATACACACAAGAAACAAAGACTGCCAGTCTCCTGCATCTCAGAATCATAGGACAGTCACACAGAAATCATGAGACAAGCTGAGAAAGAGTGATATACTAAAAATAATCTACTTTAAAACCCTTTAATATGCCTTCATGGATGTGACACACTCTAATGGTTACATTCTCACGGTCTTTTCCACAGCCACGAGGACCAACTCTTTAAGGGAAAGATGAGGATTTTCTTAGAATACATGACCCCAGGAATTGAGAGATCAAGTGAAATACAAAAGCAAATGCAAAACACCAAGTATCAGAAGATTCACGGTTAAAAAAGAAGGATGAGCTGGAAATGAGGACAGAAGATCAGCTTATTAGGGAACTTCTGATATA